>NC_134397.1:196913553-197287755 GCF_050003625.1 Haematobia irritans | reverse complement strand
GGTCCATATCAGTCAATAATTATATATAGCCCCCATATAAACAGTTCTCCAGATTTGACCTCCGTTGCCTCTTGGAGGAGCAAAATTCATCCGATCCGGTTCAAATGTGGAACGTGGTGTTAGTATATGGCCGCTAACAACCATAGTAAAATTGTTCCATATCGGTCTATAGTTTTGTATAGCCGATCCCCAATCGCACAAAAATTGGTCCCTATCGGTTCATAATCATGGTTGCCACTCGAGCCAAAAATAATCTACCAAAATTTTATTTCTATAGAAAATTTTGTCAAAATTTTATTTCCAAAAAATTTTGTCAAAATTTTATTTCCAAAAAATTTTGTTAAAATTTTATTTCTATAGAAAATTTGGCAAAATTTTATTTCTATAGAAAATTTTGTCAAAACTTTATTTCCATGGAAAATTTTATCGAAATTTTATTTTTATAGAAAATTTTGAGAACATTTTATTTCTATAGAAAATTTTGTTAAAATTTTATTTCTATAGAAAAGTTTGTCAAACTGAATTATATACGTATTTAATCGATCTTTTTATACCCTCCACCATAGGATGGGGGGTATATATTATGTATTGAAAATGGGCCATATCGGTCCACTTTTACGTATAGCCCCCATATAAACGGGCCCCAAATTTGGCTTGCGATGCCTCTAAGAGAAGCAAATTTCATCCGATCCGACTGAAATTTGGTACATCGTGTTAGTATATGGTCTCTAACATCCATGCAAAAATTGGTCCACATCGGTCCATAATTATATATAGCCCCCATATAAACGAATCCCCAGATTTGGCTTGCGGAGCCTCAAAGAGAAGCAAATGTCATGCGATCCGGCTGGCCGGTTAGTATATGGTCTCTAACAACCATGCTAAAATTGGTCCACATCGGTCCATAATTATATATAGCCCCCATATAAACCGATCCCCAGATTTGGCTTGCGGAGCATCAAAGAGGAGGCTAACCTAACCTATCAAAGAGGAACAAATTTCATCCGATCCGGCTGAAATTTGGTACATGATGTTGGTATATGGTCTCTAACAACCATGCAAAAATTGGTCCACATCAGTTCATAATTATATATAGCCCCCATATAAACCGATCCCCAGATTTGGTTTGCGGAGCCTCAAAGAGAAGCAAATTTCATCCGATCCGGTTGAAATTTGGAACATGGTGTTAGTATATGGTCTCTAACAGCCATGCAAAAATTGGTTCACATCAGTGCATAATTATATATAGCCCCCATATAAACCGATCCCCAGATTTAGCTTGGTTGAAATTTGGAACATGGTGTTAGTATAGGGTCTCTAACAACCGTGCCAGAATTGGTCCATACCGGTCTATAATTATATATAGCCCCCATATAAACCGTTTTCCAGATTTGACCTCCGGAGCCTCTTGGAGGAGCAAAATTCATCCGATCCGTTTCAAATTTGGAACGTGGTGTTAGTATATGGCCGCTAACAACCATAGCAAAATTAGTCCATATCGGTCTATAGTTATATATAGCCGATCCCCAATCACACAAAAATTGGTCCATATCGGTTCATAATCATGGTTGCAACTCGAGCCAAAAATAATCTACCAAAATTTTATTTCTATAGCAAATTTTGTCAACATTTTATTTCTATAAAAAATTTTGTCAAACTTTTATTTCTAAAAAAATTTTGTCAAAATTTTATTTCTAAAAGATTTTGTTAAAATTTTATTTCTATAGAAAATTTTGGTAAAATTTCATTTCAACAGAAAATTTTGTAAAAAACTTTATTTCTATAGAAAATTTTATCAAAATTTTATTTTTATAGAAAATTTTGTGAAAATTGTTTTTTCTATAGAAAATTTTGTTTAAATTTTATTTCTATAGAAAATTTTGTCAAACTGAATTATATACGTATTTAATCGATCTTTTTTGATTTAATATATACCACGTATGGGCTTACATATAATTTAGAAGACGGTGTTAGGAGGTTTTAAGAATCCTTGCCACCGGCAAGCGTTACCGCAACTTAAGTAATTCGATTGTGGATGGCAGTGTTTAGAAGAAGTTTCTACGCAATCCATGGTGGAGGGTACATAAGCTTCGGCCTGGCCGAACTTACGGCCGTATATACTTGTTATCACGTGAAATCTTTGGCCTCATGCATTTGTTTCAGTGTAAATAATCACCACGGGAAATAAAATCGTGGAATTTTAGTTTTAGTGCGCTTCCTATCCCCTCAACACAGAAACATATATCACCAAAAATTTTCCATTTAACATTTTAATAGAATTTTAAAAAAATATTCAATTAAATATTTAATTGATTCAACAAAATTTTTAATTGAAACAAAAGTCAATCACAAATTTAGTTGTATCAGTTTTTTTTTCAGTTAAAATTTTTATTGAGTTTGGTGATTTATACTATCAATTCCGCGAGTGAATTGGATCAATTAATTTCGTGATTGAAGATAAAAAATATTTTTTCTGTGAAGAAGCTAAATCAGGAGACCTGTATGTAAAGGTTGAGTTACATACCCTGCGTTGATGCGTCCGTTGATTGAAGTCTTGAATTTCCTCTTTGAAAGCAACAATTTTGCTAGAGTGCTTCAAACTGAAAAGTATCAATCCTTCCATCAACGCACGGATTAACGCATTATATGTAACTCATCCTTTTGGGCTATATGAAACACTTATCGGTACACAGAAAAAAATATCACCAAAATATTTCCAATTAAAAAGTTAATTGAAGTTGAAATTTTTTTCAATTAATAAATTAATTGGTACAATTAACTTTTTAATCAAGATAGAAACATTAAGTTAATTAAGTCAATGATTGAACATTTTAAAATTTTTAATTAAAAAGTTAATTGATACAATTAACTTTTAATCAAATTCGGAAGACTAAGTCAGTTTATGATGATGATGAACATTTGTTTTAAATTTTTAGTTAAAATTTTTTTTCAAACAATCAATTGTTAATCCAAATAAAAATTCTAAGCCAATTCAGAATGTAATTGAAAATAGTTACCTTTTTTAATTAATAAATTAATTGAGTTTTGCAATCAACATCAATTAAATTTTTAATTGAATCAATTAAAAAATTAATTGAAATTTGGCAATGAAATCAATTAATTTTTTAATCAAGAATTTTTTCTATGCCCAATTAAAACTGTGATTGATACTATCATTTTCGTGATTGAAGACATTTCAATTAAAAAATTAATTGGATCAATTAATTTCGTGATTGAATCAGAAAATTTTTTTTTTGTGTGTATAAGCCAAATTTGATTTAATTTATGTACCTAAATTACCTTTAGGTTTTAAAATTGGATCGAAATACTACTATTTTATATTAGGACAATATTTTTTTCAGTGTGGTATCTCATCTAGACCTAACTCTCATGTGCTCATATTCAAGCCTTGGTCTGCTTATGGTCGTTTGAGATCAGCTACTTGGATACTATCAAAGCAGAGATTACTATCGTTTAATTTCATTGGCTTAGAAGCAAATAATTTGCAAGCTCTTCCCAAGTTATTGCTTTTACTCGTACATCCTAACATGTTCATCTTGATATGGTCATACTTCACAAGAATTTATTTTGGGTTGTTACATAAAAATCCTTTATTCTATGTTTAGCCCAATGAAAAGTTCAGCCACTGTGGTATCACAATGGATTGAATAATCTAAGTGAGCCTGAAATATCGAGCTGTCACTATACCTAACCTAACACAACCTATTCTTAACGTCTTTATGTAGAGATAACAGGCGAAAAGTTAAGAAAAACAAGTATATATGGCCGTAAGTTCGGCCAGGCCGAATCTTATGTACTCTCCACCATGGATTGCGTAGAAACTTCTACGAAAGACTGTCATCCACAAATTTCAACTCACTCGGATGAAATTTTGCTCCTCCAAGAGGCTCCAAAACCAAATCTCGGGATCGGTTTATATGGGGGCTATAAATGATTATGGACTGATATGGACCACTTTTGGCATGGTTGTTAAATATAATATACTACCACCACGTACCAAATTTCAACCAGATCGAATGAATTTTGCTTCTCCAAAAGGCACCGGAGGTCAAATCTGGCGATCGGTTTATATGGGAGCTATATATAATTATGGACTGATAAGAACCAATTCCTGCATGGTTGTTGGATACCATATACTAACATCCCGTACCAAATTTCAGCCGTATCGGATAAAATTTGTTTCTCTTAGAGGCTCTGAAAGCCAAATCGGGGGATCGGTTTATATGGAGGCTATATATAATTATGAACCGATGTGGACCAATTTTTGCATGGTTGTTAGAGACCATATACTAACGCCATGTACCAAATTTCAGCCGGATCAGATGAAATTTGCTTCTCTTAGAGGCTCCGCAATCCAAATCGGGGGATCGGTTTATATGGGGGCTATATATAATTATGGACCGATGTGAACCAATTTTTGCATGGTTGTTAGAGACTATATACTAACACCATGTATCAAATTTCAGCCGGATCGGATGAAATTTGCTTCTCTTAGAGGCCTCGCAAGTCAAATTTGGGGGTCCGTTTATATGGAGGCTATACGTAAAAGTGGACCGATATGACCCATTTGCCATACCATCTGACCTACATCAATAACAACTACTTGTGTCAATTTTCAAGTCGATAGCTTGTTTCGTTCGGAAGTTAGCGTAATTTCAACAGACGGACGGACGGAAGGACATGCTCAGATCGACTCAGAATTTCACCACGACCCAGAATATATATAGTTTATGGGGTCTTAGATCAATATTTCGATGTGTTACAAACGGAATGACGAAGTTAATATACCCCCCCATCCTATGGTGGAGGGTATAAAAATTGTTTCTTATGTCTTATTTTCTTTTAATGGAATCCGAAATACGGATCTAACATCAGAAAACTCTCAATACTCACCTTGGGTACTTTCACCATTCAATGCTATGCCCACCTCACCAACAGTGTAGTTACCATATTGGGCTATAATACAACGGGCTCTCTCGTCGAATCCCTTTATCGATGAATCGGTCCACCATTTGTGTATACTGCCATTGCGATCGAACAAACGGCCTTTATCATCAAAACCATGAGTGAGTTCATGACCAATGACCACACCGATGCCTCCAAAATTCAAAGCTCTGGGAAAATGACGATGATAGAATGGAGGTTGGAGTATACCAGCGGGAAACATTATTTGATTCTTATTACGGCTGTAGTAGGCATTCACAATGGCTGGAGCAGTTTGCCAAGTGGTTTTATTCACCGGTTCATGGAGTTTATTTTGTTCTGTGCGGGTGGTGTGCAAAAGCACATTTAGAGTATTTTCAAAATATTTATCCGGATCAATTTCTATGCCGGCATATTTCTCATTTAACTCCTCAGTATTGAGTATAAAATCTGGATAACCGATTTTCAAAGACATGGCATTGACTTTTTGTTCGGCCAAAATTTTCGTTTCAGGCTCTAGCCAATCGGTGGTTTTAAGTATTTCCCGAAAGGCTTGCTGTAACTCATGGGTCATTCGCAGAGTATCCTGTTTACTGTTCTCATCGAAATATTTACGCACAAACATCGAACCCAAAGCCATACCGAGATTGGTATTCACTTGCGATATACAAACTTTCCAACGGGAGGGACTCTCCTCACGACCAAAGAGTGTGTGATAGAAGGTTTGCTTGGTATCATCGAAACGATCATCGACATTGTTAATGCGATGTCGTATAAAACGCCAGATTAGATAGTTGGCAATTGTTTCAGGCTCTGATTCATTCAACAGGTAGACCAATTCATGCATATACTGGGTGGCATAGATGACAACCTCTTCCGAGTCCTGTACACTTCGCTCTTGTATTATGGAAAGATAACGAATCCAATCGATTTGTGGAATATCCTCACGTAATTTACTTAGAGTCATACGCTTATAGAGTTTTGTGACATTCAATCTCTTCTCCGCGGGAGCTGTTATGGCAGCCAAATGAGTTTCGAAGTTAATCAAATCGGCTGCTGTTCGCAGAGCCTTTTCTTTTTGTGCTCCCAATTTGTGCATGATATCGGCCATGAAACGTTGATAGGCTTGTAGATATTTAGCATTGATGTCCTGCAGAAAATATTCCCGGGTGGGAAGACCCAAATTGGTCTGATCGAATTGTATGATATTCTCATCGGAGTTTTTAATGTCAGGCCCTACCCATTGGACAATTAGGATGTCATTATTGTAACGCCTTAGGTGGGCCGTTAGATTGAGCCAATCAAAACCATAACCATCCCAGTTATCATCTAATACCGGCCATCCACCTAAACTTTCCACCAAATCCAATAGAGGTTGTACACCCCTTTTCTCTAGCAATTTAATGTTGGTACAGGACTGATAAAGATGGCGGGCCTTAAGGTGAGCATCATTTGCAGGATTAATGGGTTCCGGTGATTGCCTTGTATTGGTCATAGGTATTGTCTTTTGCTTATATAGCTCAGGGCTGTCGGAGGCATTGTGATGCGCCGAGGGGGAGGAAGATGAGAAACGTTTCCTTTTGGTATTCGTAAAGAGTTCATTGCGTTTGTAACGCCTTAGAATGCCTTCGAGAGTCTCACGTTCCTCCACCAGATGTTGAACTAATTTCTCTTTTTCCTGTTTCTCATTGACTTCAGCCTGCAGAGGCCTTACAATATCAGCCTGAGTATTGGGCAATTGATCATAGGTATTTGAGACAATATGTTCCACTTTCTTTTCGGGACCCTTGGATTCCAATAGCTCTCGCAAAACACTATCCAAATTTTCTCTTAACATTTCGAAAGTGTCAAAGCCAGCCTTATCCTTGGGTATAGGATGATATTTCTCCCAATTGCCACATACATATTGATAGAAATCATCACACGGCTCCACTGAGGTGTCCATATATTCTTTCATGGTTCTCGCTTGGGCTTCTCGTATACTTTCCTTGTTGCCTTGAGCATTCCAAAAAGATTGCAAAAGGGAAGCGGTTTCTGTGGTCATTGTTGAACTATCCGCTGCTAGAGGAGTTTCACTTTCTGCTACGGCCTCCTCGGCGTCATATCCCAAGGAGGCTTCATTGGCAGCCTTGGGTTCTTCCTCTTCTGGTAGAGATTGTTCTCTACGAAATCTTCTTCTTCCATAGGATTCCAACAAAGCATTCACATCAAAGTCATTGTAGTTAATACGACTCCCAACATTGAGACCCTCTAAACATTCACGAGGTATTACCGTGGTATCCTGAGGCAAAAATGAGGTTCGGGCATCTTTCATTAAATCACGATCCTCCATATCGATGGTTTCCCTTTGACCAAATCTTTGGAAGGATATGCAACGCTTCAGCCGCTCCTCTTCGCTAAGACGCTTCTTATCGCGCGGTATCAACAACTGTTCATTGATCATATCCTGGTAGGGATCATTATCCACAACACCTTCATAATCTTCAAGATACAATGGTGGCTCCTGATCATATTGTTGACCCTGATGATGATGGTGATGATGATGATGTTGATGCATTTGCAAAGCCATTAGCATGCCATCCATACGCATCAGTAGAACCAAGACCAGGGTTATGGGTAGCATTATAACTGGAATGATAATGAAAAGTTTGCAACAGGTAAAGCCGGGACACCATTGAAGACGGCCAGTTTGTGCATTAACACCCAAACCCAATTTTGATGATTTTGAACCGAAATTCTGGGTGGATGTTGAGGACATGGAAAATGTGCGACTACCATAACTTGGAGAATTTGTATGCACCTGGGGCAAGGCAATCGTATGGAAGTCACGTTTTTGTGCCATTTCCCCATTTAAATGCTCATGATAAGGCATATTTTGTTGTTGTTGTTTTAATTCGTAAAAAATGCTTTTGTTGTTGTTTGTTTTTTTTTTTTTTGGTTTGCTCACAAGCTCTTTTTCATTAAAGCCAATTAACCGGAATCATGGACAATTGAAAGTCGAGAGACCATTTAAAATTTACGTTTTTTTGTATACGAAATTTCTACCCCAAACAAAGCACCGCACACACTTTTCACTATGTATGTGGACGTGTGTGTGTGCGCTTACTGTGACCGTGGGTGTATGTTGGTGAGTGTGTGAGTGTCTGTACGAAAAATTAATTATCACAATGAAAACAATTAACGAAGGAAACAATTGTTGAGCAACCACACACACACACTCTCTCAATAAATTCTAATTTCGAATCCAAAACTAAAAATCGGTTTTCTTGCGGTCAGCCGATCTCCGCACGCGATTAGCGACAACCATTTGCTTGGATTCACGTTCACTGACTGACTGACTGACTGGGCTGAGTGAATGCAGATGAGTGACAGTTATGAGTGTCATTTTCAAGTGAGTTTTTCATGAGGTTTTATTTTTCGGGCAATTGAAGAGGAGCACAACAACAAAATCTTCTCATTGGCACAGAACTCATCTTTAATTGAAATGAAATACGCAGATTGTCATTTGATATCGTGATATGGTGCTTTCCATGCATTCGCCAATCAATTTTTCCCAGCTGGGCAGTAAAAGGGATGCAAACTGTGGTCCAAAGTATTAAGAAGACTACACTGTCTAAAAAAGACATTCAGCAGAAACCGTGTTAGTTAGCAAGTACATCACTCCAGATGACTGACATTGGTAATCAAGGAACAAGAAATGGTGTCCTTGGTAATTATAAATGTTTCTGCAGTTCATAGTTTTTTTTTGAGGTATTTAGGGTCTCAAAATGTTGGATAGACTTTTCCATAATGTCTACCCATCAAAAACTCGGTAAGTAGTTGAGATGAAAAACTCATTACCAAAAGTTCTAGTGTTATTACCTCCAGCAATACCTTCTGCTTGGAAATAATGACATATTGGTGTCCACTGCCTCCGGTTAACAAACACCAACTCTTTTATGATTACGTCAATATAGAATATCCACTTAGTATCCCATGTCGCATCTCGTGATCTGGGTTCGAGCCCTGGAAAGGCACAAGAAGATACTTTTGTAGCACGATCGGCGACATGTTGCAAAACCCATGAAACTTCTTTGGAAACACTCAAATGGGAATTCTATCTGCCCACGCAGTATAACCCACTCAAAGACGCATTACTTGGCTGATCAGAATTTTGTTATTACCAAGAAGCCAATTATTGGGTCGATGCGCGGATTTAGTCAAAAGATGGGCCGTTTGTTTGTAGCTGTATCCGTATATTGACAGAAAGATGGGAAAAAGTAATGGCTTTGTCGCGATAGGCTATACTTCGATTGATCAGGCTGTTACAATTTTCTTCTGAAGAAATATTCCAACATTGGAAAAACATTCCGTATTTTTAGGTTTCTAGGAAACTGAACTGATTCAGAGGGAGTTATCGAAATGTGTAGCTACAGGAAAAATGGAATATCCAGGAGGAAAAAATCAAAATTGTTTACATCTGATCTTCTTTGATTTGCGGCTTCAGCCTTTTTAATAACAAATAAAGCCGCTCGGAACATATGCAGTGTTGCTGCCTTAAGCAAGTTTGCTGCTCAAAAATGGTAACTTTGATCTTGTAGACTCTGCTCGAAGCCGACGATCTGAAGAATCCGGCGAAAACAATGGTCGGTCACGGAAGTTGAGAAATGGTGTATGTACGTTAATGCGTAATAAAGAAAGCAATGGGTGGCCCCATGAGAGTCATTACCTGTACTCTGTAGGACTGGAAAACTCGGGCACTGGAAAATGCTCGAACGAAACTCGTCTATTTACGAGGAACTCTACATTGCCTAACTGAATCGTTTAAAAGAGCCTAGACCGATGAAAAGATCCAGTAGACATGTCCTTGCTCAACAATAAGATCATACCCCTTATAGCTTTAGTTGTCAAAAGGGCACTCCAAAAGCTAGAATGAGAGGTTCTTCGGCATTTACCGTACTCTACGGATCTTGCACTTAACAATTACCACTATTGCCGCACTCTGTCAAACCAAATAAAGTGAGATACTTACTATGGTGATGATTAACTTAAAGCCTCCCATATGACGTATAGCCCGCCGTCTTAGGTATGTCTTCTGCACAAAAAAGGAGACATTGACCTTAAAGGCAATGCACGAAACGGGCGACCTGAATAATTCAACAAAGACTACAAAAGGCATTATTGAAGGAAGATGATCTCCGAAAAATAAAAAGTTTTTATCGAATCATTACGGAAGATAAGAAATGGTGCCTGTATGTTATTTAATGTAAAGCAAATAAAGACATTGCTAGTACCAGGACAGATGCCGAAGTTGAGAGCCAAATGAGATTTTCAACCAAAAGAGGTCATGATCTGTATTTTGGACTGGGAAGGCATATTGCACTGGGAAATGTTCTAACGATATGCATATATTATCAAGAATCTATACATTGACTGCAAAAACCTTAAAAAACGCTCCATAACAATGGCAGGCTCCATGTAGACTACGTCGTCAAGAAGGTATTCCAAAAGCTCGAATGGGAGGTTCTTCAGCATTTACATTTTACGACTATTACCTTTTCCGCTCTCCTTCAAACCAAATGAGGTGAGTTACTTACAATGGCGGAGAGGACCTTAAAGTCTGCCTCAACACCTTCTCCCATATTTCGTAGGCCTGTCTTCCATAGAAAAGTGACATTGATATTGAAGATAATGATCGAAGTGGACAACATGCAGAATTCTACGAAGATCTTGAAAGGAAATGGTCGCCAATCAACAAAAAGCTCTTTTTATTGAATTCTCACGAGAGATGAGAAATGAAGTCAGTACGTTAATGTGAAGCAAAGAAAAGGAATGAGAGGCCACAGTAGAGATGCCGAAGTAGAGAGATTTTCACATGAAGAAGAAGCTCTACATTGCTTAACTGAATTGTGTTAAAGAGGCTATTCGATAGAAAAGGTCCACCCATCTTGCTCCACGACAACGCTAAGTCAGCCTAAGTCATCAAAAGGGCACTCCAAAAGCTCGAATGCGAAGTTCTTAAGCATCTCTACGGATCTTGCGACTATCACATTTTCCGCTCTCTTTCAATCCAAATGAGGTGAATTACTTTCGACAGCATAGAGAAACTTAAAACCTGCCTCGAAAACTTCTTTCACTCGAGGTATAGCTCGCTGTCATAGGCCATTCTTCTGCACATTGACGTTCGAGGACAATGTTCGAAGTGGACTACGAGCAGAATTCGATGACCCGATAGACAATACCAACTCATCTGTTTTCACGACAACCCTAGACCTCAAATGAGATTAGTTACATTCGATGGAGAAGAAACCCTTAAAGCCTGCCTAAACATTTTTTATGACACCAGTTATAGTGGTAGCCCGTTTTATTGAAATCACTTAAACTAATCAGTGGTGAAGACCTTAAAATCTGGCTCAGTAACTTCTCCGACACCAGACCGGCCTATTTTTGGCAAATTGATCGAGAGGTGGAGGTCTTTTATAGGACGCAGGTTCCATTGAATTGATCAAACTTAGGAATCTTAGCTTTAATATGATATTAATACGTCTCGCTGTAAGACAATTTGTGGATCCTTTCCATTTATAAAATAACAAAGAAGAGTCTTTCAGTTTTAAATAGGTTACCATTGACAAATGAGTTAGGAAGCTGGGTTCAGCTAGTTATATATATCAACTCATCGAGATATCGACTGATGAGATCATTAAACCAATATGGCTATCGTACGTCCATTAATTAATAACATTTTAAAACAAGTATATATGGCCGCAAGTTCGGCCAGGCCGAATCTTATGTACCCTCCACCATGGACAGCGTAGAAACTTCTACGAAAGACTGTCATCCACAATCGAATTAATTGGGTGGTGGTATCTTAAATCGTTTTCTGAATTGGGAGTTAGTCCATATGTGGCATATATTAGACAAAAAAGGTATGTGTAGGTAAGTCTACAAATAATTACGAATCGATATGGACTTTTGCACGATACGTAGGGAGCCAGAATTTAAATATGGGGGTCGCTTATATGGGGGCTATATACAATTATGAACTTGATATGGACCAATTTTTATGTGATTGGGGATCGATTTATCTGAGGGCTATATATAACTATAGACCGATATGGACCTAGTTAGGCATGGTTGTTAACGGCCATAACATATACTAGCACAATGTACCAAAATTCAACTGACTTGGATGAAATATGCTCCTCCAAGAGGCTCCAAAACCAAATCTGGTGGTCGGTTTATATGGGGGCTATATATAATTATGCACCGATGTGGACCAATTATTGCATGGTCATTAGAGACCATATACTAACACCATGTACCAAATTTCAGCCGGATCGGATGAAATTTGCTTCTCTTAGAGGTTCCGCAAGCCAAATCGGGGGATCGGTTTATATGGGGGCTATATATAATTATTGACCGATGTGGAACAATTTTTGCATAGATGTTAGATACCATATACTAACACCATGTACCAAATTTCAGCCGGATTGGATGAAATTTTCTTCTCTTAGAGGCTCAGCAAGCCAAATCTGGGGATCGGTTTATATGGGGGCCATTAGCGTAGCTAGACAATTTTCCTAGGGGGGGCTATAGCCCCCCTAGCTAAAACTTTATAGACTGAACTTATAGGTTCAACTAATGTTTTATTTCATAAAATTGAATAAAAAAATAGACATCAAAATAACTCAACAATCAATTTATAATAAAGCCACTAAAAGTACCCTACGGGAAATTGATGCAAATTGCCACTGACGGACCTATCACAGAACTGGTACCTTTGCTCCAGTTGCAATTTTCGACATATTTCAAAAGTTTTTTTTTTTCATTTCAGGTTCGATTAGGAGCCCAAATTGAAAGAGATTTCTAAGAGTTTGTCCGAGACTGGTTTCTGAGGACCTGTTTATGGGTTGCTCCTGCTAAATTGTCGTTCTTGCTAAATTGACGTGTCCTTTGGGATGAGTCCAAGACGCGTCCTAAAATGCAAGTTTACTCCGTCAATGACAAACCCATGTTAAAGTGGACGGTCCCTTCCATACGTTTCGATCAGAACTGGGACTGGTCCATACAGACCAGGGACTAGTCTTGTACCAGTTCTGTGGTTGATCCATTTCCCGTAGGGTAGTTCCACACTTTTCCCAGCAATAAAATTGGGAGTTGTTCTAAAGGCACAACTTTAAAAGCACTTCCAAGAATGTTTTCACAAAGAAGTTAACTAAAGGGTGATTTGTTAAGAGCTTGATAACTTTTTAAAAAAAAAAACCCATAAAATTTGCAAAATCTCATCGGTTCTTTATTTGAAACGTTAGATTGGTCCATGACATTTACTTTTTGAAGATAATTTCATTTAAATGTTGACCGCGGCTGCGTCTTAGGTGGTCCATTCGGAAAGTCCAATTTTGGGCAACTTTTTCGAGCATTTCGGCCGGAATAGCCCGAATTTCTTCGGAAATGTTGTCTTCCAAAGCTGGATTAGTTGCTGGCTTACTTCTGTAGACTTTAGACTTGACGTAGCCCCACAAAAAATAGTCTAAAGGCGTCAAATCGCATGATCTTGGTGGCCAACTTACCGGTCCATTTCTTGAGATGAATTGTTCTCCGAAGTTTTCCCTCAAAATGGCCATAGAATCGCGAGCTGTGTGGCATGTAGCGCCATCTTGTTGAAACCACATGTCAACCAAGTTCAGTTCTTCCATTTTTGGCAACAAAAAGTTTGTTAGCATCGAACGATAGCGATCGCCATTCACCGTAACGTTGCGTCCAACAGCATCTTTGAAAAAATACGGTCCAATGATTCCACCAGCGTACAAACCACACCAAACAGTGCATTTTTCGGGATGCATGGGCAGTTCTTGAACGGCTTCTGGTTGCTCTTCACTCCAAATGCGGCAATTTTGCTTATTTACGTAGCCATTCAACCAGAAATGAGCCTCATCGCTGAACAAAATTTGTCGATAAAAAAGCGGATTTTCTGCCAACTTTTCTAGGGCCCATTCACTGAAAATTCGACGTTGTGGCTCGTTAGTAAGTCTATTCATGATGAAATGTCAAAGCATACTGAGCATCTTTCTCTTTGACACCATGTCTGAAATCCCACGTGATCTGTCAAATACTAATGCATGAAAATCCTAACCTCAAAAGAATCACCCTTTATTTTAACTACACAGAAAGTTTTTTTACTTCATTTTTTTCTATTTTTATGCGTAATTTTTTGTTTTCTTTTTTAAATAGTTTAAAAAAAGAGTAAGAATAAATAAAATGGTACAAATTATTCAAATTTTGCCACGAAAATGCTAAATCCATTATTGAAAATATTCGAGGAAAACGTTTCAAACAAGCGTTAGAATGCATTAAAAATGTATAAAAATTATTTGTTTGGGAAAATATCACAAAATTTTTAATTCACATTCAAAACACTGACTTCGGATCACACCTTAATAAGTGATGCAAATTCATTGCAACGGCTCTTGAAACGGTGGACATTCGCTCTATGACAAATTCATATTACATTCATCGCTTCTCCGCCAATTTTGTACCACTTCCAGATCCAAAAAGAACATTTTCACTTCTTTTTTGGCGACGCTTTTTTGCAGCATTACTAAGATATTAATTTCTGAAAGAATAGTTATAATATCAATTACTATTTTTTATTCAACTAAATCATAAGTTCAACCACAGCTTTATTTCATAAATATCAGACTTCTACCACAACCCAAGTAATTCGATTGTGCGTGAAAGTCTTTAGTGGAACTTTGTGCTTAGTACAAGTATATACTTGTTTAATTTTTATAAAAATGTAAAATCGTAAATAGGTTTTAAAATTCTGGGGGGGGCTAAAATTTTTCTGGGGGGGTCTAAGCCCCCTCCCAAAAGGCCTTCCTACGCTTATGATGGGGGCTATATATAATTATGGACCGATATGAACCAATTTTTGCATGGTTGTTAAAGACCATATACTAACACCATGTACCAAATTTCAGCCGGATCGGATGAAATTTTCTTCTCTTAGAGGTTCCGCAAGCCAAATAGGGAGATCGGTTTATATGGGGGCTATATATAATTATGGACCGATGTGGACCAATTTTTGCACGGTTATTAGAGACCATATACTAACACCATGTACCAAATTTCAGCCGGATCGGATGAAATTAGCTTCTTTTAGAGGGTCTGCAAGCCAAATTTGTGGGGTCCGTTTATATGAGGGCTATACGTAAAAGTGGACCGATATGGCCCATTTGCAATACCATCTGACCTACATCAATAACAACTACTTATGCCAAGTTTCAAGTCGATACCTTGTATAGTTAGGAAATTAGCGTGATTTCAATAGACGGACGGACGGACGGACGGACGGACATGCTCAGATCGACTCAGAATTTCAGCACGACCCAGAATATATATATACTTTATGGGGTTTTAGAGCAATATTTCGATGTGTTACAAACGGAATGACAAAGTTAATATACCCCCATCCTATGGTGGAGGGTATAAAAATCAATAAAACCTCCCATATATGCCGAATTTCACGGATTCAGTAAGGTTTGCATAGATCTTTCAAGAATTGCGACTTTTATGGAGATCTCCATATGTTACCGCATATGCCTTCCCTTAAGCGATCTTATGAAAAGTTCTCATTTGTTATTGTCACAGAAAAATCATTAAGAAAAGGTCGTGATATTAAACATTGTTGAATATGCTGCCATCGAAAACTTCATGACTTCATTGATTATGCACTTGCATGTATCCTGAATATTGCATAAATTCCAACAACAACATCTGTGCAATCATTATGATTTCTCATAAGACTACTTTGTTATGAAGCAAACATCCCGAAATCACCTAAGGGAAAGATTTTCGAAATCCAAAATAAAAAAATTACAAATTATTCCCATAGGATTATATATTTCAAAGATATCAAGTATGAGTAAAAACAAAATTCAATAAAATAAATTTTCCCAATTCGCTATCGAAGCGGCCATTGTGCAAATGCTGCACCATATTGACATAGAAGCTACAGCGAAAATCAAATTCAATTTCGGTCATAATTCAATTATGGAAATAGTTTAAGGTTATACTATTTGAGGTTGAAATAACAACAACAATAGTATAAAAAAATCGACAATCGTACAAATAAAAAAAAAAATCAAATAACATCATGCAAATGAACGTTCACATCATCAACTGCAATGATATTCTTCGTTGTAAAAATAAAAATGCAATAAAAATCTCCATCATCTACAACGTCAACAAGAGTTCATCACGAATCTCTACGGCGCATAAATTTAGAATACTATTAAAAAAATGTATTCTTGTAATTAAAGAAGATTTAATGAAAAGTGAGAAAGAACTACAGACGGGTGGAAAATATGATACCCTATTCCAATCATACTGAATTTGTGGAATTGGTCACTTTGGTGTGACGTGCAGAGGTTATTTACCTTGTACACTAATCTACCTGGTCAGAGTGTAATAATTTTGATCTACATGAAAAAGAGCCTTCAAAGAATATTTCCCCTAGATTCTATCAAAAAACTTCACTTTGTGTAGTTTTTCAAAAACTTTTACTATCGTTTTATCAAAGAATATTTTTGATTTTAAATTTTCAGAATAAAAAAAGAATTACTTTTGACATTCCTGTGACATAAAAAAGGAAATCGACGAATCCTCTTTTTATCAAACAAATTAAAAAATAAATTGATTTTTTTTCTATCAAACTTGACGCAAACCCATTTCACGTATTGTACAAAAATCGACTAATGAACTTTTAAATCCATAAAAATTAAGAAGTCTGGAATGTAGAGAATTGGATGTTGATATTTTTATGTCCTTATCTTACGGATTTTAACGAGAAACGAGAAATCGAATTTTCGATTTCGAAATATCGAGGTTTCAATTTTTTTTGCAAAAGTCGACTTTATAAAAAAGCTCTTTTTATTGAATTCTCAAGAGAGATGAGAAATTAAGTCAGTACGTTATGTGAAGCAAAGAAAGGAATGAGAGGCCCCAGTGGAGATGCCGAAGTAGAGAGAGATTTTGACATGAAGAAGGAGCTCCACATTACTTAACTGAATTGTGTTAAAGAGACTATTCGGCCATCTTGCTCCACGACAACGCTAAGTGAGCCTAAGTCATTAAAAGAGAATTGGATGTTGATATTTTTATGTCGCCTGTAAGATAAGGATTTTAACGAGAAACAAGAAATCGAATTTTCGATTTTGAAATATCGAGTTTTCAATTTTTTTTGCTAAAGTCGACTTTATAAAGAATAAAAATCGAATGTTCAATTTTTTAATCGTTTGAAAATTTGGAAACATCGACTTTTCGATTTTTTTTTGAAAAATACGACCTTGGCTTTTAGATTATTGAAAATTCGACTTTAGACGTTACAGCTTTAAAATGTTTTGTGAATTTTGATATTATAACGCAATAAAATTTGAGAAGTCTGTAATGTAAAGAATTTTATTTTGATCTCTCTATGACGCCTCTGAGATAAGCATATTAATGAGAATAAAAATTTCGACTTTTTTTTAAATTTGGAAATTTGGACTATTCGATTTTGAAAAATTCAACTTTTGGCTAATAGACTTTGGCAAATTTCGATTTTTTTGCTTTCTGAATTATTCCAAATATAGAAAGTTTTTTGCTTTAATTTGAAAAAGTCGAATTTTTAATTTTACGATTATTGGAAATTCAAGTTTTTTGCGATTTTCGTGAATTTTCTGCATATAAAGAGCTAAAGCACATACCAACTCAAATACTTTAAAGTTCCATTAGTCGATTTTCGTTACATTAAAAAGTCGGTTAGTCGTATTTGAGCAACATCAAAATCCAATTAGTCGATGGACACGTTTTTCAAAATATTTAAAAGACTTTTAGCCTACTTGGAAGATTAAAAAATGTGACTTTTCGACTGTTTTGACCAGGGCTATGGATGTTGTGGTCGATTCCGGCTCCGCCTTCGTCTCGAGCTTTACAAATTTTGGTTTGTGGTTTAAATTCCTACCATTCCGGCTCCGACTCCAGCAAAATCTTCAGGCTCTGACTCCACAGCCCTGGTTATGACATAAAGGCGATAAGTCGATTTTTGACCGTTTTATCCAAACTCTGGGACCCTGAAAATATGTGTATTTGGATATTTTTTGAATCGAAAAATAATTAGGTATGAGGTAATCCCGAAAACTTAAATAACATCGAAATATTGCTCTAAGACCCCATAAAGTATATATATTCTGGGTCGTGGTGAAATTCTGAGTCGATCTGAGCATGTCCGTCCGTCCGTCCGTCTGTTGAAATCACGCTAACTTCCGAACTATACAAGGTATCGACTTGAAACTTGGCACAAGTAGTTGTTATTGATGTAGGTCGGATGGTATTGCAAATGGGCCATATCGGTCCACTTTTAAGTATAGCCCCCATATAAACGGACCCCCAGATTTGACTTGCGATTGCTCTAAGAGAAGCAAATTTCATCCGATCCAGCTGAAATTTGGTACATGGTGTTAGTATATGGTCTCTAACAACCATGCAAAAATTGGTCCATATCGGTCCACTGTTACGTATAGCCACATAAAAACGGACCCCCAAATTTGGCTCGCGATTGCTCTAAGAGAACCAAATTTCATCCGATCCGGCTGAAATTTGGTACATGGTGTTAGTATATGGTCTCTAATAACCATGCAAAAATTGGTCCACATCGGTCCATAATTATATATAGCCCCCATATAAACCGATCCCCCGATTTGGTTTGCGGAGCCTCTAAGAGAAGCAAATTTCATCCGATCCGGCTGAAATTTGGTAAATGGTGTTGGTATATGTTCTCTAATGACCATGCAAAAATTGGTCCACATCGGCCCATAATTATATATATATATAAACCGATCACCAAATTTGACCTCCGGAGCCACTTAGAGGAGCAAAAGTCATCCGATCCGGTTGAAATTTGGTACGTGGTGTTAGAATATGGTCTCTAACAACCACGCAAGAATTGGTCCATCCCCATATAAATCGATCCCCAGATTTGTCCTCCGGAGCCTCTTGGAGGAGCAAAATTCATCCGATCCGGTTGAAATTTGGAACATGGTGTTAGAATGTGGTCTCTAACAAACACGCAAGAATTGGTCCATATCGGTCCATAATTATATAAAGGCCCCATATAAACCGTTCCCAGATTTGATCTCCGGAGCCTCTTGGAGGAGCAGCGTTGCCAGAATTTTTTCACCAAAAACCGCTAGATTTGCCCAAAAAATAGCTAAAAAAAGCTAAAAAATTCTAAAAAATAGCTAGAAAAAAAGCTAAATTTTTTTGTATCAAAAGTCACATTTTTGATTGAAATTTAACAAATTTAAAGGCTTTATTTCACTTACAATGCATATTATTTTCATTTTAATTCCACTTCTGTGAGACTGTAACAATATCTAAGGCATATTAGCTCTGTTTGCGTATTCGATACATTTTGATTACTATCACAAATTTTTTACTGGAAGTCCTTCGTTTTGTGGGAGCTACCTTCCACCTCTATTTTATTTACTTGTTATTTTAAAATATTAAATGATCTAAGCATGCTTTGGATTTGGTAAAAAAATGATTTGTCATTTTTTTAAATAAAATTTTAGTTTGGATTTGAAATTGTGAAAAATTCGAAATACATTACTTTTATTTAAATTGTAGAAAATACCTATAGTTTACATTTCCCAGTAAAAACATTTTCCTTTTCTTCATGAGCTATCAAAGTGCTTTAAAAACGTGCTAACGCCAACTTAAATTTCCAAATTCAGACTCGACTAAGTAGAAATTATTGTATATATACGTTTTTAAAATAAAGTGTTGAAAAACATCTTCTATTTTTGAACGCTATTTTGGTTTGTGGTTAAGATGCAAAAACTCCTCACATTTAAAGACTATTTCATTAATTCTTCCTTCTTTCATGTAAACATACCCATTTTTAAGCTGAATCACTTAATTATAAGGACAAAACGACTTTATCGTCTTTTGGACAAGGAAAACAGTTTATATAAAAGAAATTCACAAATGCTATTATAACCAAAATTCGCGTTCGTATTTTAAGGAGACGACAATATTTTTTCAGTGCACAAAGCTATTCACATCTACTATTTTAATTTAGTAATATCGTAATAACTTTAGAATATTATGATAACATAAAAAGGATAAACGAGTCAAATGATAATATTCCCAATAATTTACTGACAGTTTATCTAACAAATTTGTATGGTAATAGTAGATTTAAAGTTTACGATAACTTTTATGTATATAATGAAAAAACTTTACAACAAGGTGTATTTGCTACAAAAATGCCCGCATAATGGCTGGACTCATTATTAATGTTTCAACTGAACTTTGAAATATGTGGAAACCCTTATACTTGCTGCAAGGCTTAGATAAAAACGCCGATTTATCCATATTTCAATAGAAACATGTCGAAAATAAACAAGTATATACGGCCGTAAGTTCGGCCAGGCCGAATCTTATGTACCCTCCACCATGGATTGCGTAGGAACTTCTACTAAAGGCTGTCATCCACAATCGAATTACTTGGGTTGCGATAACACTTGCCGATGGCAAGGTATCGTAAAACTTTTTAACACTGTCTTCTAAATTGTAAGTTAGCCCATACGGGGTATATATTAAACAAAAAAAGGCCGATTAAATACGTATATAATATAGTTTGACAAAATTTTCTATAGAAATAAAAACTTGACAAAATTTTCTATAGAAATAAAATGTTGACAAAATTTTCTATGGAAGTAAAATGTTGACAAAATTTTCTACAGAAATAAATTTTTTACAAAATTTTCTATAAAAATAAAATTTTGACAAAACTTTCTATGGAAATAAAATTTTGACAAACATTTCTATAGAAATAAACGTTTGACAAAACTTTCTATAGAAATGAAATTTTTACACAACTTTCTATAGTAATAAAATTTTACAAAATTTTCTATGGAAATAAAGTTTTGGTAGATTATTTTTGGCGATATGGACCAATTTTTGTGTAATAAGTCATCGGCTATATATAAGTAAAGACCGATATTGACCAATTTTTACATGGCTGCTAGAGGCCATATATTGACAAAATGTACCAAATTTCAACCGCATCGGATGACTTTTGCTATATATAATTATGGACCGATATGGACCAATTTTTGCATGGTTGTTAGAGACTATATACTAACACCACGTAGTAAATTTCAATTGGATCGGATGAATTTTGCTCCTCCAAGAGGCTCCGGAGTTCAAATCTGGGGATCGGTTTATATGGGAGCTATATATAATTATGAACCGATATGGACCAATTTTTGCATGGTTGTTAGAGGCCGTATACTAACATCAGGTACCAAATTTCAACAGGATCGGATGAATTTTGCCCCTCCAAGAGGCTCCGGAGGTCAAATCTGGGGATCGGTTTATATGGGGGCTATATATAATTATGGACCGATATGGACCAATTTTTGCATGGGTGTTAGAGACCGTATACTAAGACCACGTACTAAATTTCAACCGGATCGGATGAATTTTGCTCCTCCAAGAGGCTCCGGAGGTCAAATCTGGGGATCGGTTTATATGGGAGCTATATATAATTATGGACCGATATGGACCAATTTTTGCATGGTTGTTAGAGGCCGTATACTAACATCAGGTACCAAATTTCAACCGGATCGGATTTATATGGGGGCTATACGTAAACGTGGTCCGATATGGCCGATTTTCAATACCATCCGACCTACATCAATAACAACTACTTGTGCCAAGTTTCAAGTCGATAGCTTGTTTCGTTCGGAAGTTAGCGTGATTTCCACAGACGGACGGACAGCCGGACAGACGGACAGACGGACGGACGGACGGACATGCTTAGATCGACTCAGAATTTCACCACGACCCAGAATATATATACTTTATGGGGTCTTAGAGCAATATTTCGATGTGTTACAAACGGAATGACAAAGTTAATATACCCCCATCCTATGGTGGAGGGTATAAAAAGGCCGATTAAATACGTATATAATATAGTTTGACAAAATTTTCTATAGAAATAAAAACTTGACAAAATTTTCTATAGAAATAAAATGTTGACAAAATTTTCTATGGAAGTAAAATGTTGACAAAATTTTCTACAGAAATAAATTTTTTACAAAATTTTCTATAAAAATAAAATTTTGACAAAACTTTCTATGGAAATAAAATTTTGACAAACATTTCTATAGAAATAAACGTTTGACAAAACTTTCTATAGAAATGAAATTTTTACACAACTTTCTATAGTAATAAAATTTGACAAAATTTTCTATGGAAATAAAGTTTTGGTAGATTATTTTTGGCGATATGGACCAATTTTTGTGTAATAAGTCATCGGCTATATATAAGTATAGACCGATATTGACCAATTTTTACATGGCTGTTAGAGGCCATATATTGACAAAATGTACCAAATTTCAACCGCATCGGATGACTTTTGCTATATATAATTATGGACCGATATGGACAAATTTTTGCATGGTTGTTAGATACCATATACTAACACCATGTACCAAATTTCAACTGGATCGGATGAATTTCGCTCCTCCGAGAGGCTCCTGAGGTCAAATCTAGGGATCGGTTTATATGGGAGCTATATATAATTATGAACCGATGTGGACCAATTTTTGCATGGTTATTAGAGACTATATACTAACACCACGTAGTAAATTTCAATTGGATCGGATGAATTTTGCTCCTCCAAGAGGTTCCGGAGTTCAAATCTGGGGATCGGTTTATATGGGAGCTATATATAATTATGAACCGATATGGACCAATTTTTGCATGGTTGTTAGAGGCCGTATACTAACATCAGGTACCAAATTTCAACAGTATCGGATGAATTTTGCCCCTCCAAGAGGCTCCGGAGGTCAAATCTGGGGATCGGTTTATATGGGGGCTATATATAATTATGGACCGATATGGACCAATTTTTGCATGGGTGTTAGAGACCGTATACTAAGACCACGTACTAAATTTTAACCGGATCGGATGAATTTTGGTCCTCCAAGAGGCTCCGGAGGTCAAATCTGGGGATCGGTTTATATGGGAGCTATATATAATTATGGACCGATATGGACCAATTTTTGCATGGTTGTTAGAGGCCGTATACTAACATCAGGTACCAAATTTCAACCGGATCGGATGAATTTTGCTGCTCCGGGAGGCTCCCCAAGCCAAATTTGGGGATCGGTTTATATGGGGGCTATACGTAAACGTGGTCCGATATGGCCGATTTTCAATACCATCCGACCTACATCAATAACAACTACTTGTGCCAAGTTTCAAGTCGATAGCTTGTTTCGTTCGGAAGTTAGCGTGATTTCCACAGACGGACGGACAGCCGGACAGACGGACGGACGGACGGACATGCTTAGATCGACTCAGAATTTCACCACGACCCAGAATATATATACTTTATGGGGTCTTAGAGCAATATTTCGATGTGTTACAAACGGAATGACAAAGTTAATATACCCCCATCCTATGGTGGAGGGTATAAAAAAGCCAAAAATAGCTAAAAGGGTAATGAAAAAAAGCCAGAAAAAAAGCTAAAAGCTAAATGCATTTTTTTCCCGCTAAACGTCTTCAAAAAAAGCCAAATCTAGCGGGAAAAAAGCTAAATTGGCAACGCTGTGGAGGAGCAAAATTCATCCGGTTGAAAGTTGCAACGTGGTGTTAGTATAAGGCCGCTAATAACCATGCCAAAATTGGTCCATATCGGTCTATAGTTATATATAGCCGATCCCCAATCACACAAAAATTGGTCCATATCGGTTCATAATCATGGTTGCCACTCGAGCCAAAAATAATCTACCAAAATTTTATTATTATAGAAAACATTGTCAAAATATTATTTCTATAGAAAATTTTGTCAACATTTTATTCCTATAGAAAATTTTGTCAAAATTTTATTTCTATAGTCAATGTATGGTTTTAAGCTGCAATAAAAACAACAACAATGCTTAAAGAACAAAACCAACAATAACAAAACAAAAAGAATGGAAAAAGAAGAGGAAGCACGCTCAAAATAAACCCAGCCAACTGAATTCAAATTGATGATTTGACAGTGGCATATGCAAAAGAGATATGTTTGTTTTGAATTTATTTCGGCATAAGCCGGCTATCAATGTAAAACCTTTTTTCGGAGGGTTCAAGTGTTATTTATAGTTGGGTTTAATAAACTGCCTGAATTTATTCTGATAATTGGTTGATAGTTTTGCTGCAAGTAGAGGATGCTGATGAGGAATGTGGTAATTCCGAAACGTGCATCCATCCAACCATCTTGCAGTCTATAGGGCTTTGCCCAAATAAATTTGACAAACATTTTTTTCCTCTGTTGGTTAAGCTACATTTGTAGTTTAGTCAATGTATGGTTTTAAGCTGCAGTAAAAACAACAACAAAATTTTATTTCTATAGAAATTTTTTCCAAATTTTATTTCTTTAGAAAATGTTTTCCAAATTTTACTTCTATAGAAAATGTTGTCAAAATTTTATTTCAATAGAAACTTTAAACTTAATTATATACGTATTTAAACGGCCTCTTTTAGTTTAATACGGTGTTAGGAAGTTTTAAGATACCTTGCCATCGGCAAGTGTAACCGCAACCCAAGTAATTCGATTGTGGATAATACTCTTCAGTAGAAGTTTCTACGCAATCCATGGTGGAGTGTACATAAGCTTCGGCCTGGCCGAACTTACGGCCGTATTTACTTGTTTTTTTTTTTTTTGATTCAATCACGAAATTATAGTATTAATTAAAACAAGTATAAACGGCCGTAAGTTCGGCCAGGCCGAATCTTATGTACCCTCCACCATGGATTGCGTAGAAACTTCTACGAAAGACTGTCATCCACAATCGAATTACTTTGGTTGTGGTATGTTAAATTGTTTTCTAAATTGTGAGTTAGTCTACAAATAATTACGAATCGATATGGACTTTTGCACGGTATGTAGGGAGCCAGAATTAAAATAAGGTGGTCGCTTTATCGATATGGACCAATTTTTGTGTGATTGGGGATCGATTTGCCTGAGGGCTATATATAACTATACACCGATATAGACCTAGTTAGGCATGGTTGTTAACGGCCATATACTAGCACAATGTACCAAATTTCAACTGACTCGGAAGAAATTTGCTCCTCCAAGAGGCTCCAAAACCAAATCTCGGGATCGGATTATATGGGGGCTATATATGATTATGGACTGATATGGACCACTTTTGGCATGGTTGTTATATATCATATACTACCACCACGTACAAAATTTCAACCAGATCGAATGAATTTTGCTTCTCCAAAAGGCATCGGAGGTCAAATCTGGGGATCGGCTTATATGGGGGCTATATATAATTATGGACTGATATGAACCAATTCCTGCATGGTTGTTGGATACCATATACTAACATCACGTACAAAATCTCAACCGAATCGGATGAATTTTGCTCTTCCAAGGGGCTCCGGAGGTCAAATCTGGGGATCGGTTTATATGGGCCTATATAATTATTGACCGATTTCGACCAATTTTTGCATGGGTATTTGAGACCATATATTAACAACACGTACCAAATTTAAACTGAATCAGATGAATTTTGGTCTTCCAAGAGGCTCCGGAGGTCAAATCTGGTGATCGGTTTATATGGGGGCTATATATAATTATGGACCGATGTGGACCAATTTTTGCATGGTTGTTAGAGACCATATACCAACACCATGTACCAAATTTCAGCCGGATGGGATGAAATTTGCTCCTCTTAGAGGCCTCGCAAGCCAAATCGGGGGATCGGTTTATATGGGGGCTATATATAATTATGGACCGATGTGGACCAATTTTTGCATGGTTGTTAGAGACCATATACTAACGCCATGTACCAAATTTCAGCCGGATCGGATGAAATTTGCTTCTCTTAGAGTCCTCGCAAGCCAAACCAGGGGATCGGTTTATATGGGGGCTATATATAATTATGGACCGATGTGGATCAATTTTTGCATGGTTGTTACAGACCATATACTAACGCCATGTACCAAATTGCAGCCGGATCGGATGAAATTTGATTCTCTTAGAGGCCTCGCAAGCCAAATTTGGGGGTCCGTTTATATGGGGGCTATACATAAAAGTGGACCGATATGGCCCATTTGCAATACCATCCGACCTACATCAATAACAACTACTTGTGCCAAGTTTCAAGTCGATAGCTTGTTTCGTTCGGAAGTTAGCGTGATTTCAATTTTTGTGATTGATTTTTGTTTAAATTAAAAAATTTGTTGAATCAATTAAATTTTTAATTGAATATTTTTTAAAACTCTATAAAAATTTTAATCGGAAAAATTTTCGTGAAATTTTTTTGTGTGTATGCAAACAAGTTGAAAATTGGACTTTTCCAAGTTTTGAAAAACCGGAAAGTTGATTTTTCAAAAAAATCTAAAATTCGGTGTTTTGAATCCGATTACAACACCTACGCACAAAAATGTTTTTTTTCTTTTGATTTAATCACGACATTAATTAAATATCTTCAATCATGGAAATTGAAGTATCAATCAAAGTTTTAATTGAGCATAAAAAGGATACTTGATGAAAAAATTAATTGATTTCATTAGAAAGTTTCAAGAAATTTTTTAATTGAATCAATTAAAAATTTAATTGATGTTGATTGCAAATCTCAATTAATTTTTATACCCTTCACCACAACTGTGGTAAAGGGTATAATAAGTTTGTGCATTTGTATGTAACGCCAAGAAGGAAAAGTCTGAGACCCATTGTTTAGTATACCGATCGTCTTAGAATTAAAGTCTTAGTCGATTTAGCGATGTCCGTCCTTCTGTCTGTATATGTAATTTTGAGTGCAAAGTACAGCACGCAGTTTAAGTCCGATCATCCTCAAAATTTGGCACGGAGTTTTACATTGGCTCAAAGACGATCGCTATTGATTTTGAAAAAAATCGGTTCAGATTTAGATATAGCTGTCATATATGTATTTATCACCGATCTGGTCATAATTGACGCATTTATCAACGTATTTTTCTCAAAATTTCGGGCAACAAAATATTTTGGGGTTTTCGTAAGATATGCAAAATATCAGCCAAATCGGTTCAGATTTAGATATAGCTCCCATATATATCTTTCGTCCGATTTGAACTTATATGGCCTCAAAAGCCAGAGTTTTGCCCTGATTTGCTTCAAATTTTGCACAAGGAGTACATTTAATAGTATTGTTAATTGTTCTAAATTTGGTTGAAATCGGTGCAGATTTAGATATAGCTCCCATATATATCTTTCGTCCGATTTCGACTAATATGGCCTTAAAAGCCAGAGTTTTGCCCTGATTTGCTTTTGCACAAGGAGTACGTTTAAAAGTATCATTCAGTGTGCTAAATTTAGTTGAAATCGGTTCAGATTTAGATATGGCTCCCATATATATCTTTCGCCCGATTTACACCCATATGACCACGGAGGCCAAAATTATTCTCCCATTTACGTTTCTTGCTGAGATAGCAGGATTATTATAACTATGCATGTCACATTTGGTCAAAATCGGTTCATATTTAGATATAGGCTCCCATATATAACATATGTACGCCAGAGTAGGGGGAATAGGGTAGAATGTTTCATATTTTAGACCCATTTTCAATGGGAGATACGATAGTTTCCACAGAGAATACATTTAATATGCTATTTAAGTGCGTCATCTTGATCTAATATGGCCAAAATACCCACATTTTACAAAAAATTTTGTGATGATTTCCCCATATCGTCAAGGGTGATACGGTCAAAATTTGGTCAAGGGAACACGCGTGCAAATCGTTGAAATCGTTTATTTAAAAAATCAAATTAAATTTCTTTTTCAAGTTCAATTAGTGTAAAATTCAGTAAAAATATTCAGTTAGACTTTCGCTTTTCCAAATCCGAATTGCCCGGGCCTCACGCTTGACACCTGTCATCATATTTTGTACAGCCACCTTGTCCACCTTCTTCGCCGCAGAAAGCCAGTTTGCCTTGAACTGCTGCTCGTCCTTAGCAGTTTTATTGGTCTTCTTTAAGTTCCACTTGACAATAGCCCAGTATTTCTCAATTGGGCGGAACTCTGGCGTGTTGGGAGGATTCTTGTCCTTGGGAACCACTTGCACGTTGTTGGCGGCGTACCACTCCATGGCCTTTTTACCGTAATGGCAAGATGCCAAATCCGGCCAAAACAGTACGGAACAACCGTGTTTCTTCAGGAAAGGCAGCAGACGTTTATTCAAACACTCTTTCACGTAAATTTCTTGGTTGACAGTCCCGGAAGCTATGAAAATGCTGCTTTTCAAGCCACAGGTACAGATGGCTTGCCAAACCAGATATTTCTTTGCGAACTTTGACAGTTTTATGTGCTTGAAAATATCTTCTACCTTTCCCCTTCCTTTTGCCGTATAAAACTCCTGTCCAGGAAGCTGCTTGTAGTCGGCTTTGACGTAGGTTTCGTCGTACATTACCACGCAGTCAAACTTCGTCAGCATCGTCGTGTACAGCCTCCGGGATCGCGCTTTGGCCGTCGTATTTTGTTTATCATCGCGATTTGGAGTCACTACCTTCTTGTAAGTCGATAGTCCGGCTCGTTTTTTGGCTCGATGCACGGTTGTAGACGATACACCCAGCTTATTTGCGGCATCTCGGAGAGAGAGGTTAGGGTTTCGCTTGAAACTACCGGCAACTCTCTTTGTCGTCTCAGCGGCTTCCGATTTCCCCCCGACCCAGACTTCCTGGCTGTCGACAACCGTTCCCCAAACACTTTAATTACATTTGTAACGGTTGATTTGGCAACTTTTAGCGATTTTGCCAGCTTTGCGTGCAAGAAGCTCGGATTTTGCGATGCGCAAGCAAAATTTTCATACGCTGCTCTTCTTGCTTGGACGGCATTTTGACAACTGAAGAGTGAATTCCAAAATCAAAATAGGAGCAACATTCTGAGGGGTGTTCAGGTTTGTTAAATGTAAAATTGAAAGAAATACGTCAAATTTATATTGACCAAATTTTGACCGTATCACCCTTTAGTCATATTCTATACACTGTAATGCCAAACTTTCCACAGAATGGTCGAATTAAAAAAAAAAACTCCGACTTGTGGAAATGTCGCCCGAATTGGCCAAATAATATATCACAACCCACAATTGACCATATATGTTGGCGAGATTCAACCAATATCTATGTAAAATCGACACTGCTGAGTAGCAAAAATTGTAAATATTACTCAGATTGTCCTATATCTCGAATACATATACATCGCCCGATAAATCAGAAATGCTCTTTTGTACAATTGCATCAAAATTGCTCTAGCTTTTTATTTCCCATATTTTTTTTAGTAACATTGTGTTTCATCCCAGGGTGTTAGCCGATTTAATTTTTAATTCTAGCGATTTTGTAGAAGTACAAAAAATTGTCTCCAAATCGTTTCAGATATAAATATTTGTATATGGGAATATAAACCTTGATAATAACTCCCAACAAATTCGAAGGATTTTGGAGGGTAACACAAATTTTGGTCTACATAATGGTGAAGGGTATAATATAGTCGGCCCCGCCCGACTTTAGACTTTACTTACTTGTTTTTAATAAAAAAACTTGACTATTTTGAATTACTTCCTCAAAAACTTAAACCCATTTTCATGAAGTTTCGTTAGTGTAACGTTAGCTAACAAACTTTTACACCGCATTATGAAAATATCTGTCATCTTGCCTATATATTCCATGTCAGTTAGGACCTTACCTGCAGAAAATTTTTCAGTTCAAACTAACAGAAGAGAAGATATTTGCAATTTACACTTACTTACTTACTGCTAACTAGGAGTGCGGGGCTGAATTGAAGATAAAACGGTAACACTTGGGAAGAAAGGAATGCTTAACGTCTCGGTAGGGTCAAATTTCGTATCATGCTACCATTTTTTTTTAAATCAAAAGAAATCACCCGGTGTGGGCAAAGAAATCACCCGGTGTGGGCAAAGAAATCACCCGGTAAAGAGTATATCGAGTTGACTCAATCTGCAAATTTTGGCCTACAGTTTTCCAAAATATTTGTACTATTTTGTAAGGGCGAAATGCTTATCGGACCCCATTTATATCATAGATTTACTTGAATTCTAGCTTTTTGATTGATTATTTCAATAGACAATATACAGAATATTAAAGACTTTCATCAATATTACCATTATTTTTTCATTAATTATTAAGTCTAAATATGTTTTTCGACCCGGTATAATTAACCGCAATTTTAATATGTGGATATTTTTCATTCAAATGTAAATTTTTCGCGGAAAACGGAAACACTAATAATGTGCAAGTTCAATTCATTACACATGTGGCACATTTTCCATTAACACTTACACACACACACTCACACCCATACAATTCACGTCATAGCCCTTCTATTGTATGTCCTTCATATGGGGCAATGAGTTAGCTATCACAATGATAATCTCTTCAATTAACACTGACTGATTTGGATTTTAAAATCCTTTGACCATTGATTACAGAACACACTTACTCGATTATCGCTGTATTTGACAACTGACGACAGCAATAAATGGATGACTATTTCGTTGGGACGTCGACGTCAGTACTTGAATGGACAATTTAACAACAAGGTTCAATGTCAGCAGACTGTTTTCCATGCCCCATGGAATATAACGGCGAGGTAATAACTGACAGGATGAGATTTATTTTATGCGCTTTCGAAGTCAATTTCAGCCGGCAATCGAATGCTACTGACACTTTGAAAATTTAAATGAAAAGAAACTGGGGGAGATGAAAACAATATAAAACAATGAAGATGATGTATTTTTGTATTTTTTTGCTTACAGCTGCAACTCTAGCTCACCCACCACAGTCACGTTTCTGAGAAAATTTGCTAAGCTTAGGAAAGCAAGGGATTCTCTATAAAAGGGGGACAATTTCGTGTTTTTTTTTTTACTGACTGGCGATGAAAGGTCCAATTGCACATTGATAATGTGAATGCCAGCTGCAGTTCAGCAGCAATAACAATTATTTAGATTTGTTTGTTTGTTTCCATTTCACTGTTTCCATTGTTCTCAGATTTTGGGTTTTTTTCTTATGATATGGAAAAATATTAATTAATTAATGTCCATTATTGTGTAGGAATATTTAATTTGCGTTTTTATTGTGACGCCTAAGTTTAGCACTTAGTTGACCATAATTATAGTTGATTTTGTTTTGGATTTTTTGTTCAAATGCGTACCGTTGGGTTAATTTGAAAATTCCAATTTTATCATTAAATTTTTTTCACTCTGTTTTGTTAGAAAAATTACCTTAGAACAGTTATTTCCGGTAACAAAATTTAATATATGTTTTTTTTTGATTGTTCAATAATTGTTTTTTGATTACTTTTAAAAAGCTTCCTGGAAATGTCAATGACTTGTGTGTTGTAAAGCCAATTTAAATCTTGATTTTCATTCATTGTTATTTAAAATTGGTAAAATTTCGTTGATAACACTAGGTCACAAATAACAAAATTTTCTCTGTGAATTGGTTCTAGCATAATTTTTCTCATTGATTTTGACCTACTAAACACGAAAATGAGTTTTAAAAAATTTTCTCTCGACTGGTTTTCGAGATACAAATTTTTGAATTTTTTTTTTTAATTTTTGGAGGTACACTTACAATTTTGAGCATATCTTTCGTCTTCTTTGACCTATTTGATCCTAGTGCTACTCAAATGAAAGAAAATTTAGCCGTCTACAACTCACTCTCATTCATTCAAATCGGGTAAGTAGTTTGAATGTTGGCGGCTTAAAAAGGTTCAAAAACGGCGTTTTTTTAGTAAAAATGTGGCAGAAAAAACCATATAAAAATTCATATAAAATATAAAACACGATGCTAACAGCAATTTTGGTTTTTTGGTCTTTTCGGTCTTTTACCAAAAAAAATATAAGTCCGCTATTTGTTGTCAGACTTTGTTAAGTAAAGGCTTATTTTCTTTGTAAAAATTTCAGCTATACGTAATCGTGTTTTATATTTTATATGGATTTTTATATGTTTTTTCTGCCACATTTTTACTAAAAAAACGCCGTTTTTAACCTTTTTAAGCCGCCAACATCCAAACTACTTACCCGATTTGAAAATTTTCTGAGAATGAGTTGTAGACGGCTAAATTTTCTTTCATTTGAGTAGCACTAGGATCAAATAGGCCAAAGAAGACGAAAGATATGCTCAAAATTGTAAGTGTACCTCCAAAAATTAAAAAAAAAGTTCAAAAATTTGGATCTCGAAAACCAATCGACAGAAAATTTTTTAAAACTCATTTCGTGTTTAGTAGGTCAAAATCAATGAGAAAAATTATGCTAGAACCAATTCACAAAACGACTGTTGGCTAGTGTAATACGAGAAATATAATGTAATAAGTTGTAGTAAAAATCTGCGCGACTCCTTTTTGTGTGGGATAAACTCTTACAGCCTCAAAAAGAGTTGCCTCTGCAACATAACAGGTTGGCTGATAAGTCCCCGGTCTAACAAAGAAAAACACATTTTTTTTTGTCAAAATTCGTTTTTATTACTCAACATAGTTCCCTCCAAGAGCGATACAATGATTATAACGACCTTCCAATTTTTTGATACCGTTTTGGTAGTACTCCTTCGGCTTTGCCTCAAAATAGGCCTCAGTTTCGGCGATCACCTCTTCATTGCAGCCAAATTTTTTCTCTGCGAGCATCCTTTTGAGGTCTGAGAACAAGAAAAAGTCGCTGAGGGCCAGATCTGGAGAATACGGTGGGTGGGGAAGCAATTCAAAGTCCAATTCATGAATTTTTGCCATCGTTCTCAATGACTTGTGGCACGGTGCGTTGTCTTGGTGGAACAACACTTTTTTCTTCTTCATATGGGGCCGTTTTGCCGCGATTTCGACCTTCAAACGCTCCAATAACGCCATATAATAGTCACTGTTGATGGTTTTTCCCTTCTCAAGATAATCGATAAAAATTATTCCATGCGCATCCCAAAGAACAGAGGCCATTACTTTGCCAGCGGACTTTTGAGTCTTTCCACGCTTTGGAGACGGTACACCGGTCGCTGTCCACTCAGCCGACTGTCGATTGGACTCAGGAGTGTAGTGATGGAGCCATGTTTCATCCATTGTCACATATCGACGGAAAAACTCGGGTGTATTGCGAGTTAACAGCTGCAAACACCGCTCAGTATCATCAACACGTTGTTGTTTTTGGTCAAATGTGAGCTCGCGCGGCACCCATTTTGCACAGAGCTTCCGCATATCCAAATATTGATGAATGATATGACCAACACGTTCCTTTGATATCTGTAAGGCCAACTTAATTTTACGGTCATTCAAAATCATTTTGTGGATTTGTTTGATGTTTTCGTCGGTAACCACCTCTTTCGGGCCTCCACTGCGTTCACCGTCCTCCGTGCTCATTTCACCACGCTTGAATTTAGCATACCAATCAATTATTGTTGATTTCCCTGGGGCAGAGTCCGGAAACTCGTTATCAAGCCAAGTTTTTGCTTCCACCGTATTTTTCCCTTCAGAAAACAGCATTTTATCAAAACACGAAATTCCTTTTTTTCCATTTTTTCGCAATAACAAATGTTGCTTCACAAAAGACGCTCTATCTCACAAACTAATTGACTTACAGACGTCACATTTTGACACGAATCATTTGAAGGTTGGTACTATATAAAAATAATATGCATTTAATACTAGCGATGCCATCTATGTGTCAGACCGGGGACTTATCAGCCAACCTGTTATACTCCCAAACGTATTCTGCTTCAAGCATATATAATTTCAAAATTTCTTCAAACAAACAATTGTTTGTACTGTGCAAACATATTATGTTTCACCCTAAGCATCTCAAACCAGGGATCCGGAGCGGAGCGGAGCAAGCCCTTTTTTTGCCGGAGCGGGAGCGGCATTTCTAAAATCCGGAGCGGAGCGGGAGCGGAGCGGTTTCCAAATGAAAAACCGCTCCGCTCCGAATAAAATATTACTTGAATGAAATGTGTAACTTTGAAATTACTTAGTACTTAGCGTAGTGTGTACGTAGTGTAACGTTTAAAATGTACGATATGTATTTTTGTACGTACGTACATTGGGGAAAACACAAAGTGTTTTTTAGTAATTGTTTTCAAAAAAGGCAAATGTCAAAATATATCTCTAGTATGTGTTGTAAAAGTAACAACAGTACTTTCGATCAATTTCATCCCGTATTACTACAAAGGTGTTTGTAAGGAACGCCAAATAAATGCAATTAAACAATCTTATTTATATTTAATTTTTTAGTTTTCTACACTGAAAAAAATATTGTCGTGAAGTCAAAGATTTCATGTCCTTAGAATAAGAATACAAATTTTGCTTAACATGGAAGACGCATTTCTCTAAAATAAAGTTTTTTTCCTTGTCTAAAAGTCAATAAACTTTTGAATGAAGTTGTAATGTCCTTATAATAAAGTGATTTTACTTAAAAATGTGTATCATAACATGAAAGATAAAATTTTTGAGGTAAGGTCAACGTGACTTTAATAATTAAGAAAAATTCTTTAAAATTAATACAATTGTATTTAAATTTGTTTCCTTTTTGCATCTTGCCTACAAAGCAAAAAATCGTTAAAAAATAAGACAAGTTTTTCAACACTTTATATTAAAGACGCTTGTTACTTGAAACATAGCATAATTTCTACTGGAAGTCGAGTCTTAATATGGAAAATAAAATTGTCGTTAACTCGTTTTTAAAGGATTTTGATAACAACTGACGAAAAAAATCTAAAAAAAAATAAAAATTAGCATTTGCTTCCTAGAAGCAAGTACATAACCCCCAAATTTAAAAGAGAATTGCGTCTTTAAAGTATCCTTACTTGTATTCTCCGCTTCTTTGGCTCGGAATTAATACCCAAACTGTTAAAGTAAAGACAAAATCTTTGGAACCGGGCATGCGTTTTTTCAGTGTAAGGACATTCATATTTGCTTTACTATTGTACTATACCTAGCATTCTCTTATTTCTGATATTAGTTCTCGAAAATTTAATTAAAATTATGGATAGTTTCAATTTTGGTTGAAAAATATGCGCATATACATTTATTTTAATTTTTTCTCACATTGAAAACTAATGACTTGATTTTATTATTGTATGTTATCTACGTTTTTGAGAACGAACATTTCTTAAAAACGCTGTTCGAAAATGTATTTTTACAATAAAGGGGAAAAAAGCGAAATTAGGTAACACTAGATCTGAGTAAGAATATTCGTAGGTATACCACGGACTGATTTCGATGGAGGTTGTTGCAAACATACACTGAAAAAAAGCATACTCGGTTCCAAAGATTTTGTCTTTACTTTAAAAAATTTGGTATTGATTCCGAGCCAAAGAAGCGGAGAATACAAGCAAGGACACTTTTAAAACACAATTCTCTTTTAAATTTAGGTTTTGTGTACTTGCTTCTAGGAAGCAAATTTTAATTTTTCGCTTTCTCAGCTTTTTTTCTTCATATGCTATCAAAGTCCTTTAAAAACGAGTTAACGGCAACTTTATTTTCCAAATTAGGACTCGACTTCCAGTAGAAATTATGCTATGTTTGAAGTAAAAAACTTCTTTAAAATAAAGTTTTGAAAAACATGTCCTATATTTGAAAGATTTTTTGCTTTGTAGTCAATATGCAAAAAGACAACAAATTTAAAGACAATTTCATTAAATTTAAAGAATTTTTCTGAATTATTAAAGTCAAATTGACCTTAGCCTATAAATTTTTTGTTTCATGTTAAGATACCCATTTTTAAGTCAAATATTACAAAACCTTTTCTCTACGTCTGTTGCAAAACAAAAAAAAAAAACTTTCGGAGAGTAGTTACTTCTACTCTGTGTATAGACTTTCAATTCCAATCAGCGTTGCCGTTTTGGTCCGATCGGACCAAAATTGGTCCAAAAGATTTCTAATTTTTAAATTTGGTCCATTTTGGTCCATTTTCATAAATTTGGTTTCTATCACATATTAAATAGTAGATGGTGCACCGCAAAGAATATTGTCGGGAGGCCAAATATTTCACATGCTTAAAATACGAATACGAATTTTGCTTAGAATAGAAGACGTATTTCTCTGATATAAAGTTTTTTCCTTGTCTAAAAGTCTCTAAACTTTTCAATGAAGTCAGTTTGTCCTTATAGCTAAGTGATTCGACATAAAAATGTGTATCCTAACATTAATGAAAATTTCGTTTTAATGAAATCAAAATGGATTTAATATTTCTGAAAAAATCTTCAAAATTAATAAAATGTTTCAACACATTGTTTTAAAGTCATTATACCCTAAACCACATAGTGGTTAGGGTATAATAAATTTGATCTGCCAAAAAATGTGCCTACCAGAAATATTGATTTTAGACCCCATAAAATATATACCGATCGACTCAGAATCACCTCCTGAGTCGATCTAGCGCTTGGTGTCCGTCTGTCCATGTATTTGTTGTTCACAGGATTTCGGTGGCAATTATTAACCGATTTTGATGAAATTTGGTACAGGGAGTTTTTGGGCACAACGACGAACGCTATTGAATTTGGAAGAAATCGGATCAAATTTAGATATAGCTCCCATATATATGTATCGCCCGATTTCGACAAATGGGGTCACGCTGTGCTTTTTTTCAAACGGATCGTCGCCAAATTTGGCAAAAGGTAATCTTTTTCATCGCCCTTCAAGTCTGCAAAATTTCATCCAAATCGGTTCAGATTTAGATATAGCTCTCATATATATGTATCGCCCGATTTTCCCAGATTTAGCTATAGCTCCCATATATATGTACCGCCCGATTTTTCTCGAAGAGGAGCGGAGCGGAGCGTGGAGCGGAGCGGAGCGATTTTTTTTTTCTCGGAGCGGAGCGATTTTTTTTCTCCGGAGCGGGAGCGGAGCGGAGCGAAAAAAATGGACCGCTCCGGATCCCTGTCTCAAACAGAGCACCATGTGCTCTCATTTAATTCTCTCACTGTTTCATTTTTTAACTTTTTTCTCTATTCAATTTCTCTATCTGACTTTTCTAAACATATATATGTTTATACGAAAATTCTAAATTAATTAGGTTTGTATATAGAGATATTATATTTAAGAAATGCATCCAACAAAATATGTTCTAACATATTAACATATACATTATATGCTTGCACTTAAAAAAAATGTGTTAAAAATTTGAGTTCAAACATATAATTTTTACACCGCGTAGGTACATGATTGAACTTTGAGCATCCGAATCACAGGATAAAGGAAAAACTTTTGCAATATTTTGAACAATAGATTATTCTGACAACTACATGTATCAGTAAACGTGTAGATCCATTACAATTTTAATATCAAGAGAATGAGGAAATCAATAAACTATGTGAAAATTTAAAAATTGCGACAAATTTGAGACGATGGATGGTACTAGACCTGTGATATGTCCGTTAGTGGCAATTTGCACCAATTTCTCGCAGGGTTATCACAATGTAATGACATGATTCTTTTTCTACATATGTCATCACAAGCAACAAAAAGGACGTTCACTTGATTGGTCTGAACGATGACGATAACGCATCATCGTTAATTTTGATTACTCACTTTGGGGGAATACCCCACAACAGAGGCTTATAGTATTTTTCATTAACTTTCAATAAACCACAATCTATATTTTGATATTTCATCATTGGAAGGATGGTTGTATGTATGTACTTGTATTAGATTTTTGAGAAATACCAAATATCATGGTATTCGAATACGATAATTGAGTTGTTTCTGATCTGGTCTAGTTATTAATGAACCGCAATGAATTTGTTGTTTAACACAATTAATATCAATTAATCCACATGAGCGAATAGCCATTCGAATGAAAGTCGAGCAAACAATGCATATTTAAAATGTAATAATTTTCTATAAACAGTGATGGGCAAAAGTAGTGCTTTAGTGAGGACGTTATCAGTTTTGGAAAACGAGAAAGTGTTTGGTAGATCTTGCAAAATATTCCTCTCCAAATAATAGTTTCGATAATTTCGGCAAAATTTTCTTTAGAAATAAAATTTTGGCAAAATTTTCTATGGGAATAACATTTTGACAAAATTTTCTATAGAAATAAAATTTTGATACAAATTTCTATAGAAATAAAATTTTGGTAAAATTTTCTATAGAAAAATAACTTTGACAAAATTTTCTATAGAAATAACATTTTGATAAAATATTCTATAAAAATAAAATTGTAACAAAATTTTCTTAGAAAAAATATTTTGACAAAATTTTCAAAGAAATAAAATTTTCTCTAGAAATAAAATTTTGACAAAATTTTCTATAGAAATAAAATTTTGGCAAAATTTTTTATAGAAATAAAATTTTGGCAAAATTTTTTATAGAAACAAAATTTTGGCAACATTTTTAAAGAAATAAAATTTTGACAACATTTTCAATAGAAATATAATTTTGACAACATTTTGTGTAAAAATAAAATTTAACAAAATTTTCTGTAAAAATAAAATTTTGATAAAATTTTCTATAGAAATAATGTTTTGACAAAATTTCCAATAGAAATAAAATTTTGACAAAATTCTTCTATTGAAATAAAACTTTAACAAATTTTTCTACGGAAATAAAACTTTACAAAATTTTCTAGGGTAATAAAATTTTGACAAGATTTTCTATAGAAATAAAATTTTGACAAAATTTTCTATAAACATACGATTTTGAAAAATTCTTCTATTGAAATACAACTTTAACAAAATTTTCTACAGAAGTAAAATATTGGCAAAATTTTCTATGGGAATACAATTTTGGCAAAATTTTATGGGAATACAATTTTGGCAAAATTTTTTATAGAAATAAAATTTTGACAAAATTTTCTATAGAAATAAAATTTTGAAACAAAAGTTTCTCTAGAAATAAAATTTGTACAACATTTTCTATAGAAAATTTTGAGAAAATTATCTATAGAAATAAAATTTTGATAAAATCTTCTATAGAGATAAAATTTTGACAAAATATTCTATAAATAATTTTGAGAAAATTTTCTTTAGAAATAAAATTTTGAGAAAATTTTCTATAACATAGGAATAAAATTTTGACTAAATTTTCTGTAAAAATTAAATTTTGACAAATTCTTCTATTGAAATAAAACTTTAACAAAATTTTCTTAGAAATAATATTTTGACAAAATTTTCAATAGAAATAAAATTTTGACAAAATTTTCTATAGAAAAAAAATTTGACAAAAATTTTTATAGAAATAAAAGTTTGACATAATTTTTTATAGATATAAAATTTTGCCAAAATTTTCTATAGAAGTACAATTTTGGCAACATTTTCTACATGAATAAAATTTTGACAAAATGTTCTATAGAAATAAAATTTTGACAAAATTTTCTATGGAAATAAAATTTTGAAACAAAAGTTTCTCTAGAAATAAAATTTTGACAAAATTTTCCATAGAAATAAAATGTTGCCAAAATTATCTATAGAAATAAAATTTTGACAAAATTTTCTACAGAAGTAAAATTTTGGCAAAATTTTCTATGGGAATACAATTTTGGCAAAATTTTTTATAGAAATAAAATTTTGACAAAATTTTCTATAGAAATAAAATTTTGAAACAAAAGTTTCTCTAGAAATAAAATTTTTACAACATTTTCTATAGGAAATTTTGAGAAAATTTTCTATAGAAATAAAATTTTGAGAAAATTTTCTATAGAGATAAAATTTTGACAAAATTTTCTATAAATAATTTTGAGAAAATTTTCTTTAGAAATAAAATTTTGAGAAAATTTTCTATAACATAGGAATAAAATTTTGACTAAATTTTCTATAAAAATAAAATTTTGACAAATTCTTCTATTGAAATAAAATTTTAACAAAATTTTCTTAGAAATAATATTTTGACAAAATTTTCAATAGAAATAAAATTTTGGCAAAATTTTCTATAGAAATAAAATTTTGACATAATTTTCTATAGAAATAAAATTTTCTATAGAAATAAAATTTTGACAAAATGTTCTATAGAAATAACATTTTGATAAAATATTCTATAAAAATAAAATTGTAAAAAAATTTTCTTAGAAATAATATTTTGAGAAAATTTTCAATAGAAATAAAATTTTGACAAAATTTTCTGTTAAAATAAAATATGACAAAATTTTCTATAGAAATAATATTTTGACAAAATTTTCTATAGAAATAATATTTTGACAAAATTTCCAATAGAAATAGAATTTTGACTAAATTTTCTATAAAAATTAAATTTTGACAAATCCTTCTATTGAAACAAAATTTTGACAAATTCTTCTATTGAAATGAAACTTTAACAAAATTTTCTTAGAAATATTTTGACAAAATTTTCTATAGAAATAAAATTTTGACATAATTTTCTATAGAAAAAAAAAAATTTAATGAAATTTTCTATACAAATAAAATTTTGACAAAATTTTCTATAGAAATAACATTTTGATAAAATATTCTATAAAAATAAAATTGTAACAAAATATTCTTAGAAATAATATTTTGACAAAATTTTCAATAGAAATAAAATTTTGACAAAATTTTCTGTTAAAATAAAATATGACAAAATTTTCTATGGAAATAATATTTTGACAAAATTTCCAATAGAAATAAAATTTCGACTAAATTTTCTATAAAAATTAAATTTTGACAAATTCTTCTATTGAAATAAAACTTTAACAAAATTTTCTTAGAAATAATATTTTGACAAAATTTTCAATAGAAATAAAATTTTGACAAAATTTTCTATAGAAATTTTGACATAATTTTCTTTAGAAATAAAAATTTTCTATAGAAATAAAATTTTCTATAGAAATAACATTTTGATATAATATTCTATAAAAATAAAATTGTAACAAAATATTCTTAGAAATAATATTTTGACAAAATTTTCAATAGAAATAAAATTTTGACAAAATTTTCTATAGAAGTAAAATTTTGGCAAAATTTTCTACGGGAATAAAATTTTGGCAAAATTTTTTTATAGAAATAAAATTTTGGCAAAATTTTTTACGGAAATAAAATTTTGACAAAATTTTCTATAGAAATAAAATTTTGACAAAATTTTCTATAGAAAAAAAATTTTGACAAAATTTTCTATAAAAATAAAATTTTTACAAAATGTTCTATGGAAATAAAATTTTGAAACAAAAGTTTCTCTAGAAATAAAATTTTGACAAAATGTTCCATAGAAATAACATTTTGACAAAATTTTGTATTGAAATAAAATTTTGACAAAATTTTCTATAGAAATAACATTTTGACAAAATTTTTCTATACAAATAAAATTTGGACAAATTCTTCTATTGAAATAAAACTTTAACAAAATTTTCTATAGAAATAAAATTTTTATAAAATTTTCTATAGAAAAAAATTTTATAAAAATGTCTATAGAAATAAAATATTTGACATAATTTTCTATAGAAATAAAATTTTGTAAAGAAATCAAATTTGGTATGGAAATAAAATTTTGACAAAACTTTCTATAGAAATAAAACTTTGACGAAATTTTCTATAGAAATAAATTTCGAAAAAATGTTCTATAGAGACAAGTTGTTATGATTTTTCGATCTTTATTTTTCAAATGAAAATTTTGACAAAATTTTCTATAGAAATACAATACAATTGGAATTTGTTCAAAATTCTGCACTGCACTGTAAAAAATTCGTTTATAGCATGCATACAATTTATTCATTATATTGCAACAATACAAAATGTTCTTCTGTATATTCCTATCATTATCATTAACGAGCTATTACAAACATTTGTATATACGGATATAAGGGGGTGTGTATGTGAACATTTTTTTTTGATTATAGTAGCATTTCTCATAGATATAAATTGTCGTGAATGTCTTTTGTTGTTGAGCAATAGATTTATTATAGCACGATAGCTGCGTTAATTTGTTTTAATTAATGCTGACAAATGTTTGGTTTTTTTTCTTTCTTTACTATCTTTACATTTATATTTCAATGCTCAGCTACAGCATGAGAGAGAGCTTGGATCATTTAGTTCAGAATTTTCTATTAAAAAAAAAAATAAATAAATGCATTAAGTGGAAAGTGTGATTTCAGATAAATATGATCAGATATTGGTTTTGACAACTTTGTTGAATTGGATCTATCATTGGATATTTCAGTTAATTATTGCGCTTGCGGCGCCCACAAACTTTATTTAACAGAAACATACATTTAGTTGGGCACCGTGGAGCAGTGGTTGCTACGTCCGCCTAGCATACCAAGGGTCTTGGGAGACACCGTGGTGGAATGGTTAGCATACCCGCCTTGCATACACAAGGTCGTGGGTTCGATTCCTGCTTCGACCGAACACCAAAAAGTTTTTCAGCGGTGGATTATCCCACCTCAGTATTGCTGGTGACATATCTGAGGGTTTCAAAGCTTCTCTACGTAGTTTCACTGCAATGTGGAACGCCGTTCGGACTCGGCTATAAAAAGGAGGTCCCTTGTCATTGAGCTTAACATGGAATCGGGCAGCACTCAGTGATAAGAGAGAAGTTCACCAATGTGGTATCACAATGGACTGAATAGTCTAAGTGAGCCTGATCGGGCTGCCACCTAGGTTAGATCCTGTTTTTTTTTTGTTTTTTTTTTCATATATTCCAGATATGTTCGGAAGATTCCAAAGAGGTGTTCAACATTACATATGTTACTACTATATTAAATTTTTACTATGAAACTGTAAAATGTGTCTTATTAAAGACTTAAAGTCAGAAAAGCAAAGTGCTCGATATAAACGAAATGGACTGTGTTTTTGGTTCAAAAATATTTTTTTTGTTGAAAAAATAAAAATTTTGTAACAAACGAATTTTTTGGGTAATAAAAGTTTAAAATTTTTGAAGAAATTCAAAAAACTCTAACAAAGGAAAATCATTTTCGGTACACGTTTTCCAAACGTTTTTTTTCTTTCCGTGTATTGAAACCTCGTTAACGCTTGGCTTTCAAAGCTAAATTTTTTTAGAAAATCCTCTTTTATAGCCTCCTATATAGTATGGGGTTATACTAACTTTATCATTCCGTTTCTAAAACATCGAATTTTTTTTCAGATAAAGTATATAATAAAAGTATATTCTAGTTCGTGGAGAAATTCCGAGTCGATCTAACGTCTGTGGAAATTACACCAACTTTTCAACGAAACAAGCTATAAACTTGAAACTTGGTATGAGTAGCTGTCATTGATGTAGGCCGGATGGTATTTCAAATGGGCCATATCGGGCCAGATTTGCTTTGCAGCGCCTCAAGCAGGTGCAAATTTCATCCGACTCGATAGAAATTTGGTACGTAGTGTAAGTATATGCCCTCTATCAATCATGCAAAAATTGGTCCATGTCGATTAATAATTATATATAGCCCTTATGTAAACCGATTCCCCAAATTTGATTCTGAGACTTTGGTACACACACACAAAAAAATATTTTTTGTCTTCCATCACGAAATTAATTGATCCAATTATTTTTTAACTGAAATTTCTTCAATGCCACAAATGATAGTAACAATTAAAAAATTAATGGAAAATCAATTAGTAAATTAATTGATACAATTAAAAATTAATTGATACTATTAATTTTTGTGATAGACTTTTTTTCAATTAAAAAGATGTTGAATCAATTAAATTTTTAATTGAATATTTTTTAAAACTCAATTAAGCATTTAATTGGAAAAATTTTAGGATCCTTTCCATTGCTTTAGAAATTTCTCTTTTACCAATATATTTATACCCACCACCATAGAATGGTGGTGGACGTATAATAAGTTTGTCATTCTGTTTGTAATACATCGATTTCCGACTATATAAAGTAAATATACCCTTGATCAGGTAGAAATTCTAAGACGATATAACCATGTCCGTCTGTTTGGCTGTCTGTCTGTTGTTATCACGCTACAGTCTTCTATAATGAAGCTATCGTGCTGAAATTTTGCACAATCTCGTCTTTTGTCTGCAGGCAGGTCAAGTTCGAATATGGGCTATATCGGTTCAGGTTTTAATATAGTCCCCATATAAACCGACCTCCCGATTTTACTACTTTTTCTTTTACCGTAGTTTTTATTCAATTTGCCAGAAATTAGAAATCTAGAGGTATTTTTTAGGGCCATAAAGAGATGTGCCGAAAAGGGTGAGTATCGGTCCATGGTTTGATATAGCCTCCATATATACCGATCTCTTGATTTTGCTTCTTGGGCTTCTAGAAACCGTAGTTTTTTATCTAATTTGCCTGAAATTGAAAATCTAGAGGTATTTTAAGATCTCAAAATTGCGGGAATCGGTTCATGTTTTTATATAGCCCACATATAGACCGATCTCCCGATTTTACATCTTGGGCTCCTAGAAACAGTAGTTTTTATCCAATTTGCCTGATATTAGAAATCTAGACGTATTTTGAGATCATAAATAGATGTGCCGAATATATTGTGTATCGGTGCAGGTTTTGACTATAAACCGGCCCTCCGATTTGGGATCTAGATTCTGTAGGTTTTTCAAAACCACAATTAGGTGTGTATCAGTACATGTTTTTGGCATAGCCCCCATAAGACCGATCTCCAGATTTAACTCGTTGGGATTCTAGAAACCCTAGTTATACCCACCACCATAGAATGGTGACGGGGGTATAATAAGTTTGTCATTCCGTTAGTAAAACATCAAAGTATCGATTTCGGACTATATAAAGTATATATATTCTTTATAAGGGAGAAATTCTAAAACGATATAAGCATGTCCGTCTGTCTGTCTGATGTAATCAAGCTACAACCTTCAATAATGGCGCTATCGTCCTGAAATTTGGCACAGATTCGTCTTTTGTTTGTTGATCCTGGGTTTGTTGGCACTATAACAGAATGACTTAGTACACTTAGCCACAAAAGCCATTAAACACAAAGCGTCGAAATGTCAATTCAAATGTTTGTGATATGCTCATAATATAACACCAAGACATGACATTTTAACTGCTCCTCGAGATGTTCTTTATTAATATGAATGAAAACAATAAAGAACGCAGGATCGAATATCAATAGCGGTGAATTTCTTATCAAATATATTTTTAAAATATTTCTAAAATATTATATACATCGATTTTATTTTGTTGTTTTCGTCATATATTTTTGTATAAATATTTTTTTTTACACAAAAAATCAACAAAATATTAAAAATCCTCATAATTTACAAAACCCTTTCAAAAGAACTTCCGGGGAAGTGAAAAAGTCAAACGGAACCGGTTCAAATCCCAGTGGGTATGAAATTTTTAATTTTATTTTTATCACATTTTACTTTTTTATTAATTTTCTATTCTTAATTGTCCAAAACTTAAATGTTAACTTAAAACGTCCTAATTCCGTACTTTCTCCAAAAGGACTGCATCGGAAGTGGAAAAAATCGATGGGGGATCCCGGGGTGTATTTTAAAAGAAATGTTTATGGAAAAACTACCAATTTTTGTAATGGGTTGGAACGTATTGTCGGAATGCATCTTCAAGTTATTACACACAAAATGGGCCAAACTGAGCGCGTCTGAATCTAACCTAAAGTGTGATTTTCCATTAAATGGAGATAAAATTATTGATTTAATTTTAAAAAGGCCATTTCACAATTCTATATAAGTTTATCGAGTTCATATTTTTTTCTTTTAAATGGTGTCGCTTTTGTAATGAGTCGGCCACATTTTATTGCGGGTAGCACTTTTTAAAAATTCTCAAGGGTAACTCTGCACCAAACACACAACGTTATCGCAGTCTAACAGCATTTCTACTATGACGTTATTAAAAGTCATCCACTATTCGCCCCCAAAAGAAAACTGAACGAATTTAATGAAAGTTTCTTCATGGAGCTTAACAAAGATTATAGTAAATTGAACATCGCCACTTTTTCAAAATTGTTTTTTGTATTTTTTATGTCGAACCATCCTTGTATGGAGAATTTTCAATTTTTAAATATAAAATTTTATTTTCATTTAGTTTTGCCGTTTTGCTAAAAACTCCGCCAATTTTGAGGTTGTGGTTCTGGAATTTCTCAAAAAATAAATTTGTCAGTTCTGGTAGCTTTGTATGTTATCCCCTTGGCGCATTCATATTTTGCTCAATGCAAAGCTACGAATTCACCACCATATCTATTACAAGTCTAACGTCAGTTCTCTGCTTCTCTCGTTGCTTCAATAAAAATAACAATAAAATCTTTGTTTGTGTTTAATTAAAATGTATATCAATTGCAAACATTTATTTCAACAATGGCCAAATAAAAAAAAAAAAAACAACAACAGCAAAATTGAAATGAATGTAACATCATTCAGCAGGCAATTTCATGTGAAAAGTGTTAAATATTAGATGTGAACAACGACATCATCGCCATTGCAACATCCAGGCAATTTGAAGCTACAAAACATTCAAGTAATTGATTGAAATGAATAAAATGCAAAGAATTACTTTAAGTGAACAATGGTGGATGGACGAAGAAAAAAATCAACAACTATTATGGATTACAAAAATGTCTTAAAAATTTTAACGGAGAGGGTTTATATGGCAACATAGAGATTTTTTACCCTACTACATATGACCAAGGTGAGAATCACAACCGCTCCCACAGAGTATATATTTTTTTGTTGTTTCAGTCACATAACTAATTGCAACAATTAATATTTAATTGAAATGATTTAATCACAGAAATAATAATATCACCCACACCAATTAAAAAATTAATTGTTCCAAATAAAAATTTGCTTGGATTAACTAATTTCTGAGGTAGATAGATGTTTGGTTTGATCAAAAAAATAAATTAAATTAATCAATGTTTGAATTATTTATTTTAGTCTTTGTTATGTTTTTACTACTAGTTAAGTTTATTTGACATATAATATATGGAATTTCATTGTTTGAAGTCGCCATCAGTGATCAAATCATTCTCTTTGTAACACATTGAAATTCCGATTATATAAATCCGATTTTAAACAAAATCGGAAATAATATACAATTTTAGAATCAGCTTCGATTTGTTCGAATGGGCTACCTTTAGGTCGAATTATGGCCTTCATACGGCCGACAAAGCAATCAATCAAATTAGCTTTGAGGTATTTTGGCCACTCCCATCGAAGCGCTGTCTTCACATGATCGACACTATTTTTTAGAATTTTCAGTGCTTTGGTAGATTTTGCAAACCATTCTTCTCCAACTATAAGGTAATTCATAAATAGATATAATATTATTAAAAAAATTTTCTGTAGAAATAAAATTTTAACAAAATTTTCTATAGAAATAAAATATTGACAAAATTTTCTATACAAATACAATGTTGACAAAATTTTCTATGGACATAAAATTTTGACAAAATTTTCTACGGAAGTAAAAAATTTGGAAATTTTTTCTATAGAAATAAAATTTTGAGAAAATTTTCTATAGAGAAAAAATTTTGACAAATTTTTCTATAGAAATACATTTTGGACAAAATTTTGTATAGAAATAAAATTTTCTTTAAAAATAAAACTTTGACAACATTTTCTATAAAAATACAATTTTGACAAAATTTTATACGGAAATAAAATTTTGACAATATTTTCTATAGATTTCTTTGCAAAAATTTTCTATAGAAATAAAATTTTGACAAACCTTTCTATCGAAATAAAATGTTGACAAAATTTTCTATAGAAATAAAATTTTGACAAAATTTTCCATAGAAATAACATTTTAAAACAATTTTCTGTAAAAACAAAATTTTGAGCAAATTTTCTGTAAAAATAAAATTTTGAGAAAATTTTCTATAGATATAAAATTTTGTCAACATTTTCTATACAAGTAAGATTTTGCAAAATAAGATTGTTTGATAAAATTTTGACAAAATTTTCTACGGAAATAGAATTTTGACAAAACTTTTTAAAGAAATAAAATTTTGATACAATTTTCTATTGAAAAAAATATTGACAAAATTTTCTATAGAAATAAAATGTTGGCAAATATTCTATAGAACTAAAATGGTGAGAAAACTTTCTATAGAAATAAAATGTTGAGAAAACTTCCTATAGACATGAAATTTTGAGACAATTTTTTATAGAAATAAAATTTTGAGAAAATTTTTTATAGAAATGCAATGTTGACAAAATTTTCTATAGAAATAACATATTTAAAATTTTTCTATAGTAATAAAATTTTGAGGAAACGTTCTATAGACATGCAATTTTGAGAAAATTTCATTTCTGATAAAATTTTGACAAAATTTTCTACAGAAATAAAATTTTGATAATATTTTCTATAGAAATAACATTTTGACAAAAATTTCTGTAGAAATAATATTTTGGAAAAATTTCGAGAGATATATATTTTAACAAAATTTTCAACAGAAATACAATTTTGACAACAATTTCTATAGAAATGAAATTTTGAGAAAACTTTCTATAGTCATGAAATTTTGAGAATATTTTTATAGAAATAAAATTTTGAGAACAGTTTTTATAGAGAAATGAAATTTTGACAAAATTTTCTATAGAAATAACATTTTTAAAAATTTTCTATAGAAATAAAATATAGACATGAAAATTTGAGAAAATTTTCTATAGATATGAAATTTTGAGAAAATTTTCCATAGAAATAAAATTTAAAAAAAAAAAAAATTTAGAAAATTTTCTATAGAAACAAAATTTTGAGAAAATTTCCAATAGAAATAAGGTTTTGTCAAAATTTTCTATAGAAATAAGATTTTGCAAAATAAGATTGATTGATAAAATTTTGACAAAATTTTCTACGGAAATAAAATTTTGACAAAAGTTTCTATAGAAATAAAATTTTGACAAAATTTTCTATAGAAATAAAATTTTGACAAAATTTTCTATAAAAAAAATGTTCACAATATTTTCTATAGAAATAAAATTTTGACAACATTTTCTATAGAAATAAAATTTTGACAAAATTTTCTATAGAAATAAAACTTTGACAGAATTTTCTATAGAAATAAAACTTTGACAGAATTTTCTATAGAAATAAAATTTTGACAAAATTTTCTATAGAAATAAAATTTTGAGAAAATTTTTTATAGAAATGAAATTTTGACAAAATTTTTTATAGAAATGAAATTTTGACAAAATTTTCTATAGAAATAACATTTTTAAAAATTTCTATAGACATGAAATTTCGAGAAAATTTTCCATACAAAAAAAATTTGACAAAAAATTTTATAGAAATAAAATTTTTAAAAAAATTTTCTATAGAAATAAAATTTTGTCAAAATTTTCTATAGAAATAAGATTTTGCAAAATAAGATAGATTGATAAAACTTTGACAAAATTTTCTACGGAAATAGAATTGTAATAAAATTTTCTACAGAAATAAAATTTTGATAACATTTTCTATAGAAATAAAATTTTGAGAGAAAAAAAAAATATAGAAATGAAATTTTGAGAAAATTTTCTATAGAAACAAAATTTTGAGAAAATTTTCAATAGAAATAAGATTTTGTCAAAATTTTCTATAGAAATAAGATTGATTGATAAAAATTTGACAAAATTTTCTACGGAAATAAAATTTTGACAAAATTTTGTATAGAAATAAAATTTTGACAAAATTGTCTATAGAAATAACATTTTGACAAAATTTTCTATAGACATGCAATTTTGAGAAAATTTTGTATAGAAATAAAATTTTGACAAAATTTTCATAGACATGAAATTTTGAAAAGATTTTTATAGAAATAAAAATTTAAGAAAATTTTTATAGAAATTAAATTTTGACAAAATTTTGACAAAATTTTCTAGAAATAAAATTTTTACAAAATTTTGTAATGAAATAAAATTTTGAGAAAATTTTCTATAGAAATAAAATTTTGACAACATTTTCTATAGAAATAAAATTTTGAGAAAACTTTTTATAGACATGAAATTTTGAGAAAATTTTCCATACAAATAAAATTTTAACAAAAAAAATTATAGGAATGAAATTTTTGAGAAAATTTTCTATAGAAAAAAATTTTGAGAAAATTTTCCATAGAAATAAAATTTTGTCAAAATGTTCTGTAGAAATAAGATTTTGCAAAATAAGATTGATTGATAAAATTTGACAAAATTTCTACGGAAATAGAATTGTGACAAAATTTTCTACAGGAATAAAATTTTTATAATATTTTCTATAGAAATAAAATTTTGACAAAATTTTCTATAGAAATGAAATTTTTTTTAAATTTTTTATAGAAATAAAATTTTGAGAAAATTTTCTATAGAATGAAATTTTGAGAAAATTTTCTATAGAAATAAAATTTTGACAAAAATTTCTATAGAAATAAAAATTTTTCATTCGTTTATTTTTTGGTATTGTTGGTTTTTGTTCTTTAATCATTGTTGTTGTTTTTTGAAAACAAACAATAAAATTTTGACAAAATTTTCTATAGAAATAAGATTTTGACAACATTTTCTATAGAAATAAAATTTTGACAACATTTTCCATAGAAATAAAATTTTGAGAAAATTTTTTATAGAAATTAAATTTTGACAAAATTTTCAATAGAAATAAAATTTTGTCAAAACTCTCGATAGAAATAACATGTTTACACATTTTTGTTAGGAATAAAAATGTGAAAAAAATATAGGAATAGAATTTTGACAAACTTTTTTTGGTAAATTTTTCTCCAAATTTTGGTAGATTAGTTTTGGCTTTAGTGGCAATCGTGATTAAGATCCGGTGAATTTTGGTGGTCATTGTGCTGTAGGAATGAAGCCATTCTTGATAGACCTATGCTGAGTGCGAGAGTGCTGAATCTATAGAAATAAAATTTTGAGAAAATTTTTTATAGAAATGAAATTTTGACAAAATTTTCAATAGAAATAAAATTTTGTCAAAACTCTAGATAGAAACAAAATTTTTAAAAAATTTTTAATAGGAATAAAAATTTGAAGAAAAAAATGGTAGGAATAGAATTTTGACAAACTTAGTTTGATAAAATTTTCTCCAAATTTTGGTAGATTTCTTTTTGGTCATAGTACCTGCTGTGACCCACATCATTACCTTCGCCGACGCTTGAGTTCTGGTAGCCACCGTTGCATACACAGGATCGTTTAGACCCAGTTTCGACCAAAAGCCAAAAAGTTTTTCAATGGTAGATAATCCCATCTCAGTAATGCCTGCGACATTTCTGAGTGGTTTCACTGAAATATTTCGGATATAAAAAGGAGGTAAAAAGGTAAAAGGAGAATCGAGCATCATTCAGTGATAAAAGAGAGAAGTTCACCACTGTGATATCACAATGGACTGAATAGTCAAAGTGAGTCTGAATTATCGGGCTGCCACTATACCTAACCTAACTTACATTCTTCAATGCATAGTCCTGAAATCTAGCACAGATTCGTTTTTGCCTCCGGCAGTTCAAGTTTGAAGATGTGCTATATCGGTCCATGTTTTGGTAGACAACTCCCTATAAATCCACCACATTGTTTAGTTTCTTGAGCATCTAGATAACGAAATTTTTAGACGCATTTTTAATTCGTGCTCCCCATATTACATTGAATCCACTGTGATAGATATTTTACATTTGGCCCGGCCGTATAAGTGCTTTGTTCACTTTCGCAACGTATACGATGATATTTTTTTTACTGTATTTCGATTTCTGATTTCGTCCCATTGTGCACTGCTTAAAAGAATTCCATTAAAATACCAATCATATTAAAAACAATTGAAAATGCAAGAAAATTCTTTTCTTTTGTGTGTGTGTGTCTGTGTAATATGCCAGCGAAGTAAAAGAAGTCCAGAAATCTATTGAATGTAATTGTCGTGTAAATTTCATCACATTGCACAAAAGTGGCCAACAGGCTTTTGTAATGGAATCAAAATTCATTGGAGTGCAAAGTAAATGCTTTGCAATTGGTCGGGGTTTTTTTTGGCAATTTTTTTTTTTGATCTCTTTTATGTATTTTCCAATTAATTGGAACAATTTGTACATAAAAATCGTTAAATTCAAGTTGGACTCTGTTTTTATTTTACTGATTCCGATAAGCGGCCGGTAATTTTGAATCGCTGGAAATTTTATAAAAATGGACCATCGACAGCACTTGCATTAAATGGGCAATTATTTAATAGGTTTTTATACGGTTAAATGGTAAAATATTTTCAATGTGGGGTAATTAAGTCTGCAGCATTTTCGATTACAATGGGCAACGCCTTCATATGACGAAAATTAGGAACAAAAGAACACCTTAAATGTAATTTGCGAAAGATTTTGCATGAAAGGGTTTCCTCTATGGGATGGGAGAAAATATAAAAAAATAATTAGCTTCGACTAATTTAGGTTGAAAAGAGGGCGCATATTTCCTTGATTGATGTTGGATGACTTACACTAAGCCTAAGTGTGCTATAACCCATTCTTCCTATTGTATCCTTATCACGGTTGCCACTGTTGGTAGAATTATACCAAAAATGGTAGATTTTTTACGGTTTGGTAGATTGGTAGAATTCTTGATGTTTTTGTACAATCTACAAAACGTTCCTCTGCAACTAAGAGGTACTTGAATTTTCTATATAAATAAAATTTTGGCAATCTTTTATGTATAAACAAAATTTTGACAAAATTCCCTATAGACATAAAATTTTAATAAAAGTTTCTATGGAAATAAAATTTTGACAAAATTTTCTATAGAAATAAATTTTCGAAAAAATTTTCCATAGATATAACATTTTGGTAAAATTTTCTATAGAAATAAAATTTTGACAAAATTTTTTATAGAAATAATATTTTGACAAAAATTTCTATAGAAATAAAATTTTGACAAAATTTTCTATAGAAATATAATTTTGACAAAATTTTCTATAGAAATAAAATTTTGACAAAATTTTCTATAGAAATAATTTTTTTTTCAAATTAATATGCATGCGATTATAGACGGTTAATAGATACTCGTATATATAATATGTAAGGGTAGTTAGTATAGCAATTTAAAAGTCTTAACTATACTCATATTTTTCTAACAGTGTAGTAATCTTAACTACACTGTTAGAAAAATATGTTTTTCATATGTTCCGATATAAACAAAATGTGTTTCGGGCACGATTTTAAACCACAATATATTTAAGTGCGAACATGTAATGTTCCTAAACTAACACTAAATGTTTGGGACATCTATGTTAATATGTTAGAATATATTATGTTTGGGGCATGAATGTTTCATAAAAATAATATGTGTGAATGTAAACATATATAAATTAACAAATTTCGAGTAAACATATATATGTTGTGATATTTTATTCAGAGAGCGACAAAAAGAGAGTATAGAGAAAGAAATAGAGATGGAAACCGGGAGGGTTGACGAAAGATATCAACAGAACAAAGCGAGAGAATGAAAAAAGAACAATTTCTGTGAAACCGCTTGTATGTTGTTTCGGAAAACTGTTTTATGATAAGGCCAAAAATTTGATATGCTTAAGTCTAAATATTATTTAATTTGAATAAAGAGAATAGACATTCGGAACCAAGAGAATAGACATTTGAAAAACAAACTGCATATGTTTTCGCCTTGAGAGCAGCATTTTATGCATGTGTGAACATGTGTTTTGTTTATCATTTTGGCATTATGGGCACAATTTTTCGTTAAAATAAATCAGGGGTCTTCATAAAAATAACGAAAGGGCACTATACTCTTTTTAGAGTTGGGACAGTAAAATGAAAATGAAATAGTGAAAAATTACACAGTAAAATGTAAAGAAACAAACTTTAGTTCCTCTTTATTAAAAAGTAGTCCACGAGGAGTTGACGGACACCATCAAATATAAAAGCTGGCATTAAGTTCGAGTTTTACAGCTAAAACAATTTAAAAAGTTTATTTTCTTTAAAATTAATTATTAAAGAAAAATAAAAGGAATTTTAGAGCAATGGTGTTAAATGCTAGTAAAAAAATGTTCACTCCTAAATAAATTTATGTTTATATTATAAAATTATGTATAAATGTTTATACTCGACTCCACATTCTTCTTTTGTTAGTTTTTGAATTCCTTCCAAATTTTAAAGTTTTGTACAAAAACAGTTTTTTATTAAAAAATTGTTATTTTTGCAATAAAAAATAATATTTTATCCAAAAATCAGTCAATTTCGTTTATATCAAGCACTGTTACTGACTATAAATCTTTAATAACACACATTTCGAAGTTTCATTTAAAAAAATTTAATATAGTACAAATATAAATGTGTAAATTAAAAAAAAAAAACAAAACAAAAATGTTCTGTTGAATGGTGTAAATGTTGGATTTTAGAATGATTAATTTGGACATTAAATTTGGAAAATGTAGTGTATACATTGAAAACAAAAAAATATTGTCGTAAGGCCAAAGATTTCAGTTCATTAGAAAACGATATATTACGGTTTTTCCTTGTCCAAAAGTCGATATACATTTTAATGGTGTTGTTTTGCCCATATAGTAAATTGATTCAATTTAAAAATGGGTATCTTGACATGAAAAAAAATCTTCTGACTAAGGTCAACTTGGCTTTAATAATTCTGTTTTTTTTATACCCTCCACCATAGGATGGGGGTTATATTAACTTTGTCATTCCGTTTGTAGCACATCGAAATATTGCTCTTGGACCCCATAAAGTATATATATTCTGGGTCGTGGTGAAATTCTGAGTCGATCTAAGCATGTCCGTCCGTCCGTCTGCTGAAATCATGCCAACTTCCGAACGATACAAGCTATCGATGTGAAACTTGGCACAAGTAGTTATTGACATAGGTCGGGTGGTATTGAAAATGGGCCATATCGGACCACTTTTATGTGTAGCCCCCATATAAACCGATGCTCAGATTTGGCTTGCGGAGCCTCTTGGAGGAGCAAAATTCATCCAATCCGGTTGAAATTTGGTACATTGGGCTAGTACATGGCCGCTAACAACCATGCCAAAATTGGTCCGTATCGGTCTATAGTTATATATAGCCGATCCCCAAAAATAATCTACCAAAATTTTATTTCTATAGAAAATTTTGTCAAAATTTTATTTCTATAGAAAATTTTGTCAACATTTTATTTCTGTAGAAAATTTTGTCAAAATTTTATTTCTATAGAAAAATTTGTCAAAATTTTATTGCTATAGATAGTTTTATCAAAATTTTATTTCTATTAAAAATTTTGTCAAAATTTTATTTCTATTAAAAATTTTGTCAAAATTTTATTTCTATTAAAAATTTTGTCAAACTGAATTATATACGTATTTAATCGGCCTCTTTTTGTTTAATATATACCCCCTATGGACTAACTTACAATTGAGAAGACGGTGTTAAGAAGTTTTAAGATACCTTTCCATAAGAAAGTGTTACCGCAACCCAATTACTTCGATTATGGATGACAGTCTTTAGTACAAGTTTCTATGCAATCCATGGTGGAGGGTACATAAAATTCGTCCTGGCCGAACTTACGGCCGTATATATTTGTTTTAATTAATGAGGTCGTCTTTAAGTTTGTCGACTTTTTGTATCTTTACTACAAAGCAACAAACCTTCAAGGAGATGTTTTTTAGTTCTTTATTTTAAAGATTTTTCTAACTAAAATATAGCATAATTGCTACTTGTAGTCGAAACAAGTACGCAAAACTTAAATTTCAAAGAGAATTGTGTTTTAACGGTATCCTTACTTAAATTCTCCCCTTCTTTGGCTCGGAATCTAAATTTTATTTCTATAGAAAATTTTGTCAAAATTCTATTTCTATAGAAAATTTTGTCTAAATTGTATTTCTATAAAAAATTTTGTCAAAATTTTATTTCTATAGAAAATTTTACCAAAATTTTATATCTTTGGAAAATTTTTTCAAAAATTTATTTCTATAGAAAATTTTGTCGAAATGTTATTTCCATAGAAACTTTTGTTAAAATTTTATGTCTATAGGGAATTTTGACAACATTTTCTATAGAAATAAATTTTTGAAAAAATTTTCCATAGATATAAAATTTTGGTAAAATTTTCTATAGAAATAAAATTTTGACAAAATTTTTTACAGAAATAAAATTTTGACAAATTTTTCTATAGAAATAAAATTTTGTCAAAATTTTCTATAGAAATAAAATGTTGACAAAATTTTCTATAGAAATAAAATTTTGGAAAAATTTTGTATAGAAATGAAATTTTGACTAAATTTCCATACCATCTTCCATCTTTCATCCGATTTACACTCATATCACCACAGAGGCCATAGGTTTAGTCCGATTATATATTATGCACCGGTTAACACCTACCGCCTTGCTATGGTCGAATTTGAGGAAAATGAGGTACGAACTCCTGCACCATACACCGTTTTCTCCTGATTAAATCCTGTGTGTACTCTTTTTCTTTTTAAACTTAAACAAGTCACTCGTACACTGAAAAAATATTTACGTGAAATTAAAGATCACACAACCTACATTTTAAGAAGCGAAATTTACAAAATATTAAAGACAAATTTCTTTAAAATAATGAAATTTAAATTTAAATAAATATTATAATCTTTTCGGAATCAATACCAAAATCCTTAAGGGAAGATCAAAATCTTTGAATCCAAATAAACTTTGTTAAAGTGTATGGACAGATTGTGGCTGCCATGGAAGCCTAGACATCAAGGAAATAAACTGTTCAGAAGGGGTTAGAAAACTGTCTCATTGAGTCATTGGTAATATGTCCCTATTTTTATCATCATAGGGTCTTATATTACACTGAAAAAAAAAAGATTTGTCTTTATATTAAAGATTTTGGTATAGATTCCGAGCCAAAGAAGGGGAGAATTTAAGTAAGGATACCGTTAAAACACAATTATCTTTGAAATTTGAGTTTTGCGTACCTGGTTCTAGGAAACAAATTTTAATTTATTTGCTTATTAAGACTTTCCATTTAAATCCTTTCCTATCGTGTCAACGACAAATTAAATTTCCAAACTCAGACTCGACTACAAGTAGTAATTATGCTATGTTTTAGTTGGAAAATCCTTAAAATAAAGAACTAAAAAACATCTCCTTGAAGGTTTGTTGCTTTGTAGTAAAGATACAAAAAGTCGACAAACTTAAAGACGAGCTCATTAATTAAAACAAATATATACGGCCGTAAGTTCGGCCAGGACGAATTTTATGTACCCTCCACCATGGATTGCATAGAAACTTGTACTAAAGACTGTCATCCACAATCGAAGTAATTGGGTTCGGTAACACTTGCTTACACTGAAAAAACAGTGAACCCTTTTCCGTTGCAAAATGAACTAAACTGTAGTAATATTGACCATGATTTATCCCTTAAGATTTTTTTCAACTTGTCTAGTTTATAATTCTCTTAAATTTTAGTTCATCTATAACATTGTATTTTAGTTCATTTTTACAACACCATAAGATTTATATACCCCTACCAAGTTTTATTATTTTGGTTTACTTGTTTATTTTTTGGTTAACAGTCTCTTTAAAATGTCGACGACTAAACTATTTTTAAATCAATCATTCCACAGTATAGAGGAATTAAATAATTAAAGGAACAACAAACCGTTTTACTATTATGAAAATTTTCATACATTAAAATTAAACTTTCTTTAAGCAAAAGTACTTTATTATAAAAACTTATGATGAAAGTTTTTTTGTGAATAAAAATTATGACCACGTGGAACAGAGAGTAGTTCATTTGAACTCGCTGTATGGACATTTTGACTTATCCTTTTTTTATTCATCGTAGGTAATTTTTTCACATATCTTGCTGGAAAAAAAAAATTAACACCATGTAATGAAATATAATTTTTTAATTCATCATTTTAGCTTGTAACTTACCATATTTGGGCACATTTTATCAAATGGTGTATGTAATTCAACTTTTCTTTGGAAAACGTATCTCATAAAATTTGTACCTGAAACAATTAGAGAAATAATGAAGTATTCTATATAAACTCATAAAACTGTGTTGTTATCGATGTGAAGGATATAATAAAATAAATATTCTAGTTGAAAGACAGCCAAAGTTTTAATGTAAAACTTACCAATTCTCTATTAAATTGTACGCTTAGGGGAAATAAAAAATGTTGTCCAAATTTACTTGGATTACTCTGAAATTAAATATTTATTTTTTACATTAAATAAAATTATTAAATAGGTTTCAAATGAAAAAACTAATAATATGCATAAAAAAAAACAAATATTCTGGTTAACCCTAGACTAGGCTTGCCAGATGGCCTGGATTCGCCTGGATTGTCCCGGAATTTCGTCTCTAGGAAGTGTCCCGGATCTTTCACAAAATTTACCAAATATCCCGGAATTTCAATTACTCAAGGCATATGTTTTATTTTTTTACATTTCTTAAAAATGAAAACGATTTAAAATTAAATCGCTTTCAAAAATATTTTTGGTTTTGGATTTTCATACATTTTAAATGTACATTTGTTTGTCCGATTTTGTACCATTTCATTTAATCTCACCACTTTGAGAAAAAAATCAAATCACTGTCTTGCGAATCATCAGCTGTCACTTGAGTAGTAAATGTAAAAAAAAATATACGAAAATATCCAATTCACGTTTTTCTGCAAAATGCATTTTAACAAATTATAAATCAAGTTTGTGCTTCCTGCCATCATTTCAAAGTTCGATTTTATCCTATGATTACCATAGACCCTTTAGTGACACTATAACAATCCCCAATTCGGATACGAAATATACCTAAAACCATGTCCATGCCGATATCCAAATTCCCAGTCCAGTCGAAAGCCACTACAAAAGAAGCAGCGATTGTCACCTCAGAGCTTAAGTTTGTTTGTCAAACCCGAAAGTAATATGCCAGTAAATATGAGTTTAGGTTTCCGTTTAAAAAAATATTCCCAAAATTATTTACGTTTTATATAAAATCGTCGCAGCCATCTTGGGAGAAAGTTTCAGAGGCTCCAATATATTTAGGAATTTCAAAGCTTGCTGATAATTACGACTACGCCATGGCGTTTATGCAAATTTACCAAGTTATAAAATATGGGGAACTAATATCGAAAAATATGACTGTTTTTGCTTGTCCCGACAAATCCCGGAATGTACGGCGCAATGTCCCGGATTTCGGCAACCATCATCTGGCAACCCTACCCTAGACAGTCATCATTCGTTAAAATGACGACACGTAATTTAATTTTCGATTTAAAATGCATTTTAGTCTATTGAGAAATGGTAAATTTAAGTTATACTAATTCGACCGTTTTATGAATTTTTGTTTTATACTAATTAAAACCAAATTGAGTAAGAAAATAAATTCAAGTTTCGCTCACGATGAAAATTATAGCGTCTTGAAATGAGCCTTAGTCAAAATGACGAAGGATGACGTTAATGTACAAAAACTAAGGATGGCTGTCCAGGGTTAAAAGAAAGTTAAAGAATCCTTACCAATTCACTATTAAATTACAAGCAAAGGAGTACTAAAAATGTTTCCAAATTTTTAAGGGGTTATTCTGAAATTAAATATTTGTTGTTTACATTAAAAATATTACATTCGTTTCCAAAAAATTTGATTAAAGAAATACTAAAATAAGGTATTAAAACCTGTAATTTTGATGGTAAAAAGGTAAATATTCTAGTTGAAAGAAAGCCAATTTGTAAAAGAAAACTTGCCAATTCTCTATTTTTTAAATTTGTTCGAATCAATCTGGAGTTGCTCTGAAATTAAATATTGCTTTTACAATAAAGAAAAATATTAAACTGGTATCCATAAAATTAATTAATAATAATATACATAAAAAATATTATTTTTAAAAGAAAGCCATATTAAAAAAATACTTACCAATTTATGACTAAACTATACGCTGAGATATAACAAAAAATTTCCAAATTCATCTGGAATTGAATATAAATTTTTACATTGAATAATAAAAATTTCAATACACTTTCAATTTCAACATATTTTCCTAAATATTCTTAATAACTTTTTTCTAAACTACCGATAATATATTAATAACTTTCATTTAAAAGGTTTAATAAACAAACACCAAAAATCCAAAGTATTCCATGCCTTTATATTGCCTTGTTGCATACCTGCTTAAAAGATGCAACAACCCACGCCAACGCCAACTATACAACTGAAGCATGCCAAACAAAACCAAGCAAAGCCAAAACATTCCTACAACAACAAAAACACATGTGCCTTTATTGAAAACAACACCTCATCCAGCCAAATAAACCATCCGCGTATAAGAAACATACACACAAACCACTAAATGAACAAAAATAAAAACAACCTCACGCTCATGTATACATAACATACCAGCTCTCGCTACCATTTCTCATTAATGCATTACTCTCACTCAAACGAAACTCAAGTAACATCATCTTTACATTAATGACATTCCACTATGCCGATAAAGATCTCTGTACTATGCATTACTTCATCGCATCTTATGACAATTTACTCTAAAAATAATATTCGTAAAGGCACACCAGTTTATGAACGATGAAACGTTTAATTTAAAATTTGCAAAATCTTCATGAAATGTTATCTACCATTTTTGACGAAAATGTCTATAAATTTAATTTCATGTGAACTAAAAATATTTCATTGGGTAATTTTTTACAATTATTAACTATAGGAATTGTCAGTACGAAATTGCTATCCACTTTCAAGTTCATTTTTCGTAAAAAAATATTTTCTCATACAAAAAAATCTTATAGTAAATTTCACTTATTATTTAGAAAATACTTTACATTTCACAAGTAGTTTTATAGCATGACAAAAGAATTTTTAACTACCAGTTAAGAAATTTTTTAAGGAAATTTCCATCGTATTTTGTAGGCCATGAACTAAACGATTGCTACTTAGAATTTGTAAAATTTCCTTTCGAGTAGTTAATTTTCGTTGAAGATACGAAAAATGAACTAAAATTCTGGAAAATTCTTGTAATAAATTATTGTAAAAATCTTCTTAAATTTACGAGACACCTTTTTTTCTGTGTATGGCAAGGTATCTTAAAACTTCTTAACATCGTCTTCTCAATTGTAAGTTAGTCCATACGGGGTATATATTAAACAAAAAAAGGCCGATTAAATACGTATATAATTCAGTTTGACAACATTTCTAATAGAAATAAAATTTTGACAAAATTTTCTATAGAAATAAAATTTTGATAAAACTTTCTATAGCAATAAAATTTTGACAAATTTTTCTATAGAAATAAAATTTTGACAAAATTATCTACCGAAATAAAATTTTGACAAAATTTTCTATAGAAATAAAATTTTGACAACATTTTCTATAGAAATAAAATGTTGACAAAATTTTGTATAGTTATAAAATGTTGACAAAATTTTCTATAATAATAAAATTTTGACAAAATTTTCCATAGAAATAAAATTTTGGTAGATAATTTTTGGGGATCGGCTATATATAACTATAGACCGATACGGACCAATTTTGGTATAGTTGTTAGAGGCCATGTACTATCCCAATGTAACAAATTTCAACCGAATCGGATGAATTTTGCTCCTCCAAGAGCTCTAGAGGTCAAATCTGGGGATCGGTTTAAATTGGGGTTATATATAATTAAGACCGGTATGGACCAATTTTTGCATGGTTGTTGGAGACCATATACTAACACCACGTACCAAATTTCAACCGGATCGGGTGAATTTTGCTCTTCCAAGGGGCTCCGGAGGTCAAATCTGGGGATCGGTTTATATGGGGGCTACATATAATTATGGACCGACATGGACCAATTCCTGTATGGTTGTTAGAGATCATATACTAACACCACGTACCAATTTTCAACCGAATCGGATGAAATTTGCACTCGCCGGATCGGATGAAATTTTGCTCCTCCAAGAAGCTCTGCAAGCCAACTCTGTGCGTTGGTTTATATGAGGGCTATATATAATTATGGACCGATATGGACCAATTCCTGTATGGTTATTAGATATCATATACTAACACCTCTAAGAGAAGCAAATTTCAGCCGGATCGGATGAAATTTGCTTCTCTTAGAGGCTCCGCAAGACAAATCTGTGGATCGGTTTATATGGGGGCTATATATAATTATGGACCGATGTAGACCAATTTTTGCATGGTTGTCAGAGACCATATACTAACACCATGTATCAAATTTCAGCTGGATCGGATGAAATTTGCTTCTCTTAGAGGCTCCGCAAGCCAAATCTGGGGATCGGTTTATATGGGGGCTATATATAATTATGAACCGATGGGCACCAATTTTTGCATGGTTGTTAGAGACCATATACTAACTCCATGTACCAAATTTCAACCGGATCGGATGAAATTTGCTTCTTTTAGAGGCCTCGCAAGCCAAATCGGGGGATCGGTTTATATGGGGACCATATATAATTATGGACCGATGTGGACCAATTTTTGCATGGTTGTTAGAGACCATATATTAACACCATGTACCAAATTTCAGCCAGATCGGATGAAATTTGCTTCTCTTAGAGGCCTCGCAAGTCAAATTTGGGGGTCCGTTTATATGGGGGCTATACGTAAAAGTGGACCGATATGGCCCATTTACAATACCATCCGACCTACATCAATAACAACTACTTGTGCCAAGTTTCAAGTCGATAGCTTGTTTCGTTCGGAAGTTAGCGTGATTTCAACAGACGGACGGACGGACGGACATGTTCAGATCGACTCAGAATTTCACCACGATCCAGAATATATATACTTTATGGGGTCTTAGAACAATATTTCGATGTGTTACAAACGGAATGACAAAGTTAATATACCCCCATCCTATGGTGGAGGGTATAAAATCAGAATTATTAAAGCCAAGTTGACCTTAGTCAAAAGAATTTTTTTTCATGTCAAGATACCTATTTTTAAATTGAATCAATTTACTATATGGGCAAAACGACACCATTAAAAAGTTTATCGACTTTTGGACAAGGAAAACCGCATTATATCGTTTTCTATGCAACTGAAATCTTTGGCCTTACGACAATATTTTTTTGTTTTCAATGTATACACTACATTTTCCAAATTTAATGTCCAAATTAATCATTCTAAAATCAAACATTTACACCATTCCAAAAAGGGAATTACACTATACCATATTAAAAAATATTTCCTCAATAAAATACAACCATAAATGGCACACTTTAACAAATGGTAGTAATCTTAACGAGTATAGTTAAGACTTTCAAATTGCTATACTAACTACCCTTACATACTATATATACGAGTATCTCTTAACCGTCTATAATCGCATGCATATTAATTTGAAATAGTTTACTTGAATTCGAAACAAATAAAAAAGACAGAGGACGGACAAATAAAAAAAAACGAAAAAAAAATTCTTCCTAAGGTTAATAAACTTCGTGATGCCTTAATACATTGAAAACTGACTCGTAAAACTATTTTGCACATTGCAAATTACTAAGATTATAAAGTAAATCGCGCAGATCCATAAAGCCAATCTACACAAAGCCCACAACTATGAAAAAAATAAACACGGTCATAGTCCGTAACTAGACTAAAACGCCTTTCAATGCATTCAAGCAAAGTTCCACCACTTCCATGGTATCAATATGTTGTGGAAATTCTTAAAAAAATTTACAAACATTTTAGAAACAAACTAACGTCATGTGGCACTCATCCATTGCCACCACCTCCGCCACTACACCATCGATGTCAATAAATAAACCCAAGGAAATAGGAAAACAAACACCCACAGCAGAGTATCACAAACGTTTTTCAAAAAAGATATAGCCTCCGAATTCGGATGGATTAATTAACTATGTCATTTTGTTGTTTTTTTTTGTATCGAAAATATGTATTCTAATTTTTGTGATTGAGTTTTGTTTCAATTAAAAAATTTGTTGAATCAATTAAATTTTTAATTCAATTAAGTCTTTACTTGGAAAAAGTTTCGTGAAGATATATTCTTTGCACAAATAGTTTTTATTTTAGTGTTGCAAATGAACAATATCGGCTTAACAGGGTCTTCTTTTCTTACGCATTTTTCCAATCCCGTCCCTTTGGCTGTGGTTTCGCTAAATAGTAGTAGTAGGGACAGTAGGAATCTCGTTCCTTTATGCGCATAACTACCCAGCAAAAAAAAATTGGAAGTTCTTCCAAAGGCACAACTTTGAAATCACTTCCAGAAGATGCACTCCCAATGATGTTAATTTTTTTAACTACACAAGAAGTTCTTTTAATTAAATTTTTTATAACTTGGTTTTTTCATACTTTTAATGGGTAATTTTAACTTTTTTTTCAAATAGGTTAAAAACAGAGTAAGAATTCATAAAATGGTACAAATCATTTAAATTTTGTCGAAAAAATGCTAATTCTAATCTGAAAAAATTGTGAATTTTTGAAAAGATTTAAGGTCAAACGTTTCCGACAAACTTTAGAATCCATTAAAAATTATAAAAAAATATAAAAAATATTTTTTTGACAAAATATCACAGAATTTTTTAATTTACATCCAAAACATTGAATTCGGATCACACCTAAAGAAGTGATGTGATAAGTCCATGTTAAATGCATCGCTTCTGCGTCAATTTTGCACCATTTCCGGATCCAAAAAGGAAGTTCTTCCAAAGGCACAACTTTAAAAGCACTTCCAGAAGATGCACTCCCAATGATGTTCTTTATTTTAACTACCCAAGAAGTTAAATTTTTCAAATTTTTATAACTTGGTTTTTCATACTTTTAATGGGTAATTTTAACTTTTTATACCCACCACCATAGAATGGTGACGGGGGTATAATAAGTTTGTCATTCCGTTTGTAACACATCGAAATATCGATTTCCGACTATATAAAGCATATATATTCTTGATCAGGGAGAAATACTAAGACGATATAACGATGTCCGTCTGTCTGTTGTAATCACGCTACAGTCTTCAATAATGAAGCAATCGTGCTGAAATTTTGCACAAACTCGTCTTTTGTCTGCAGGCAGGTCAAGTTCAAAGATGGGCTATATCGGTCCAGGTTTTGATATAGTCCCCATATAAACCGACCTCCCGTTTTGGGGTCTTGGCGTCTCCTGTATATTTCAAGTAAATTGGAGAAATTTAGTTGTTTCATAATACTTCATAAAAAATCGGGCAAAGGGGTGGTTTCCCACCCCAAAATAAAGTAGTGAATCTTTGTCTAGAAGCCACCGCCAAGATTCCATGAAAACTTCAAACAAATCGGAAACATTAAGTTCAATTTTCTAAATTTCGGACAACTATCAATGTTTATACCCTGCGCGACACTGTGGAACAGGGTATTATAAGTTAGTGCATATGTTTGCAACATCCAGAAGGAGACGAGATATACACATGGTGTCTTTGGAAAAAATGCTCAGGGTGGGCTCCTGAGTCGATATAGCCATGTCCGTCTGTCCGTGAATACATTTTTGTAATCAAAGTATAGGTCGCAGTTTTAGTCCAATCGACTTCAAATTTGCACAAGTATGTGTTTTTGCTCAGAATAGAACCCTATTGATTTTGGAAGAAATCGGTTCAGATTTAGATATAGCTCCCATATATATCTTTCGCCCGATATTGACTTATATGGCCCCAAAAGCCAGAGTTTTACTCTAATTTGCTTCAAATTTTGCACAAGAAGAACAATTAGTACTATAGTCAAGTGTGCCAAATTTTATTGAAATCGGTTGAGATTTAGATATAGCTCCCATATATATCTTTCGCCTGATATGGACTAATACGGTCCCAGAAGCCAGAGTTATACCCCAATTTGGTTGAAATTTTGCAGTAGGAGTACAATTAGTAATATAGTCATGTATGCCAAATTTGATTGAAATCGGTTCAGATTTAGATATAGCTCCCATATATATATTTTCTGATTTCGACAAAAATGGTCAAAATACCAACATTTTCCTTGTTAAATCGCCACTGCTTAGTCGAAAAGTTGTAAAAATGACTCTAATTTTCTTAACTTCTAATACATGTATATCGAGCGATAAATCATAAATTAACTTTTGCAAAGTTTCCTTAAAATTGCTTCAGATTTAAATGTTTCCCATATTTATACCCTTCCTTCCCTACTGCTTTAATTTCTTGGTTAGATCGATCGGATATTGTCGAAAACATAATATCTCCTGAATTGAGAAGTCCTGCTTAAAAGTTTCATTTTCATTTCAAACATTTTTGGGTGTTTTTTCTGTTTCATTTGTTTCGAATGACCGCACACAAACCCGTACATGATGTACGAAAAAGTTCATTTACTTTACAATCATTGCGCATGCGCGCGCTCTCGCGAAGGTGTTGTATCGGCATTTTGTGTTTCTTTTGTTATGACCCACTTGAACAGTTGCTTGGGAAATATTGGTCAGTGAATTAGTTGACGGTGGTGGTATTCACCTTCTCGATGGCTTTGCGCCTTTTACGACTATTGGATTACTTGCATACACATAGTCGTACTAGTTTTCTTGGACAACACATGCTCTGTTTTTGGTGGATTTTTCGTGGCCGGTTTTAATCAAGATTTAATGAATTATTCCATGCCACATTGAAGTTGACCAGAAAAAAAATAAATAAATGTACTCCTTGCCATTCTTTTGAAGACCATTAAAGGATGCAGGGTGCATAATTAGTTTATCTCACTGTTAGAGACGTTGCCAATATGAAGAACATCTTCTTGAAATGGTTATTTGATACCAATGGGGAGTTTGATCAGTAAAGGAGTTTTATCAAAACATCATCGATATAAATTATATTTGGCAGAGCCCTTTTGGATTTAAATTGAAATTATAGACAAGTCGGATAAAAATTGCGGTCTCCATGCTCTCATAAAATCAAATCGGGATATCGGTCCATATATGAGGCTATATCAAACCATAGATCAATACATAGCACATTTGGTACATCTCTTGACAAGCCGAAATTAACTCTAGATTTCAAACTTCAATCATATCGGGTACAAATTTGCTGTTTCCATTTAATTTTCCCTGCAAATCGAATGGAAATTGCTGATTCACAGTCCTCTATATGGGAGCTGTTAACTAACTTAATATTATCCCAGATTTCAATCTTCAAGCAAATCGGTTGAAAATTTATGCTTCCCTGCCCTCAAGAAGTCAAATCAGGAGATCGGTCTATCACAGGATCTCAATCCGTTGGAATTTTGCACCTGGGATTTTTCGGGGGATAAGTATGGGCACTTGAAAATACCAAACAGTCCATCAACTCAAGAAAGCGCTTCGCTGGAACTGAATCAAAATACTACAGTGTCACTTTCTCAAAGTTTGTGATGGCTTTGGCGTCCGTGGGAGGTGTGCCCACGAGTAATATTTTTCTTACGTACACTCACGAAATTTTGCTGATGCACGAGATTTTTGTAGGACTCATGTTCATTTACGAAAAGAAAATCCGTATTCACGCACACCCACGTACGAAAAACTCTTAAAGGCGCACACCACGAATAGAAATGTCGTGCCTCACGAAAATGACTCATCCAAGAAAATGGTAGTGACTCGCAATGAATTGACTCGCATTGAATTGTATGTTAAGTTTAAAACCACCGTAGTGCAATGATTAGCATGCGAGGCGTGCATACAAAGGGTCGCGGGTTCAATCCCAGTTTTGACCGGCCACCAAAAGTTTTTCAGGTGTGGATTATCCTCTCTCAGTAATGTTGATGACATTTCTAAGTGTTAAAAAGCTTAAGTGGTTTCACCACGATGTGAAACGCCGTTCGTAATCGGCTATAGTAGTGGGAGCCACCGTGGTGCAATGGTTAGCATGCCAGCCGTGCATACAATGGGTCGCAAGTTCAATCCCAGTTTCGACCAAAGACCAAAAAGTTTTTCAGCGGTGGATTATCCCACCTCAATAATGCCGGTGACATTTCTGAGTGTTTCAAAGCTTCTCTAAGTGGTTTCACTGCAATGAGGAACGCCGTCTGCTATAAAAAGGAGGTCCCTTCTCAAAAATGATAGATTTTTCACTATTTGATAGATTGGTAGAATTCTTGATGGTTCTCCAACTAAGAGCTACTTCAATTTTTTATCGAAGTAAAATTTTAACAAAATTTTCTAGAGAAATTGTATTTTGACCAAATTTCCTATAGAATATAACTGTTACAAAATATTCAATAGAAATAAAATTAAAAATAAAGTTCGGCCAGGCCGAATCTTATGTACCCTCCACCATGAATGGCGTAAAAACTTCTACGAAAGACTGTCATCCACAATTGAATTACTTGGTTTGTAGTATTTTAAAACTTCTTAACATCGTTTTCTAAATTGTGAGTTAGTCCATACGTGGTATATAGTAAACAAAAAAGGTATGTATAGGTAAGTCTACAAATAATTACGAATCGATATGGACTTTTGCACGGTACGTAGAGACCCAGAATTGAAATATGGGGGTCGCTTATATGTATATACAATTATGAACTTGATATGTCACGATTTATGAACTTGATTGTAGATCGATTTATCTGAGGGCTATATATAACTATAGACCGATATGGACCTAGTTAGGAATGGTTGTTAACGGCCATATACTAGCACAATGTACCAAATTTCAACTGACTCGGATGAAATTTGCTCCTCCAAGAGTCTCCAAAACCAAATCTCGGGATCGGTTTATATGGGGGCTATATATGATTATGGACTGATATGAACCACTTTTGGCATGGTTGTTAAATATCATATACTACCACCACGTACCAAATTTCAACCAGACCGGATGAATTTTGCTTCTCCAAAAGACACCGGAGGTCAAATCTGGGATCGATTTATATGGGAGCTCTATATACCCAGCAAAAAAATTTTGGAAGTTCTTCCAAAGGCACAACTTTAAAAGCACTTCCAGAAGATGCACTCCCAATGATGTTCTTTATTTTAACTACCCAGGAAGTTATTTTAATTCAATTTTTTATAACTTGGTGTTTTCATACTTTTAATGGATAATTTTAACTCTTTTTGTTTCAAAAAGGTTAAAAATAGAATAAGAATTCATAAAATGGTACAAACCATTTAAATTTTGTCAACAAAAATGCTAGAAAAATTGTGAATTTTTGAAAATATTTGAGGTCAAACGTTTCCCACAAGCGTTAGAATACAGTAAAAATTATAAAAAATTATAAATATTATTTATTTGACAAAATATCACAGAATTTTTTAAAATATCACAGAAACATTGAATTCGGATCACACCTAAAGAAGTGATGCGAATTAAGTGCAACGGCTGTTGAAATGGAGGACTTCCGTCCTATGACAAGCCCATGTTAAATTCATCGCTTCTGCGTCAATTTTGCACCACTACCGTATCCAAAAAGAACATTTTAATTACTTTTTTGGCGACGCTTTTTTTGCTGGGTAAATATGGACTGCTATGAACCAATTCCTGCATGGTTGTTGGATACCATATACTAACATCATGTACCAAATTTCAACCGAATCGGATAAATTTTGCTCTTCCCCTTCAGGTGAATTTTGGTCTTCCAAGGGGCTCCAGAGGTCAAATCTGATGATCGGTTTATATGGGGGCTATATATAATTGTGGACCGATGTGGACCAATTTTTGCATGGTCATTAGAGACCATATACTAACACCATGTACCAAAATTCAGCCGGATCATATAAAATTTGCTTCTCTTAGAGGCTCCGCAAGCCAAATCTGGGGATCGGTTTATATGGGGGCTATATATAATTATGGACCGATGTGGACCAATTTTTGCATGGTTGTTAGAGACCATATACTAGCACCATGTACCAAATTTCAACCGGATCGGATGAAATTTGCTTCTCTTAGAGGATCCGCAAGCCAAATTTTGGGGGTCCGTTTATATGGGGGCTATACGTAAAAGTGGACCGATATGGCCCATTTGCAATACCATCCGACCTACTCCAATAACAACTACTTGTGCCAAGTTTCAAGTCGATAGCTTGTTTCGTTCGGAAGTTAGCGTGATTTCAACAGACGGACGGACGGACATGCTCAGATCGACACAGAATTTTACCACGACCCAGAATATATATACTTTATGGGGTCTTAGAGCAATATTTCGATGTGTTACAAACGGAATGACAAAGCTAATATACCCCCATCCTATGGTGGAGCTATATAAAATTCTTGGAAATTTTACATAGAAAAAAGTTTTAACAATTTTTTAAAGAAATAAAATGTTGTCAAAGTTTTCTAAAAAAGTTTAAAGTTTTGTTAAATTTTTCTATAAAAATAAAGTTTTTTCATAGAAATAAACTTTTGTCAAAATTTTCTATAGAAAAAAAAATGTTGTCAAAATTTTTTATCGAAATAATATTTTGTCAAAATTTTCTATCGAAATAAAATTTTGTCAAAATTTTCTATAGAAATAAAATAGTGTCAAAATTTTCTGTAGAAAAAAATTTGTAAAATAAAAAATAAAATTTCTACAATTTTATTAACATTTTCTGTAAAAATTAAAAAAATAAAAATTTTTAACAATTTTCTAAAGAATTAAAATATTGTCAAAATTTTCTATAAAAATAAAGTTTTTTCAAAATTTTCTATAAAAATAAAGTTTTGTGAAAATTTTCTCTAGAAATAAAATTTTGTCAAAATTTTCTATTGAAATAAAATTTTGTCAAAATTTTCTATAGAAATAAAATAGTGTCAAAATTTTCTATAGAAAAAATTTTGTCAAATAAAAAAATAAAATTTTGTCAAAATTTTCTACAATTTGTCAACATTTTCTAGAAATACAATTTTGACAAAATTTCCTATAAAAATCAAGTTTGACAAAAATTTTGTCGAAATCTTCAAAATAAGATTTTTTTAAATTTGGTAGATTTTTTGGTAAATTCTTTTCACATTTTGGTAGATTAGTTTTGGTTGGTCAATCACTCTCATGCATAACTCAAGGCGTTGCCATTAGTGTGATTCACTACTCAGGCGTGAGCCACGAACATTTTCGTGAGTCACAATCATTTCGTGTCACGTTCACCATCTACTCTGTATGTTAGAGAAAGAATTTTGAGGGCGTGTGTCATCCTTTTTGGGTTCCAATAAAATATTATAAAGCCTATTAATCAAGAAATAACTATTCTGACATTTAATACATTTTCTGCAGGAATATGACGTATTCGGGGTCTGCAATTTTTTTTTACCGCCGAAAATAACAAAAATGGTGTGTCTCGAACTATCGCTGGTTATGTTTCTTCACTGCATGATTTACTTAGATTTTAGCAATTTTCCCATAAATGATTGTTAGGTGGTGAAGTGTGCCGGTTTGTCGATTTGCCTGAAGCGAAATTAAAACTCGATTTTACTTTTACGACTATTGTTAGTACATTGACCAGTATTAAGATAAACCCCCATACAAATTTGTAACATTTGATCTTTTTGTAAAAATTGCACAATCCATTCACGCGGTTCAAGCATGAAGCTGTTGATTTGAGGCTGGATACAAACAAAGTTTATAAAACTAAATGGTGTAATACATTTAATGGGTTAATTATATTTCCATTTTCAATCATTTTTTAATCGAAAAAAATGCCAACTTATTGTGTTTGGCCTTTGCAGCCTTTCCCATTTGCATACGAAAAGTGTAGGATATCTCACCTGGGATGAAACCCATTTGTCATTTGACCACAAAGGTTTTTCACTGGTCACCTTACATTTGCCATTTGTGTTGCCTTTCTGTTTCAGTGGTTTAATTAATCTTATCTCTAGGATAAACGGCTGGACTACTATAGCCTGTATCAGTTCATTGTATTCTCCTCTGACCAGTGATGTTTGTATGTTTTGTTATACCATGTTTTTTCCCAAATCCATCATTGCAAGTGACTTTGACATCAAGAAAACCGGTAGACCACCTAGCACATTTACAAGATATTTCCATAGTAGAGTATCGGAGAAATAAAAAATAGACCAGGCTTATTCCTCTGTCACATGAAAAGATATTTTTTTTTTCAGGCCAAACCATTAATATGCCCACTGCTAGAGGTAAACACTAAGGAGTAAACAAGGAATTGGAGGCGATGAAGTGGGGCGTGGGATGGGGGCAGCTGTCAAGTGAATTACGGAACTTCAAGTAGTCAGTCCCACACAGTAGGTAAACCGTAAATGATTATCATGCTTGTCCAAAATGTCCAAATGAAAGATAAGCCCCGAGAAAAATGAAAGATTCTCATAATCTCAGATAGGTTACTTTTTTTACAAGGAAATTGGATACATTTCACCTCATCACAAAAATCGAAAATAAGTAAACATTTTGTTTTTGAGCAGGTGTATTCTACATAGATTTATGCTTATTCAATGGAGCAGATATTCTTGCTATGAATGAATAATGGCCAAAGGTTTCGCTATTAATCAAAAATTTCATTTGCAACACATTGAAATACCGATTATATAAAGTTTATAAATGCTTGATCAGTGCGATATTCTAAGACGTATCTTTGTCTGTCTGTTGCCACAGTTGATAGAATTTTACCGAAAAGTAGTATATTTTTTCTGTTTGGTGGATTGGTAGAATTCTTGATGTTTTGGTAGATCAAATCAAATATAGAAATAAAACTTTGGAAAAATTTCTATAAAATTTGTTTCAGAAAATTTTCTATAGAAATAAAATTTTGCAATAAAATTTTGAGAACATATTCTATAGAAATAAATTTTTGACAAAATTATCTGTAGAAATAAAATTTTGACAAAATTATCTGTAGAAATAAAATTTTAACAAAATTTTCTATAGAAATAAAATACGTCGCTACCGGCAGGAACCAAGCGTTGGGTTCTGAATTATCTATGCGGACGCCAGTCGTATGTGGAATTCAGGGACAGGAAGTCAAAACCCCGTAGAGTTAACAGGTTGGCTGATAAGTCCCCGGTCTGACACATAGATGGCGTCGCTAGTATTAAATGCATATTTTTATATAGTACCGACCTTCAAGTGATTCGTGTCAAAATTTGACGTCTGTAAGTCAATTAGTTTGTGAGATAGAGCGTCTCATGTGAAGCAACTTTTGTTATTGTGAAAAAAAAAATGGAAAAAAAGAAATTTCGTGTTTTGATAAAATACTGTTTTATGAAGGGAAAAAATACGGTGGAAGCAAAAACTTGGCTTGATAATGAGTTTCCGGACTCTGCCGCAGGGAAATCAACAATAATTGATTGGTATGCAAAATTCAAGCGTGGTGAAATGAGCACGGAGGACGGTGAACGCAGTGGACACTCGAAAGAGGTGGTTACCGACGAAAACATCAAAAAAAATCCTCAAAATGATTTTGAATGACCCTAAAATGAAGTTGATCGAGATAGCAGAGGCCTTAAAGATATCAAAGGAACGTGTTGGTCATATCATTCATTAATATTTGGATATGCGGAAGCTCTGTGCAAAATGGGTGCCGCGCGAGCTCACATTTGACCAAAAACAACAACGTGTTGATGATTCTGAGCGGTGTTTGCAGCTGTTAACTCGTAATAAACCCGGGATTTTCGGTCGATATATGACAATGGATGAAACATGGCTCCATCACTACACTCCTGAGTCCAATCGACAGTCGGCTGAGTGGACAGCGACCGGTGAACCGTCTCAGAAGCGTGGAAAGACTCAAAAGTCCGCTGGCAAAGTAATGGCCTCTGTTTTTTGGATTGCGCATGGAATAATTTTTATCGATTATCTTGAGAAGGGAAAAACCATCAACAGTGACTATTATATGGCGTTATTGGAGCGTTTGTAGGTCGAAATCGCGGCAAAACGGCCTCATATGAAGAAGGAACAAGTATATACGGCCGTAAGTTCGGCCAGGCCGAAGCTTATGTACCCTCCACCATGGATTGCGTACTAACTTCTACTGAAGACTGTCATCCACAATCGAATTGCTTGGGTTGCGGTAGCTTTTGCCGATGACAAGGTATCTTAAAACTTCCTAATACCGTAATATATAGCACGTAGTCCATACGTGGTATATATTAAACTTAAAATGGCCCATTAAATACGTATATAATTAAGTTTGACAAAATTTTCTATAGAAATAAAATTTTGACAAAATAAAACTTTGACAACATTTTCTATAGAAGTAAAATTTGGACAAAATTTTCTATAGAAATACGATTTTAACAAAATTTTCTATAGAAATAACATTTTGACAAAATTTTCTATAGAAATAAAATTTTTACAAAATTTTCAAAAGATTTAAAATTTTGACAACATTCTCTATAGAACTAAAATTTTGACAACATTTTCTATAGAAATAAAATTTTGTCAAAGTTTTCTATAGAAATAAAATTTGACTAAATTTTCTACAGGAATACAATTTCGACAAAATTTTCTATAGAAATACAATTTTGACCAAATTTTCTATAGAAAAAAAATTTTGCTAGATTATTTTTGCTCGAGTGGCAAGCATGATTATGAACCGATATGGACCAATTTTTGTGTGATTGGGGATCGGCTATATATAACTGTAGACCGATATGGACCAATTTTGACATAGTTGTTAGCGGCCATATATTATCACCACGTTGCAAATTTTAACCGGATCGGACGAATTTTGCTCGTCCAAGTGGCTGCGGAATTCAAATCTGGGGATCGGTTTATATAGGGGCTATATATAATTATGGACTGATATGGACCAATTTTTGAATGGTTCTTAGAGACTATATACTAATACCATGTACCAAATTTCAGCCGGATCGGATGAAATTTGCTTCTCTTAGAGGATCCGCAAACCAAATCTGGGAATCGGTTTATATGGGGTCTATATATAATTATGGACCGATATGGACCATTTTTGCATGGTTGTTAGAGACCATATACTAACACCACGTACCAAATTTCAGCCGGATCGGATGAAATTTGCTTCTCTTAGAGGATCCGCAAGCCAAATCTGGGGATCGGTTTATATTGGGGCTATATAATTATGGACCGATGTGGACCAATTTTTGCATGGTTGTTAGAGACCATATACACGCTCATAAAAAATCGCTTCTGTAACATATACTCCCAAACATATTTTGCTTCAAGCATATACATTTTTGGGTATTTCCCAAACATTTATATGTTTGATCTCTTCCAATATATAATATGTTTGAAAGCATATTGGTCTAAACAATATATGTTTGGGTAGTCTAAGTTCCAAACATTTTGTATTTTTGCATCCAAATTCAATAATGTTGTCTTCCAAAAAACAATATGTTATTATGTGAACATATAATATGTTTGGAAGCATTTTGCACCCAAAAATATTATATGCTTAAAAAAATTCTCCCAAACAATATTGTGCTCAAAATTTTATTTATTTATTTATATATTTACAATCATAATGAATTATGAAAATAAACAGGTAATATAGGTGCTAACAACATAGGTTTTCGTCCTGAATGCTCAAAATTTTGTTTCTGCCCAATTGTATATTCCCCCACATCTTTCTCACTTCCACGAGATTTTTTTGTTCTTAGCACCTTTTTCTGTAATACAAACATTGTAGAAGAAATTATTCAATTGTATGATTTTTTTTTATTTTAATTTTACCTTTTGCCGGACGGGGATTCGAACAGCGGACCACACAGTTTGTAAGGATCAAAGAAGTAGCTGATCAATTGCCCAAGGAAAAATAAAATGTTAATTTTGTAATAACAAGCAACAACCACCAACTTAATTCAATATCGCTCCGTTAAATAGCGCTCCAAGCTACTAAACACATATACGTTTATAGACTACTTCTAAATTAATATATGTTGGCATCCAAGCATATTATATTTACAAACATTTTATGTCCCAAACATAATATGTTCTAACATAAAGGGTTATTCTTTTGAGGTTAGGATTTTCATGCATTAGTATTTGACAGATCACGTGGGATTTCAGACATGGTGTCAAAGAGAAATATGCTCAGTATGCTTTGACATTTCATCATGAATAGACTTACTAACGAGCAACGCTTGCAAATCATTGAATTTTATTACCAAAATCAGTGTTCGTTTCGAAATGTGTTTCGCGCTTTTTTATCGACAAATTTTGTTCAGCGATGAGGCTCATTTCTGGTTGAATGGCTACGTAAATAAGCAAAATTGCCGCATTTGGAGTGAAGAGCAACCAGAAGCCGTTCAAGAACTGCCCATGCATCCCGAAAAATGCACTGTTTGGTGTGGTTTGTACGCTGGTGGAATCATTGGACCGTATTTTTTCAAAGATGCTGTTGGACGCAACGTTACGGTGAATGGCGATCGCTATCGTTCGATGCTAACAAACTTTTTGTTGCCAAAAATGGAAGAACTGAACTTGGTTGACATGTGGTTTCAACAAGATGGCGCTACATGCCACACAGCTCGCGATTCTATGGCCATTTTGAGGGAAAACTTCGGAGAACAATTCATCTCAAGAAATGGACCGGTAAGTTGGCCACCAAGATCATGCGATTTGACGCCTTTAGACTATTTTTTGTGGGGCTACGTCAAGTCTAAAGTCTACAGAAATAAGCCAGCAACTATTCCAGCTTTGGAAGACAACATTTCCGAAGAAATTCGGGCTATTCCGGCCGAAATGCTCGAAAAAGTTGCCCAAAATTGGACTTTCCGAAATTACTCTAAAAGATGAAATTTGCATCTTTTAGAGTAATCGCAAGCCAAATTTTGGGGTCCGTTTATATGGAGGCTATACGTAAAAGTGGACCGATATGGACCAATTTTTGCATGGTTGTTAAAGACCATATACTAACACCATGTACCAAATTTCAGCCGGATCGGATGAAATTTGCTTCTCTTAGAGCAATCGCAAGCCAAATTTGGGGGTCCGTTTATATGGGGGCTATACGTAAAAGTGGACCGAAATGAACAAATTTTTGCATGGTAGTTAGAGACCACATACTAACACCAAGTACCAAATTTCAGCCTGATCGGATGAAATTTGCATCTTTTAGAGTAATCGCAAGCCAAATTTTGGGGTCCGTTTATATGGGGGCTATACGTAAAAGTGGACCGATATGGACCAATTTTTGCATGGTTATTAGAGACCATATACTAACACCATGTACCAAATTTCAGCCGGATCGGATGAAATTTGCTTCTCTTAGAGCAATCGCAAGCCAAATTTTGGGGTCCGTTTATATGGGGGCTATACGTAAAGGTGGACCGATATGGCCCACTTGCAATACCATCCGACCTACATCAATAACAACTACTTGTGCCAAGTTTCAAGTCGATAGCTTGTTTCGTTCGGAAGTTAGCGTGATTTCAACAGACGGACGGACGGACGGACGGACATGCTCAGATCGACTCAGAATTTCACCACGACCCAGAATATATATACTTTATGGGGTCTTAGAGCAATATTTCGAAGTGTTACAAACGGAATGACAAAGTTAATATACCCCCATCCTATGGTGGAGGGTATAAAAAGCACCGTGCCACAAGTCATTGAGAACGATGGCAAAAATTCATGAATTGGACTTTGAATTGCTTCCCCACCCACCGTATTCTCCAGATCTGGCCCCTAGCGACTTTTTCTTGTTCTCAGACCTAAAAAGGATGCTCGCAGGGAAAAAATTTGGTTCGGTGATCGCCGAAACTGAGGCCTATTTTGAGGCAAAACCGAAGGAGTACTACAAAAATGGTATCAAAAAATTGGAAGGTCGTTATAATCGTTGTATCGCTCTTGAAGGGAACTATGTTGAATAATAAACACGAATTTTGACAAAAAAATGTGTTTTTCTTTGTTAGACCGGGGACTTATCAGCCAACCTGTTATGCAGCGCCAGTGTGGTCACCCCAAACGAGCGACACGCAGTGGAATACAGACCTGTCAGAACGCTGCTCTTAGAACTGCATCAGGATGTCTCCGCAGTACACCCCTGGATCACATTTATGCCGAGACCAAGATCATAGCAGTGCGTCGACACAATTACATGTTGTCAAAGCAGTACCTCTTGGGTTGCAATCGTTGTTGTCATCCAAATCACCATTTTGTGGATAGACAACCTCCACCCAGGAATGTAAGGGTTGATCTTCACCTTCTAGAGCACGAGATCCAGCGTTGCAAAAGAGATCCTCCAGATCAGGCAGCATACCAGACAGGTCTGAACTGGATTCATGAGGATACTGTAGCTGAAGCGGTGAGTAGCTACAAGGTTAATCCTGTTCTCGGAGTCCGACCGCAGCCCATAGCACCGGAGGAGGGAGACCTCCCACGGCAGTTTTGGCCCAACTAAGATCAGGCAAGTGTAGCCGCCTCAATTCCTACTTATCAGTGATTAATAGCAGCGTAGCTGACGTGTGTCCCATCTGTAATTAAGGGCCACCTTTTCGCTTGCCCAGATAAGCCTACCCGTCTCACCACCAGATCACTCTGGACACATCCCATCCTTGTCTCATAGTTCCTTGATCTGGCTACTAGTTGAACTACACAAGCATAGAACAAAATGGATGAAACTACATTAAAAACTGTTACAACACAACAACATAGAAATAAAATTTTGAAAAATTTTCTATAGAAATAAAATTTTGAGAAAAAATTTTGCAGAAAAAAAAATTTGAGAAAATTTTCTATAGAAATAAAATTTTTGAGAAAATTTTCTACATAAATAAAATTTTCTAGAGAAAAAAAATTTTGGGCAAAGTTTTCTATAGAAATAAATTTTTTTACAAAATTTTCTATAGAAATATAATTTTACAGAAATAAAATTTTGACAAAATTTTCTATAGAAATAAAATTTTACAGAAATAAAATTTTGACAAAATTTTCTATAGAAATAAAATTTTGACAAAATGTTCTATAGAAATAAAATTTTGACAAATTTTCTATAGAAATAAAATTTTGACAAAAATTTCTATAGAAATAAAATTTTGACAAAATTTTCTATATAAATAAAATTTTGAAGGAATTTTCTACGGGAATTTTGACAAAATTTTCTATAGAAATAAAATTTTGACAAAATTTTCTATAGAAATAACATTTTGTCAAAATTTTCTATAGGAATGAGTTTTGACAAAATTTTCTACAGGAATACAATTTTGACAAAATTTTCTATAGAAATATTTGTTTGGTAGATTTGTGAAATTCTGCATCACTTATCCTTAGAACCCGATCTATAAAATAATTGATGTTATATGGATTATACGTTTATTGTGTTTTGAATTACAATTTATAAGTCTTCCAGTAGCTGTTGGTTTTTGATACCAATTCAGCCTCAAACAATTATCATCTCTCAGTATGTTGCAGTCTAAATATGACAGTTTGTTATCCTTTTCTAATTCCATTGTAAATTGTATTTGACTGTGGAATGAGTTTAATGCGTCAATAGTCCTTTCCACGTCTGGTTTCTTTATTATCACATAGATGTCGTCAACATATTATGCTACAATTCTACACCCTCAAAAAAAATCGCTTCTTTAACATATGTTCCAAACATATTTTGCAGGAAGCACATATATTATTGCATACTGCCGAAACATTAATATGTTTGTTTTATGTGAACATATTATATGTTTGGAAGCATTTTGAGCCAAAAAAATTATATGCTTGGAAGAATTTTTCCCAAACACGATTGTGCTCATTCCCTAACATACTCGTAATTTTCACTTCCACGAAATTTTTTAGTTATTGGCACCTTTCTCTGTAATACAAATAATGTTGAAGAAATTATTCACTTTTATAAATTTTTTAAATTTTACCTTTCGCCTGCACGGAGAATCGAACCGAGGACCATACAGTTTGTAAGCCAACACACTATCCACTGGGCTACGTAGCTGTTATAGTCACCAGTAGATAATTATCGTTTTAAATTACATTTATATAGCATAGTTTGCAGCGCCCACGAGCCCATGCAAACATAACATTATTTAACAGAAACATACATTTGTTTGCCACGTGGAGCAGTGGTTAGCATGTCTGCCTTGCATGCAAAGGGTCGTGGGTTCAATCCCTGCTCCGACCGAACATTTTTTTTGTTTTTTTTGTTTTTTTTTTTAATTTACACATTTATATTTATACTATATTAATTTTTTTAAATGAAACATCGAAATGTGCGTTATTAAAGATTTATAGTCAGTAACAGTGCTTGATATAAACGAAATTGAATGATTTTTGGATAAAATATTATTTTTTATTGCAAAAATAACAATCTTGTAATAAAAAACTGTTTTTGTACAAAACTTTAAAATTTGGAAGGAATTCAAAAACTAACAAAAGAAGAACGTGGAGTCGAGTATAAACATACATACATAATTTTATAATATAAACATAAATTTATTTAGGAGTGAACAGTTTTTTACTAGCATTTAACACCATCGCTCTAAAATTCCTTTTATTTTTCTTTAATAATTCATTTTAAAGAAAATAAACTTTTTAAATTGTTTTAGCTGTAAAAGTCGAACTTAATGCCCGCTTTTATATTTGATGGTGTCCGTCAACTCCTCGTGGACTACTTTTTAATAAAGAGAAACTAAACTTTGTTTTTTTACATTTTACTGTGTAATTGAAAATATTGAATTTTCCTCCTTATTTCATTTTACCGTCCCAACTCTAAAAAGAGTATAGTGCCCTTTCGTTATTTTTATGAAGACCCCTGATTTCTTTTAACGAACCAAGAAAAAAATAATGCCAAAATGATAAACAAAACACATGTCCACACATACATAAAATGCTGCTCTCAAGGCGAAAACATAAGCTGTTTGTTTTTCAAATGTCTATTCTCTTGGTTCAGAATGTATATTCTTTTATTCAAATTAAATAATATTTAGACTTAAACATATCAAATTTTTGGCCTTATCATAAAACAGTTTTCCGAAACAACATACAAGCGGTTTCACAGAAATTGTTCTCTTTTGACTCTTTTGCTGTGTTATATTGATATTTATCGTCAACTCTCCCGGTTTCCATCTCTATTTCTCTCTATATTCTCTCTGTCGCTTTGAATAAAATATCACAATATATGTATGTTTAGTTGAAATTTGTAAATTTATATATGTTTGTATTCACACATATGATTTTTATGAAACATTCATGCCCCAAACATAATATATTCTAACATATTAACATAGATGTCCCAAACATTTAGTGTTAGTTTAGGAAAATTACATGTTCGCACTTAAATATATTGTGGTTTAAAATCGTGCCCGAAACACATTTTGTTTATATCGGAACATATGAAAAACATATGTTTCTAACAGTGTAGGTTTCGGCACACGCAAAGAAGGAATATGATCACATCAACCATGTTCCAAGAGCAAAATGTTACTGTTTCACGAAAAACATGTAGCATGTTTGTCGAAGCCATGTTCTTTTCTCGGAAATTATGTATCTGATTTCAGAAAGCATGTTATGTTTGACGAGAAAAGAATATTTTTGCGACAAAAATGCTACATGGTCACTGTGAAAAAGTAACATGGTGCTCTTGAAACATATTTGAGGTGATCATATTCCTTCTCAGGGAGTATATTGCTTAGGAAACGTCTAATAGCTCTTCCATGATGATGCCAGTAATTATTGGAGATGATGGAGATCCCATTGGCATTCCTTTTAATTGTTCATATGTCTTGTCATATGAATATTTAGTGGTTTAATATTTCGTTCCTTAGAAAAGAAGACAATGCGTATCAACTGAGATAAATTACGTGCTTTTAATCGCACTATTTTAATAAAGATACCACGAAAGGCGAACATAATACCGGCTTTATGGTGGAGGGTATAAAAATATATCATAGATATTTATTGGCTATATGCTAGATCGTGGGAAGCTAAACCTATAAGTGGAACCATTGAATTTTTATAAGAAAATCCTCGTGACGATAGTTCCACTGCCTTGCCATATATATACTGCCTTGAGCCTTTGGACCCTTTAGAATACATGGGCCACATAGTGAGCATCTCTGGTATTTCTGTTCGTGCATACACGCATAGAAGCAATATGATCACCACAACCATGTTCCAAGAGCAAAATGTTACTTTTTCATGGAAAACATGTAGCATGTTTGTTGAAAACATGTTCTTTTCTCGGAAATTATGTATCTGATTTCGGAAAGCATTTTATGTTTGACGAGAAAAGAATATTTTTGCAACAAAAATGCTACATGGTCACTGTGAAAAAGTAACATGGTGCTCTTGAAACATGTTTGAGGTGATCATATTCCTTCTCAGGGTGTAAGATCCATCCATAATGCTGGTAATCGATTTCTTTTATATGGATTGAACACATAATATATCTCGAAGTAATCTCAAGTATTAAGAAATCAAGACACATTTACATTCTATCCCAACCATTTCAAGATCTCAAAAATTTGGTCCAATCTGATTGATATAATTTGTTCAAAGATTATATTTTAAAAGACCTTTGATGTTTTCAAACGAAAGGCAATTAGGCTCCAATAAAGGGCATCGTTTTGGGTTGATTAATTTGGTCAGTGGCAAATTAACCCTTTCACTACCGATGTCCACTTAGAAGGACATTCGAAAAAGACACCAAATTCTATTTTCCCACTTAGATTCGATTTATTTTTCGATGTTATTTTAAAGTAGAGGCTTTAATCTAAATAAGCTATAAATATTTCCCACATTGGTGAGCATTAAAATATATTTTTAAAAACTTTTTTAACAATAAATGAAAAATACGAAAATTTGAGACAATTTTTCTACTGTATGTCTCTAGTAAATGGACATGTATACAAAAACTATAGCTGATACTTTTTCGGGTTCTTTTTTGTATTCTCACACTTTGAAGGATATTATAGGCCAAATAACGCTTCTTTTCGTAAGGCCATTTGGTCACAAATCAAGAATCAAGTTTCCAGAACAAGCTCATATAGCTCTTGAAGTAACATAATTGAGGTAGGATCTTAAAATGACATTTTTTTTTTACATGCTGTTAGTACTAGTAACAAGTATATACAGCAGTAAGTTCGGCCGGGCCGAATCTTAAATACCCAGCACCATGAACCAAATATTAGGGTTTCCTTTGAGGACTATATCAGATTCTGGATTTATAAGAACCATTTTTGTTTGAGTTTTAGAGGAATCATTAACATCTCTTGTATTTAAGTGTACAAGAAAATTATAAAATAACGTCTTGATTTGAAATCTTAAATCTGTAGAAGTAAAATCTGGAAATTGTACATTGAGTTTCAAGCAATTTTCATGATCAGTGCGCCTTCTACACCCTCAAGAAGTGAAGTCGGTCTATATGGAGGCATTACCAAATGGACCGATAAAAACTTTATCCGATACACGTTTTTGTGAGCCTAAAATACCAGCATATTTACAATTTCAGGCAAATCAAATAAAAACCTCGGTTTCTAGAAACCCAAGGAGTTAAATCGGGAGATCGTTCCTATGGGGGCTATACCAAAATATGGACCGATACTCACCGTTTTCGGCACACCTCTTTATGACCCGAAAATACCTCTAGATTTCCAATTTCAGACAAATTGGATAAAAACTACGGTTTCTATAAGCCCAAGACCCCAAATCGGGAGGTCGTTTTATATGGGGACCATACCAAAACATGGACCGATACTCACAATTTTTGGCACAAATATTTGTGGTCCTACAATACCTCTAGCTTTCCAATTTCAGGTAAATTGAATAAAAACTGCGGTTTCTATAAGCCCAAGAAGTAAAATCGGGAGATCGGTCTATATGGGGGCTATACCAAAATATGGACCGATACTCACAATTTTTGACACACGTATTTGTCGTCCTACAATACCTCTAGATTTCCAATTTCTGGTAAATTGAGCCATTTTCGACACACCTCTTTATGGCCCTAAAATACCTCTAGATTTCTAATTTCAGACAAATTGGATAAAAACTATGGTTTCTATAAGCCCAAGACCCCAAATCGGGAGGACGTTTTATATGGGGACCATACCAAAACATGGACCGATACTCACAATTTTTGGCACGCGTATTGGTTGTCCTACAATACCTCTAGATTTCCAATTTCAGGTAAATTGAATAAAAACTGCGGTTTCTATAAGCCCAAGAAGTAAAATCGGGAGATCGGTCTATATGGCGGCTATACCAAAATATGGACCGATACTCACAATTTTTGGCAAATGTATTTGTGGTCCTACAATACCAATTTCCAATTTTAGGTAAATTGATTTGCGGTTTCTATAAGCCCAAGAAGTAAAATCGGAAGATCGGTCTATATGGGGGATATACCAAAACATGAACCGATACTCACCATTTTTGGCACACGTCTTTATGGTCATAAAATACCTCTAGATTTCAAATTTCAGGCAAATTAGATAAAAACTACGATTTCTATAAGCCCAAGACCCCAAATCGGGAGGTCGGTTTATATGGGGACTATATCAAAACCTGGACCGATATAGCCCATCTTCGAACTTGACCTGCCTGCAGACAAAAGACGAGTTTGTGCAAAATTTTAGCACGATTGCTTCATTATTGAAGACTGTAGCGTGATTACAACAGACAGACAGACAAACGGACAGACGGACATCGTTATATCGTCTTAGAATTTCTCCCTGATCAAGAATATATAAACTTTATATAGTCGGAAATCGATATTTCGATGTGTTACAAACGGAATTACAAACTTATTATACCTCCGTCAACATTCTATGGTAGTGGGTATAAAAACAGAAGAAAAATTAAAGTTTTTAACATTAGGTTTATTTCGGTAGTGAAAGGGTTAACACCTTAATCCGCAAATTTTCACCAGTTTCGACGATTTTTTTTCTAAATCTTCCTCTCTATTCTACTATTTAAAAAGCTATCTTACTAATTTTTTTTTATGCAACGATCTCAAATCGCCATTCAATGGAAACGGGACTTCTCCAGGACTAAGCACGACCGGAAGCAATAAGGTAGCACATTCCTCCGGATTGAGACCATGTAGGGAGAATAGTTTCAAGGTATTTTAAATTCCTATAGACCTGTGCCAAATTTTGTATATATCGGTCCATGGTTGGATATAGCCACCGATCTCCCTTTATAGTGAACAAAACAACCTTCCCAGTTCCAAAGATGTTTTCTTTGCACTAATGATTTTGATATTGATTCCGAGCCAAAGAAGCGGAGAATTGAAGTAAGGATATCTTTAAGACATAATTCTCTTTTAAATTCAAGTTTTTCGTACTTGATGCTAGGAAACAATTTTTATTTTTTTCGTTTTTTCTTAATTTTTTCTGCATGCTCTATCAAGGTCCTTTAGAAACATAATAATTTAAATTTCAAACTTCAGACTTGACTTCAAATATCAACTACAGTGTCGAAAAACACTTCTTATTTTAGAACGCATTTTAACTTTGTAGTGAAGATACCAAAAGACAACAAATTTATAGACGATTTCATTCGTTTTGAAGAATGTTTCCGGATTATTAAAGGCAAATTGACCTTAGTCAAACAAAATTTTCTTTTATGTAAAGATAACAATTTTTAAGAAGGAAAATGCTTGTTCCCTGGTAAGCAAAATTCGACTTCGTATATTAAGGACAATAAATCTTAGGTTTCACGACAATATTTTTTTCTGTGTAATTAAATAAGAGAGAGATACATATTTGCCACTTTCTGGACTTAAAATCGGAAATGGGCACTTGTGTTGTGTTGCAAATGCTCCTGATGCAAATTTAACACAACTTTTGATTAAATCCATGAACAAATTATTTAATCGCATAGCATAAAAGATCGCAATTATTTTCCATCAGCCGGCAAAAAAAAAACAAACAAACTGAAACTTGTTGTTGTCTTTTTGTTCAGTAATCAAAAATAAAAAAACATTTCAATTTGTTTGAAGAATTTATAGATTTTGCTTGCATAGTTCGATGATTATTTCTTAATATCAAAATTGAGATCAATCCGGTAATCGGGGCACACCAGCAACTACAACAAAAATACCAAGAACATAGTAGCAAGCGCGAGAATACAAACAATTAAAGATCTTGTAAACGAGGAGACCCACCACATAGTCGTCAGGCAGTCGGGTATTATGGAGTCAAATACGGCATTATGTTGCATGACTGGACATTGTGTACTGGTGTATACAACAGCAAAACGATAGTAATAATACTGCAGCAGCAACATCACAACAATACATCTATGGCAGCAACAGAATGCTGCCAACAGCAATGCGAAGCGTGGACCATGCTAAACCATAACGTCGTTGTTGAATATAGCATAGATATCCCAGCATGAAAAGCAAATTAGGCAATGGCCAAGAGTTGGCCCTAAAGAGAAGTCAGATACATACGGTTCGATAGAGGGTTATTTAGCAATTTTTGGATTTTCCTAAGCTAACTGTATAAACAGATGCTAATCGCGCGAGAAAGATATGTAGGAAACTCCAAAATGCTTTACTTATTATGGAGAAGTTAGAGGCATAGACCGATAAAGGAAGTAACTCTATAAAATCGGTGCAAGGGATTTTTAACGCTGGTAGAAGAAAAATCTCCGGATGAGACGTCAAACACAGAAATCTGAGCCGATGTGCCTCATATTTATACCCTTCACGACTACTGTGGTACAGGCTTTTAAATTTGTATGTAATGCCAAGAAGGACGAGACCAGAGACACATCGTTTAGTATATCGAACGTCTCAGAATTAAATTCTGAATCGATTTAGTTATGTCCGTCTGTTTGTCTGTCACATAATTTTGTGTGCAAAGTACAGCTTGCAGTTTCGGTCAGATTGTCCTAAAATTTGGCGTCTTAGAGTCTTATTTAGGCTGAAAGGCAATCATACATATTTATCACCGATTTGGTCATAATTGACATGTTTATAAACTGATCTTCTTCATATTCCGTACATCCGAATATTTGGCGAGTCTCGGAAAACTCGCAAAATATTAGATAAATCGGTTCAGATGTAGATATCGCTCCTATATATATTTTTCCCGATATTCACTTATATGGTTCCAGAAGCCATTGTTTTAACCTGATTTGCTTCAAATTTTGCACAAGGACTACATTGTGAAAAATTTAGTTGAAATCGGTTCAGATTTAGATATAGCTCCCACATATATATCTTTTGCCCGATTTATACTCATATGACCACGGAGGAGAAAGTTTTATACTAATTTACGTGAAATTTTGCACAGAGACATTCCAGCTATATATACTACATTAGGTTGAAATCGGTTCAGATTTACAAATAGCTCACATATATATCTTTCGTCCGACTTAAACTCATATTATCATAGACGCTAATGTTTTCCCCGATTTATGTAAAATTTATACAAAAAATAATTCTTTTCTCCCAAACGAAATTTTAGACAAACAAATATCGTTTGCCATTTGCTTTTCGCTATAAGGAAGTTTTTTGGGAGAAAATTATATACTTTATAAAAACTGTTTCATACCGACTAATAAAAAAATCTGACTTATTGCATCTTCCCTTACATCTTTCTCACTTCCCCCAGGTTTTTTATTTTTTTAGCACCTTTTCCTGTAATGCAAACAATGTAGAAGAAATTATTCGATTTTATATATATTTTTTTTAATTTTACCTTTTGTGTGGACGGAAAATCGAACCGCGGAGCATACAGTTTGTAAGCCAACATACTATTCACATAATAAAACGTAGCTGTTATTGTCTTCAAGAGACAATTATCGCCCTAGCTAACATATAAACGCACAAGTAACACAAACAGTCAAACAGTTATATTTATAAAGCATAGTTTTCGGCGCCCACGAGCGCCAGAAACATTCATTTAGTTGGCCACCGTGGATCAATGATTAACATGCCCGCCTCGCATACAAAGGGTCTTGGGTTCGATCCCTTTTTCGACCGAACACCAAATATTGTCTTTTTTATACCCTCCACCCTAGGATGGGGGTATATTAACTTTGTCATTCTGTTTATAACACATCGAAATATTGCTATGAGACCCCATAAAGTATATATGTTATATATTCTGGGTCGTGGCGAAATTCTGAGTCTATCTGAGCATGTCCGTCCGTCCGTCCGCCCGTCTGTTGAAATCACGGTAACATCCGAACGAAACAAGCTATCGACTTGAAACTTGGCACAAGTAGTTGTTATTGATGTAGGTCGGATGGTATTGCAAATGGGCCATATCGGTCCACTTTTACGTATAGCCCCAAATAAACGGACCCCAAACTTTGGCTTGCGGATCCTCTAAGAGAAGCAAATTTCATCCGATCCGGTTGAAATTTGGTACATAGTGTCAGCATATGATCTCTAATAACCACGCAAAAAAAATCCACATCGGTCCATAATTATATATAGCCCCCATATAAACCGATCCCCCGATTTGGCTTGCGGAGCCTCTAAGAGAAGCAAATTTCATCCGATCCGGCTGAAATTTGGTACATGGTGTAAGTATATGATCTCTAACAACTATGCAAAAATTGGTCCACATCGGTCAATAATTATATATAGCCCCCATATAAACCGATCCGCCGATTGGGCTTGCGGAGCCTCTACGAGAAGCAAATTTCATCCGATCCGGTTGAAATTTGGTACATGGTGTTAGTATATGGCCTCAAACACACATGCAAAAATTGGTCGAAATCGGTCCATAATTATATATAGCCCCCATATAAACCGATCCCCATATTTGACCTCCGGAGCCCCTTGGAAGAGCAAAATTCATCCGATTCGGTTAAATTTGGTACGTGATGTTAGCATATGGTATCCAACAACCATGCAGGAATTGGTTCATATCAGTCCATAATTATATATAGCCCCCATATAAACCGATCCCGAGACTTGGTTTTGGAGCCTCTTGGAGGAGCAAATTTCATCCGAGTAAGTTGAAATTTGGTACATTGTGCTAGTATATGGCCGTTAACAACCATGCCTAACTAGGTCCATATCGGTCTATAGTTATATATAGCCCTGAGATAAATCGATCCCCAATCACACAAAAATTGGTCCATATCAAGTTTATAATTGTATATAGCCCCCATATAAGCGACCCCCTTATTTCAATGCTGGTTCTCTACGTACCGTTCAAAAGTCCATATCGATTCGTAATTATTTGTAGACGTGCCTATAATACCTTTTAGTCTAATATATACCACGTATGGACTAACTCACAATTTAGAAAAAGATTTTAAGAAGTTTTAAGATACCACAACCCAAGTAATTCGATTGTGGATGACAGTCTTTCGTAAAAGTTTCTACGCAATCCATGGTGGAGGGTACATAAGATTCGGCTTGGCCGAACTTATGGCCGTATATAATTGTTTATGGTAGATATACCTAAGCCTGATACATTGGACTGCCACCTAATCTAATCTATACCTAAAAGTGGTCCAATAGGGTCAATTTGCCATATCGTCCCACTTGCATCGATAAAAACTAGTTGCGCCAAGTTTCAAGCGGATAGCTATTTTGGTTCGGAAGATAGCGTTATTTCAACAGACAGACGGACATCGCTAGATCGACTCAGAATTTCACCACTAGCAACACTGGTTTACCATAAATATACAGTAGTTTTCGCTTATAGTCCATAGCCATAGTTGCACAACTTTTTTGGACAATATGTGAAATTCGACAGTTAAGCAAATTCTGTTATATGCCACTTTGGTATATAACCGGTACATACCCAGCAATATTATTATAAAGGGTGATTCTTTTGAGGTTAGGATTTTCATGCATTAGTATTTGACAGATCACGTGGGATTTCAGACATGGTGTCAAAGAGAAAGATGCTCAGTATGCTTTGACATTTCATCATGAATAGAGTTACTAACGAGCAACGCTTGCAAATCATTGAATTTTATTACCAAAATCAGTGGCAGAAAATCCGCTTTTTTATCGACAAATTTTGTTCAGCGATGAGGCTCATTTCTGGTTGAATGGCTACGTAAATAAGCAAAATTGCCGCATTTGGAGTGAAGAGCAACCAGAAGCCGTTCAAGAACTGCCCATGCATCCCGAAAAATGCACTGTTTGGTGTGGTTTGTACGCTGGTGGAATCATTGGACCGTATTTTTTCAAAGATGCTGTTGGACGCAACGTTACGGCGAATGGCGATCGCTATCGTTCGATGCTAACAAACTTTTTGTTGCCAAAAATGGAAGAACTGAACTTGGTTGACATGTGGTTTCAACAAGATGGCGCTACATGCCACACAGCTCGCGATTCTATGGCCATTTTGAGGGAAAACTTCGGAGAACAATTCATCTCAAGAAATGGACCGGTAAGTTGGCCACCAAGATCATGCGATTTGACGCCTTTAGACTATTTTTTGTGGGGCTACGTCAAGTCTAAAGTCTACAGAAATAAGCCAGCAACTATTCCAGCTTTGGAAGACAACATTTCCGAAGAAATTCGGGCTATTCCGGCCGAAATGCTCGAAAAAGTTGCCCAAAATTGGAATTTCCGAATGGACCACCTAAGACGCAGCCGCGGTCAACATTTAAATGAAATTATCTTCAAAAAGTAAATGTCATGGACCAATCTAACGTTTCAAATAAAGAACCGATGAGATTTTGCAAATTTTATGCGTTTTTTTTTTAAAAAAAAGTTATCAAGCTCTTAACAAATCACCCTTTAAAAGGAAAATTAAGAAAAAGACGACTTCTTTTTTATTAAAATATTTGGTATTTAAATCAATGAGATACATTTCAAGAATGCTAACTTAATTCAATTATAATATATATCTGGTTAAAACCCTTATCTGACGCTCTTTGCCTGATGTTGCCAACATTTTATTTTATTGTGGACTATATCTTAAATGGTCTATATCGATTATGCAAAATCGGCCTATAAGTGAAATCGATTATTCAGCAAACTATATGTGTGAAATTTATGTCATAATGATAGTAGAAGAAGGATTTTTGAACTATATGTGAAACTCTCCGTTACGTGAGAGTATACGCGAAAACTACTGTATCACCACTGTGGCTCTCAGAATCGGTCTTCGTAAATATAGAAAAACTCCAAAAAATCGTCCCATTACTATTCTCATAAAGGTCCAGCATTACATCGGCTGGCACCTTCTCATAACCACTGGGATATTTTTGCTGTTCCATCAGAGCAGGCAGATCAAATACTGCCAATAATGCTTCAGGCCTTCGACTCATTCACTCATCGAGCCGTTCACACTATTCACCCAAATATGTTGCAAGTTGAAAAAAAAAAAAAACAAAACAATAAAACAAAAACAAAATGTAGAAGCATAAAAAACGGAGCAAAACTCTAACAAATTCCGTAACTAAATCAAGAAACCAAATATGGGGCAATAATAGCTCCGCATGGTAGTAGTCTAATAAAAACAAAAGCAAAACTACAATGGCAACAACCCAAAAAACCACTTCAACAGATTTCCAGTCAAGAGATTAAAAAAGTGAAAAAGAACTGCCGGCCACTGCCACACCATTATACCCCAATGGTCCATTATAACACAACTCCACTGGGAGGTGGCCACGCGGAGTATACGGGCACATGGAATCAATGGTGCACAGTGTGCAATTGCAAAAGTAAATACGATTTGTGGCCAATATAAAGTGTGGTGGTCAGCCAAATGGTTGAACATAAACCAAAAACAAATACCAGCTTTATTGGTTAGCAAACGGAGGGAGGGCAAATCTCTTGTTGTCTGCCACAGGAGAAACAAGATATCCGAATATTGAGAGAAACAAAAACACCATGGAAAACGGGATGGGCTCCATCAATTGCATTGAGATCGACTTGAATACAAAACTGGCCCACACAAAAGAATGTTGCTGGGCTGCATCGAATTGCATCATTTTGAGCAAGGAGAAGGAAAAAACCAAAATAGACACAAGAACAGATACAACAATGATGGATCATTATTCATTCCGTTTAGGTACCATATAGATAGGGAAGGAAAGGTATCCCTACAGGCATTTTCACAAGATTGTAAATTTGAATAAATTGGAGCTTTCGAAAGCCTCGAAACATTAAATATTTATTACTTGGAATTACGTTATTGAATGATGTCGTATATACAAGGTGGCTGATATGCAGGTTGCTATGTCAGTTAATATATTCATTCCTCCAAATGGCAACCATTCCAACCGTAGAGAAATAGTTTATATGCTCGCCTTGTGATGCAAAGGGTCATGGGTTTAATCCCAGTTTCGACTGAAATCCACAAAAGTTTTTCAGTGGTGGATTATCCCCCGCAGTAATGCGGAGTGTTTCGAAGTTTCTCCAAGTGGCTCTACTGCAATTGGAAATGTTGTTCGGACTCGGCTATAAAAAGGAGTTTCCTTGTCATTGAGCTAAAAACAGAATCGGGCAGTACTAAGTTATAAGAGACAAGTTCACAACCTGAGCCTGAAATTAAGGGCTGCCACTATACCTAACCTAACAGCACCAGATTTGATCTGAAAAGCGAAGGCCAGATTTGATCGTGAAATGAATATATCGCGAGAAAGGATGCAACACATATTGGAAATGAGCTTGGATCAAAACCATTCAAGTTACAAAAAGTGCAATAGCTCACCGATGTACAAAAAAGGTGGAGACTGTAAAGAACCAAGGAGTTGCTTCGATTGCACGAAAGTGAACAGTTACCGAATTCGGTTTTTTCCATTCCAAAGTGAGCCGGTAAACAACAAAAAAATCGGTAGGGTTTACATGACAAAGAGGTCAGCTGATAGTTTATACCTTCGATTGGCCACCGGAACTCAAGCGCATACGATTTATTGTCATCCCAGTTGCCGTGGAGAGTCTCTTTCCTCCGGTGCTGTGGACGACGGTCGAACTCCGAGAATAGGATTAACAATAACGTGGGTGACCAGTATGGGATATACTCCCTGGGAAAATGAGTGCTTTGTACATGGCTGCCTGGTCTGAACAGGATTCATGAGGAGTGTTGATATAAAATCTCTCCTTTGCGTTCTGGATTCCAACCTCTAACTAGTGAAGATCAGCCCTTACATTTCTGGTTGGCTGTCCACAAGATGGTGATTTGGATGATAACTGCGATAACAGCATAGGAGAAACTGCTTTAACAACATGTAATTGTATGTACTCAAGGGGGATGACCTTGGTCACTACATAAAGATAATCCAGGTGTTTACTGCGGAGATATTCTGTCACAGTTATAAGGTCAGCGTTCTGACAGGTCTGTATGTTATTCCACTGCGTGTCACTTGTCTGACGTGTCCCCACTGGCCCTTCATAGTTTTTCTTGGCTTGTGGCAACAGCTACCCATGGCAAAGTATATTAAACATTCTTAACATTGTCTTCTAAACTGTATGATAGTCCATATGGAGTCTATGTTAGATAATAAATGTCAATTTAAGCCTCTTTAGATCCCAATAGGTTTAATATCGATTTGAACCAATTTTCACATGATAATTAGAGAGCCAAACTTCAACCAGATCGGATGAAATTTGCTCCTCCAAGGGGCGAAGCCCTAAGTCTGAGGGTCGGTTTATATGCATTGATTAAAGTCCGTAGTTGAACTAACGCTAAATTTGACTTATATTTATAAAAAAATGTATTTTTTGTAATTAGTTTTATTATTATTATTTTTTTTTTGATATTTTCCACACCCCAATGAAATTTTCCTTTTTTTTGTACCTTCCACCATAGGATGGGGGTATATTAACTTTGTAATTCCGTTTGTAACATATCGAAATATTGCTCTAAAGTATATATATTCTGGGTCGTGGTGAAATTCTGAGTCGATCTAAGGATGTCCGGCCGTCTGTTAATATTATATAGACTTAAAACTTGGCATAAGTAGTTGCTATTGATGTAGGTCAGCTGGTATTGCAAATGGGCCATATTGGACCACTTTCACGTATAGCCTCCATATAAACCGACCCCCAGATTTGACCTACGGAGCCTCTTCGAGGAGCAAAATTCATCTGATGCGGTGGAAATTTGGTACGTGGTGTTAGTATATGGTCTCTAACAACCATGCATGAATTGGTCCACATCGGTCTATAATTATATATAGCCCCCATATAAACCTATCCCCAGATGTGACCTCCGGAGCCTTTTAGAGAAGCAAAAGTCATCTGATCCGGTTGAAACTTGGTACGTGGTGTTAGTATATGGTCTTTAACAATCATGCAAAAATTGGTTCATATCGGTCCATAATTATATATAGCCTAGATCCCTAGATTTTACATCCGGAGCTTCTTGTAGGAGTAAAATTCATCCGATCTGGTTGAAATTGGGTACGTGGTGTAAGTATATGGTCCCTCACATTGGTCCATATTTATATATAGCCCCCATATAAACTGATTCCCAGATTTTGCCTGCGTAGCCTCTTCGCGGAGCAACTTTCATCCGATTTGATTGAAATTTAGTATGTGGTGTTAGTATATGGTCTTTAACATTCATGCAAAAATTAGTCCATATCGGTCCATAATTATATAGTCCACATATAAACCTACGGAGCCTCATAAAGGAGCAAATTTCATCCGATTGAAATTTGATACGTAATGTTATAATATGGTAAAAATTGGTCCATATCGGTCCATAATTATCCAGAAAAAAAATGGAAGTTGTTCCATAAACTTTTCTTTTAAAGCCCATCTCGGAATCCTCCATTAAGTTTTTTCCACCGCCGATGCTGCCTTTTTGGAGAAGTCCACAAACATTTCTTTCAAAGCGCATCCCGGGATCCCCTATAGATTTTTTTCACTTCCGATGCAATCCTTTTTGACAAGTCTTAGAAAGTACGAAATTAGGCTGTTTTAAGTGAAAATTTAAGTTTTGGGCAATGAAATTTCGCAAAAAAGAATAGAAAATCAATAAAAAAAGTAATATACAGTAGAATTCATTTATAGCGACCTCGGTTATAACGACCATCCGTTTATAACGACGGATTTTCAAAGCAAGTTTGGTTCTGAATAGTTTGTACATGCGCAAGCATTCGCTTAGAACGACTCCGGTTTTAGCGACCATCTGCTTTTAACGACCAATTTGCACGTCTGCTTTGGAATGGACATTCGGTTATAACGACGATGTAAGTTCTGTGTACTAATTTTTATTTTATTCATTCCATTTTTTGTCGTCAGCCAACACTAAATAAAGAAGCGTATACTGCGGGGAATCACAGAGTTTGTTTTCGACTATCCCAAACAGAGGTGCAAATGACAAAGAAGAAATATTCAAAGCAGTTTGGGATGAGTTCGAGTTCAAACCAAGACTGGGATGAGTTCGTAAATGTCGATGACAACGCCGTGACATCAGAATAGCCTTCATTGAGAGAAATAGTGGAGAACACAAAAGAAAATGATGAAACTCACAGCGATAATGAACCAGATGACGAAGATGAGCCAAAATTCCAACTAGGACAGAAACCTTGAGTGCGGTGCACACATTAAAACAGTATTTACGATTTGGGGGTTCTGATATATCAGAGAGTTTATATAGTTCCGTTGAAATTATTGAAAGTAAATTACTAAAAGAAATTCTTGTAAATAGAAAACAAACCACAATTCTAAACCATTTCCAATCTCAATAAATATGAATATACATGATAAAAAAAAAAACTTAAAAATATTGTGTACACTTATTTGGATACAACGACGATCGGTTATAACGACGTATAATTTCGGTCCCTTGGCGGTCGCTATAACCGAATTATACTGTAATTATAAAAAAATAAAAAAAAAAAAATCATCTCCGCTGGGATTTTAACCTGTGCCGTTTGACTTTTTCACTTCCATGGAAGTTTTTTTGAGAAGGTTTTGCAGATTACGATAATTTTTAATTTTTTGTTGATTTTTAATGGAAAAAATATATTCATACAAAAAAAAAAAAACAAAATAAAATAAAAAGTGAGATTTGAATCAGCGTTCTTTATTTTTCTATTCGTAATAATAAAGAACATCTCAGGAAGTAGTTAGAATGTCATGTCATGGTGTCAAATTTAATGACAAAAAAAATTCATTATTTTAAAGAAATTTGTCCTTAATATTTTGTAAATTTCGCATCTTAAAATTTAGGTTGCGTAATCTTAATATTACGCAAATATTTTTTTTAGTGTAGGTTCATATCACAAACATTTGAATAGACGTTTTGATGCATCATGTTCAATGACGTTTGTGACTGAGTATGCGTTCTGTTATGGTGCCAACAGACCCAGGTTCAACCCCCAGTGGAAGCGAAGAATTTATTTTTTGTTTAATGGAGCTATCGTCCGGAAATTTGGCACAGAATCGTCTTTTGTCTGCACGCAGGCCAAGTTCGAAGATGGGCTATATCGGTCCAGGTTTTGATATAGCTCCCATATAAACCGATCGCCCGATTTGGGGTCTTGGGCTTATAGAAACCGTAGTTTTTATCCAATTTGCCTGAAATTGGAAATCTAGAGGTATTCTAGGACCATAAAGAGGTGTGCAGAAAATTGTGATTATCGGACCGTGTTTCGATATAGCCCCCATATAGACCGATCACCCAATTTTATTTCTGGGTCTTCTACACTGAAAAAAAAGCATACTCGGTTCCAAAGGTTTTGTCTTTACTTTAAAAAATTTGGTATTGATTCCGAGCCAAAGAAGCGGAGAATACAAGTTAGGATACTTTTAAGACACAATTCTCTTTTAAATTTAGGTTTTGTGTACTTGCTTCTAGGCAGCAAATTTTAATTTTTCGCTTTCTCAGCTTTTTTTCTTCATATGCTATCAAAGTCCTTTAAAAACGAGTTAACGGCAACTTTATTTTCCAAATTAGGACTCGACTTCCAGTAGAAATTATGCTATGTTTGAAGTAAAAAACTTCTTTAAAATAAAGTTTTGAAAAACATGTCCTATATTTGAACGATTTTTTGCTTTGTAGTCAAGATGCAAAAAGACAACAAATTTAAAGACAATTTCATTAAATTTAAAGAATTTTTCTGAATTATTAAAGGCAAGTTGACCTTAGCCTATAAATTTTTTCTTTCATGTTAAGATACCCATTTTTAAGTCAAATCACTTAATTATAAGGACAATACGACTTCATTGAAAAGTTTATCGACTTTTTGGACAAGGAAAATAACTTTATTTTAGAGAAATGCGTCTTCTATGCTAAGCAAAATTTGTATTCGTATTTTAAAGACATGAAATCTTTGACCTCACGACAATATTTTTTTCAGTGTAGAATCCGTAGTTTTGATCCCATTTGCCTGAAATTGGATATCTGGAGATATTCTAGGACCATAAAGAGCTGTAAGGAAAATGGTGATTATCGGACCCTGTTTTGATATAGCCCCCATATAGACCGATTTCCCGATTTTACTTCTGGGCTTCAAAAATTCGTAGTTTTTATCTAATTTGCCTAAAATTGAATATCTGGAGATATTCTAGGACCATAAAGGGTGTGCCGAATATATTGTGTATCGGTACAGTTTTTGATATATCAGGCCCATCGATTTGGGGTCTAGATTCTAGAACTATAATTACATGTAACGAATATTGTGTGTATCCCTCCAGGTTTTTGGCATAGCCCCCATAAGACCGATCTCCCGATTTAACTCCTAGGGTTTCTCGAAATTGTAGTTTTTATCCGATTTCCCACAAATTGAAAATATACTGGCATTTTAGACCAACAAAAAAGTTTATATGATTTAGTTTTTATCGGTCCATTTGGTAAGGCCTCCATATAGACTGATTTCATATCTTGAGGGTACAGAAGGTGTATTGTCTATAGCTTGTTTCGTTCGGAAGTTAGTGTAATTTCCACAGACGGACGGACGGACATCGTTGGATCGAATCAGAAATTCATCACGACCCAGAATATATACATTTTATGGGGTCTAAGACCAATATATCGAAGTATTACAAACGGAATGACAAAGTTTGTATGTCTTCCATCCATACTGTAGATCATATTTAGTATGGAAATATTTGAGAAAAAACGCATACAACATCCTCAATCTGCCCCAAATAATTTTAAAGTAGATTTCGACTGAATTCTCGATTGATTACAATACGTTACTAACTTAAATATGAATAGAAAATGTGTACTTAATATTGTGTACATTTCGTATCCTAAAAAGTATGCTAACATCCTATATTAAGTCAGTTTTTTATATAATAAGGAAAAAAGCTAAAGCGTCAAAGTTTTCAATCTTGCATAAATGGCAAAACATTACAAATTTTGTTTTCATTGCCCACAAACCAAATAAGTTGATTAAATTGGTTTCTTTGATTTTCCACCAAAACCATTTGACTTTGTTTACTTTAACAAAAAAAAAAAACTTCAGCATTTTCACGCACATGAAAACCGGCGTGTACGTCAATGTACGCACACAATGTTTATGACAAGTCAACGCACCTTGCAGCCGACTTCAATCCAAACAGCATAAACCGCCCTGACATTGGCACCAAAAACGTGGAGCCACAATACCACCAGCATTGGCCATAACCATGGAAGTTAGAGCCTTTTGCAGAATTTCAAAATCGTTTAAACATTATCGTTAACACCGGAGGCCAAACAAGTGCTTGAAAGTTAATGTGATGGTGTGTGGTGTTACGCACGAGAGTGCGTTTTGGTTTTGTGCGAAATGAACTCCAATGTGGTTGACCGGAATTACTTGGTAAATGGAATAGCGGTTGGGAGTAATATCTGATAATGGCATAATTTGAAAACTTCTCTAAACAAGTAACGCTAATTAAGACCAATCAAATTTTTAAAATATGGAGAATAAAAAGTTTTGGTTGTGGAAGATGTGCTCTCTGAAAGGTTTTATGTACACACAAAAAAATTTCACGAAAAATTTTCCAATTAAAATTTTAATTGAGTTTGAAAAAATATTCAATTAAAAATTTAATTGATTCAACAAATTTTTTAATTGGAAAAAAATCAATCAAAAAATAATAGTATCAATTAATTTTTTAATTGGATCAATTAACTTTTTAATTGACCTTCAATTAATTTTTTAATTGATACTATCATTTCTGTGATTGAAGACATTTCAATTAAAAATTAATTGGATCAATTAATTTCGTGATTGAATCAGAAAAAAATTTGTTTGTGTGTACACTCAGAAGAAAATTGATTTAGGTCCAAAGATGGTTTTCAATATTAATACCCTCCACCATTAGATGATGAGTATACTAACTTTGTGATGGATTCCCCTCTGGAAATTATGGTACTACCAGTAGGCTTGTCGCCGCAATTTGGTGTATATAGCGTACACAAAAAAATTATTTTTGGATTCATTCACGAAATAAATTGATCAAATTAATTTTTAATTGAAATGTCTGCAATTACAGAAATGATAGTATCAATCACGGAAGTCAATTACAAAAATGTATTGATCCAATTAAAAATCAATTACAAAAAGTAATTGATCCAATTAGAAATTAATTGATATTATTAATTTTTGCTAATGTCTTTTTAATTGAATATTTTTGAATATTTAGTTAAAATTTTAATTGAAAATATTCTGGTTTAAAATGTTTCTGTGCATTTTCACTTCAAATGAAACCTTTTACATTCTGAATGAAAACTTTTTCAAATCAACTGAGACATTTTATACCTTCCACCAAATTGTTATACCCTCCACCATAGGATGGGGGTATATTAACTTTGTCATTCCGTTTGTAACACATCGAAATATTGCTCTAAGACCCCATAAAGTATATATATTCTGGGTCGTGGTGAAATTCTGAGTCGATCTGAGCATGTCCGTCCGTCCGTCTGTTGAAATCACGCTAACTTCCGAACGAAACAAGCTATCGACTTGAAACTTGGCACGAGTTGTTGTTATTGATGTAGGTCGAATGGTATTGCAAATGGGCCATATAGGTTCACATTTACGTATAGCCCCCATATAAACGGACCCCCAAATTTGGCTTGCGATTACTCTAAGAGAAGCAAATTTCATCTGATCCGGCTGAAATTTGGTACATGGTGTTAGTATATGGTATCTAATGACCACGCAAAAATTGGTCCACATCGGTCCATAATTATATATAGCCCCCATATAAACCGATCCCCCGATTTGGTTTGCGGAGCCTCTAAGAGAAGCAAATTTCATCCGATCCGGTTGAAATTTGGTACATGGTGTTAGTATACGGTCTCTAATGATGGTCATTAATAGGTCCACATCGGTCCATAATTATACATAGCCACCATATAAACCGATCACCAGATTTGACCTCCGGAGTCTCTTGGAAGACCAAAATTCATCTGATTCAGTTGGTGTTAATATATGGCCTCAAACACCCATGCAAAAATTGGTCGAAATCGGTCAATAATTATATATAGGCCCCATATAAACCGACCCAGATTTGACCTCCCCTTGGAAGGCCAAATTCATCCGATTCGTTTGAAATTTGGTAAGTGATGTTAGTATATGGTATCCAACAACCATGCAGGAATTGGTTCATATCAGTCCATAATTATATATAGCCCCCATATAAACCGATCCCCAGATTTGACCTCTGGTGCCTTTTGGAGAAGCAAAATTCATTCGATCTGGTTGAAATTTGGTACGTGGTAGTAGTATATGATATTTAACAACCATGCCAAAAGTGGTCCATATCAGTCCATAATCATATATAGCCCCCATATAAACCGATCCCGAGATTTGGTTTTGGAGCCTATTGGAGGAGCAAATTTTATCCGATTCGGTTGAAATTTGGTACGTGATGTTAGTATATGGTATCCAACAACCATGCAGGAATTGATTCCTATCAGTCCATAATTATATATAGCCCCCATATAAACCGATCCACAGATTTGACTCTGGTGCCTTTTGGAGAAGCAAAATTCATTCGATCTGGTTGAAATTTGGTACGTGGTAGTAGTATATGATATTTAACAACCATGCCAAAAGTGGTTCATATCAGTCCATAATCATATATAGCCCCCATATAAACCGATCCCGAGATTTGGTTTTGGAGCCTCTTGGAGGAGCAAATTTCATCCGAGTCAGTTGAAATTTGGTACATTGTGCTAGTATATGGCCGTTAAAAACCATGCCTAATTAGGTCCATATCGGTTTATAGTTAATATATATGGCCCTCAGATAAATCGATCTCCAATCAGATAAATCGATCTCCAATCCATATCAGTTTCATAATTCTATATAGCCCCGATATAAGCGACTCCCATATTTCAATTCTGGCTCTCTACATACCGTGCAAAAGTCCATGTCGATTCGTAATTATTTGTAGACTTACCTATACATAACTTTTTTGTCTTATATATACCACGTATGGAATAACTCACAATATAGAAAAAGATGTTAAGAAGTTTTAAGATACCGCAACCCAAGTAATTCGATTGTGGATGACAGTCTTTCGTAGAAGTTTCTACGCAATCCATGGTGAAGGGTATATAATATTCGGCCTGGCCGAACTTACGGCCGTATATACTATTTTTTTTGCATTTGGAAATGGGAAAATTTCTGAATGTCTTCATTACCATTGAACACCATGGGATACTGTCCAGAGTTATTATCCAATTTTTTAACAACATGGAGGGGAGTGAGTTCGTGCCAAATATTTATACAAAACGTACGACAATTTGAACAATCTCCTTGTTCAACCTTATTTAAATGTTATACATACATAACTTTGCAGCACAAATCTATGGAAAGCGTTAAGAAATATTTAAGAATAATGGAAATTAAAACATAGCCAAGTTCATGCGTCACTAATAAGTCACGCAGGAGTCATTTTTCGCTCACTTCATTCCATTTTCATTCTACTTTTCGAATGAGCTGTTAACAATTCATGTGTCGTCTTTTGCTCTCCTTCATTTTAGATATTCATTTAAATGCCGTTAAAATGATCCTTTCAATGGTGATGGTTTTTGTATGCTGGTCTGGGTCTTTTTCGCACATTCATATTCTTTTTGATAGAAATTCGAGAGTATTTCCACAAACATTTTTCTCTTTACATCATCTCAATTTCCTCCATTTGCAAAAAATCACCTCGAGTGAAAAGAGTAAATATCACCATCCAAAACCAGAAGGCGTGAAATACGCGCATAATGCAGACACCATCAAGCTATCTTGCGTTACGTCAAAACATTATGTGCATGAACAAGACATCGAAAATTTAACAGGCGACCGACATCGATGGTAACACGAAAAGTCTCTCGCTATCATAACAAACAACACGCGAAACGTTTACAACACTCACGCATGTTTCGGGCTAAGACAACAATTCAACAATTTGGAGCATGTTGTCTGTCTGTCTGTCTCTGTTGCTGCTACCATACACTTCATTGAGTTTGAAGTTGAACGTGTGGCATGCTACAAGTTTGAAATGTGATACTTTAGCCATATATGAATAGCAGCAAAGGGTTATACAATAGGTGTGTTCGCATACTTATTCCATTCGGAGAACGAATCACTTTTTAGGTCGTCTTGGAAATGCCTTACATATGACGGCAAGATATCGAAAAACCAACGAAAATACATTGAACATACGAGTATAGACCTCGAGCTTGATCAATCATTTCGTTGTATTCTAATAAAGTTCGAATAAAAACCAAAAAAAAAATTATTTTGTTATTATATAACAATTTTGTCAAAATTTTATTTCTATAGAAAATTTTGTCAAAATTTTATTTCTTCAGAAAATTTTGTCAATATTTTTTTTCGTTTTGTTTGTTATTGTTGGCTTCTCTTCAATCGTTATTGTTGTGTTGTTTTTGATCTCAGCTTAAAGTCATGCATTGACTAAACTACAAGTGTAGCTTAGCTGAGGAATGTGGTAATTCCGAAACAGCTGTACATCCAACCATCTTGCAGTCTATAGGGCTTTGCCCAAATAAATTTGACAAGCATACTTTTCCTCTGTTGGTTAAGCTACACTTGTAGTTTAGTCAATGCATGGCTTTAAGCTGAGATCAAAAACAACAATAACGATTGAAGAGAAGCCAACAATAACAAACAAAACGAATGAAGATAGAGGAAGCACGCTCAAAAACAAACCCAGCCAAATACATTCAAATCGATGATTTGAGTTTGGCAAAGGAAAAGAGATATGCTGGCAAATTTGTTTAGGCAGTAGCCGACTATCAAACCCTTTTTCGGGAGGTTCAAGTGTAGTTCACTTTGGGTTGAGTGAATTACCCGAATTTATTCTGATAATTGGTTGATAGTTTTGCTGCAAGTAGAGGATGCTGATGAGGAATGTACAGCTGTACATCCAACCATCTTGCAGTCTATAGGGCTTTGCCCAAATAAATTTGACAAGCATACTTTTCCTCTGTTGGTTAAGCTACACTTGTAGTTTAGTCATGCATTGACTAAACTACAAGTGTAGCTTAACCAACAGAGGAAAAGAATGTTTGTCAAATTTATTTGGGCAAAGCCCTATAGACTGCAAGATGGTTGGATGGACGCACGTTTCGGAATTACCACATTCCTCATCAGCATCCTCTACTTGCAGCAAGAATATCAACCAATTATCAGAATAAATTCAGGCAGTTCATTAAACCCAACAATAAACCACACTTGAACCCTCCGAAAAAAGAAATCAAAAAAACAACAACAATGATTAAAGAACAAAAACCAACAATAACAAAACAAAACGAATGAATTTTATTTCTATACTAAATTTTTATCAAAATTTTAGTTCTATAAAAATTTTTATTAGAATTTTATTTCTATAGAAAATTTTGTCAAAACTTTATTTCTATAAAAAATTTTGTGAACATTTTATTTCTATAGAAAATTTATTAACTATAGAAATTTTATACCATAGAAATTTTGTCAATCTTTTGTTTCTATAAATAATTTTGTCTAAATTTATTTCTATAGAAAATTTTGTCAAAATTTTATTTCTATAGAAAATATTGTCAAAATTTTACTTCTATAGAAAATGTATCAAAATTGTATTTCTATAAAAATTGTTGTCAAAATTTTATTCCCATAGAGAAATTTGTCAAAATGTTATTTCTATAAATAATTTTGTCAAAATTTTAGTTCTATAAAAAATGTTGTCAAAATTTTAGTTCTATTAAAAATGTTGTCAAAAATTTATTTCTATAGAAAATTTTGTCAAAATTGTATTTGTATTGTATTAAAAATTTTGTGAACATTTTATTTCTATAGAAAATTATGTCAAAATTTGGATACCATAGAAATGTTGTCAATCTTTTATTTCTATAAATAATTTTGTCAAAATTTATTTCTATAGAAAATTTTGTCAAAATTTTATTTCTATAGAAAATAATGTCAAAATTTTATTTCTATAGAAAATGTTTCAAAATTGTATTTCTATAAAAATTGTTGTCAAAATCTTATTCCCATAGAAAAATTTGTCAAAATGTTATTTCTATAGAAAAATTTGTCACAATGTTATTTCTATAAAATATTTTGTCAAAATTTTATTTCTATAGAAAATTTTGTCAAAATTTTAGTTATATAAAAATGTTGTCAAAAAAATTTTTTTTATAGAAAATTTTGTCAAAATTTTACTTCCATAGAAAATCTTGTAAAAATTTTATTTCTTTAGAAAATTTCGTCAAAATTTAATTTCTATAGAAAATTTTGTCAATTTTCTTTTATAGATCATTTTGTGGAGGACCTCTTTGTTGGAGAGGAATTTAGTCAAAATGTGTAACAAACTTTTTTCCAGAATCATGTTCAAAGTACCTGGACGCGCGTTTTTGAAATGATACCTATCGTGATTTCCACTTCCGACGAAGTTCTTTTGGACCAGTATTAAAAATACGCTATTTGCCGATTAAGCTCAAAATTTAAATGTTGGACAATTAAATGTCGCATAAAAGAATAGAAAATCAAAAAAAGTAAAGAAGTAATGAAAATAAAATTAAATATTTTATTCCCGTAGGGATTTGAACCTGTGCCTGTTGATGTTCTTTTTATAAGTTTTTATTCATTCTAACAAAAAAACGTCTTAAGAAGTAATTATAATGTTATGCCTTTGTGCCATATTAAAGGGTGATACGGTCAAAATTTGGTCAATATAAACTTGACGTATTTCTTTCAATTTTGCATTTAAAAAACCTGAACACCCCTCATTTTGAAGGTGTGTGTGTGTAGAATGTTGCTCCTATTATGATTTTGGAATTCACTCTTCAGTTGTCAAAATGCCGTCCAAGCAAGAAGAGCAGCGTATCAAAATTTTGCTCGCGCATCGCGAAAATCCGAGCTACTCGCACACAAAGCTGGCAAAATCGCTAAAAGTTGCCAAATCGTTTGTCGACAGCCAGGAAGTCTGGATCGGGGGGAAATCGAAAACCGGAAGCCGCTGAGACGACAAAGAGAGTTGCCGGTAGTTTCAAGCGAAACCCTAACCTCTCTCTCCGAGATGCCGCAAATAAGCTGGGTGTATCGTCTACAACCGTGCATCGAGCCAAAAAACGAGCCGGACTATCGACTTACAAGAAGGTAGTGACTCCAAATCGCGATGATAAACAAAATACGACGGCCAAAGCGCGATCCCGGAGGCTGTACACGACGATGCTGACGAAGTTTGACTGCGTGGTAATGGACGACGAAACCTACTACAAGCAGCTTCCGGGACAGGAGTTTTATACGGCAAAAGGAAGGGGAAAGGTAGCAGATATTTTCAAGCACATAAAACTGTCAAAGTTCGCAAAGAAATATCTGGTTTGGCAAGCCATCTGTACCTGTGACAGCATTTTCATAGCAGCATTTTCATAGCTTCCGGGACTGTCAACCAAGAAATTTACGTGAAAGAGTGTTTAAATAAATGTCTGCTGCCTTTCCTGAAGAAACACGGTTGTTCCGTACTGTTTTGGCCGGATTTGGCATCTTGCCATTACGGTAAAAAGGCCATGGAGTGGTATGCCGCCAACAACGTGCAGGTGCTTCCCAAGGACAAGAACCCTCCCAACACGCCAGAGCTCCGCCCAATTGAGAAATACTGGGCTACTGTCAAGCGGTACCTAAAGAAGACCAAAAACACTGCTAAGGACGAGCAACAGTTCAAGGCAAATTGGCTTTATGCGGCGAAGAAGGTGGACAAGGTGGCTGTACAAAATGTGATGGCAGGTGTCAAGCGTGAGGCCCGGCAATTCGGATTTGGAAAAGCGAAAGCCTAACTGAATATTTTTCCTGAATTTTATACTAATTGAACTTGAAAAAGAAATTTAATTTGATTTCTTAAATAAACGATTTCACCGATTTACACGCGTTTTCCCTTGACCAAATTTTGACCTATCACCCTTTACGATCATATCACAAACATTTGAATTGACGTTTCGATTCTTCTTTTCAATGGCGTTTGTGTGTTCTAAAACGTTTTGTTATGGTGCCAACAAGCACAGATTCATTTCCCGGTCGGAGCGAAAAATTTTACAAATTATAAAAACTAGATAATTAGAATATAAAAAGTGTAGAAAATATTAGCAAAAGGTGAAGTTGGTGAAAAAAATATTTTTTTTTATTTTTTTTTTTTTATTTTTTTCATTCAAATGAACTTTCAAGGTACAAAGGACGCGAAAACGAAGTACTACCTTCATATGGCAAGCCCATGTAAAATTCATTGGAGATGATCCAAATGTGCACTACTTCCGGATCACAAGTTGGAAGCTTGCAATTACAACTTTATTGTGTCAATAAATATTAAACCTAAACAATTGTCGGGTATAAATTACATACAAGCCACCATCACAAAACATTTTCAAAAAAATACCTTTTTGGTAACCCCATTTAAACGTTATCAAGATAAAGCGTACACTCAGATTTCCGTAAATGCATCAAGATTTGTGCAACACGCGTTTCAATTACATGGGCACAGCACACGATTTCAACGCATATTTGTTTTAATGGGCTATTTGGTATTTGAGGCCCATGAACATAGGCGGGTACAAATTGCAAACAGATTTTTATGGGCACCTTGACAAGCGCCGCTAGAAACCAATAATAATCACAAAGTTATGTTGCCAATCTGGTAGCAAGACAAGAGCAATAAAATGTATCGAACAATTTCAACATTGAAGGTTAGTGGAGTGGTTGGTCTGTTATGGCCATAATGTGGATATAGGAGGGAGGGAGGGGCGAATCAAATAAAAATGCAACGCACTCGTACTTGATCTTGCGTATCTGCAAATTCATGTCCCAACTTATGAACATTGTTAGCGTATAGATTGTATACGATAAATTCAGTGTAGGTTACTGCCAAATTTTGTGAAAAAAAAAAAATATATTTTGGTCCAATGTTTGAGTTGAATGGGTATTCGTAATCAATGCCGGAGCATTTAATTCATATTAGATGTACTATTATGTTAGAGATAGAATATATACCATAACATCTTTATATAAAAGGAAAACATATCTAATCACAGAGAACTCGATTTCCCCAGAAGTTCATCCTTTCGGGAATAAGGGTTTTACGAAATATTGACGCCGTTTTGCTATAGATGTCGAAATATTTAAGGAAAAATGATACCGCAATGGCATGAACCGCTGGTGGTGTTGATTACTTTTCTTGCGCAAAACCACCCAGGCGCCGAGGCCGGGTGGATTTTCTATGCTAATGTTGAAACATATGGTAATATTGGGAGCTGAGTTCTCGACCAGAATCGTCAGTTTGTCCCTGGAATCACTCGTTGTATCCGATGTATGGACAATGTGTAGGATTATGCCAATATTGAAGCCAGGCAAAGACTCGAGCAATCGTACCAACTGATCTACCTTCTCTCGTCAGTAGGCAAGACACTTGAGGCAGAACTCCTTTCTAGCCTTGTGCAGAAATTTCCAATTTCCTGCCATCCTTAGACTCCAGACTAAACTGGCTAGGTTAGGTGGCAGCCCGATGTATCAGGCTCACTTAGACTATTCAGTCCATTGTGATACCACATTGGTGAACTTCCCTCTTATCACTGAGTGCTGCCCGATTCCATGTTAAGTTCAATGACAAGGGACCTCCTTTTTATAGCCGAGCCCGAACGGCGTTCCACATTGCAGTGAAACCACTTAGAGAAACTTTGAAATCCTCAGAAATGTCACCAGAATTATTGAGGTGGGATAATCCACCGCTGAAAAACGTTTTTGGTGTTCGGTCGAAGCAGGAATCGAACCCACGACCTTGTGTATGCAAGGCGGGCATGCTAACCATTGCACCACGGTGGCTCCCTAAACTGGCTAGAAAATACGGCTGTTAGACTAAAGAAGCGGCACTAGATGCATGTCAAAAGCTTGTTGGAGAATGAAGCCTTCCCTCACAGACTGTTTACCGCAGTTATAAGTAGTTACATATGGATATCACTTCTGGTGGACCATTACTAACCATCGGAATCGTATACAGATAACAGGTTGGCTGATAAGTCCCTGGTCTAATAAAGAAAAACACATTTTTTGTCAAAATTCGTTTTTATTATTCAACTTAGTTCCCTTCAAGAGCGATACAACGATTATAACGACCTTCCAATTTTTTGATACCATTTTGGTAGTACTCCTTCGGTTTTGCCTCCAAATAGGCTTCAGTTTTGGCGATCACCTCTTCATTGCAGCCAAATTGTTTCCCTGCGAGAATCCTTTTGAGGTCTGAGAACAAGAAAAAGTCGCTGGGGGCCAGATCTGGAGAATACGGTGGGTGGGGAAGCAATTCGAAGCCCAATCCATGTGGCACGATGCGTTGTCTTGGTGGAACAACACTTTTTTCTTCTTCATATGGGGCCGTTTTGCCGCGATTTCGATCTTCAAACGCTCCAATAACGCCATATAATAGTCACTGTTGATGGTTTTTCCCTTCTCAAGATAATCGATAAAAATTATTCCATGAGCATCCCAAAAAACAGAGGCCATTACTTTGCCAGTGGACTTTTGAGTTTTTCCACGCTTCGGAGACGGTTCACCAGTCGCTGTCCACTCAGCCGACTGTCGATTGGACTCAGGAGTGTAGTGATGGAGCCATGTTTCATCCATTGTCACATATCGACGGAAAAACTCGGGTGTATTACGAGTTAACAACTGCAAACACCGCTCAGAATCATCAACAAGTTGTTGTTTTTGGTCAAATGTGAGCTCGCGCGGCACCCATTTTGCACAGAGCTCCCGCATATCCAAATATTGATGAATGATATGACCAACACGTTCCTTTGATATCTATAAGGCCTCTGCTATGTCGATCAGCATCATTTTACGGTCATTCAAAATCATTTTGTGGATTTTTTGATGTTTTCGTCAGTAACCACCTCTTTCGAGCGTCTGTCCTCCGTGCTCACGCTTGAATTTTGCATACCAATCAATTATTGTTGATTTCCCTGGGGCAGAGTCCAAGTCACGTTTTTGCTTCCACCGTATTTTTTCCCTTCAGAAAACAGTATTTTATCAAAACACGAAATTCCTTTTTTTCCATTTTTTTTCACAATAACAAAAGTTGCTTTACAAAAGACCCTCTATCTCACAAACTAATTGACTTACAGACGTCAAATTTTGACACGAATCATTTGAAGGTTGGTGCTATATAAAAATAATATGCATTTAATACTAGCGACGCCATATATGTGTCAGACCAACCTGTTATTCAACAGTATAAACAGGAGGTCTCTTATTTATGTGACGGGTGCACCGCAGCTCTGGAGGTATTGATGGGAGTTGAGGTGATACTCATGAGACTGAAGAACCTGGACTCGTTTGGAAATATCGGCAAGATATAAGGACAGACTATATAGCGACTCAGCATTTATAACATATGCGGCAAGCTGAAATCGATTATATCAAGTGTAGAGGATTGGGAAGAAATGTTAATGAGACCGATATTCAGAAGCGATATCAGCTTCTTCATCGACAGTCAGGCAGCAATAATGGTCATGGGCAATGCGAACATAACGTCGAAGATAGTCAGCCGCTGTCATAGAGAGTTTAGAGCTCTCACTGAGCAGCATAATATCGGAAGACTTCTACAATTTTCTGTGCCAGTGTCCGGCATTATCATTTAAAAGAAACAAGATACTGGAATCCTTTCTCTTTCAGGATATTAGTGATGTACGGGAATGTAATGTGAAGAATATGCTTGCCATCACCAAAGCTTCAGGATGGTAGACCTAGAAAACTCGTTTGAAACCGCAAATATGATGGGATCAATCGTGGCAGAGGAAGGCAGATTATGATGAAGAGAAAAAACTATGAGGAATCACAATGGACCAATATGGTCTAAGTGGAGATCAATTCCTACGGATTGGTAAAATTTATAGCATAACAACAGCTTTACATGTCATTACAGCATACATAAATAGAGGACTCGACTTGCCCAAACCCAATCACCGGATGGTCCTCGTATCTATGGAAGATATTCGATGCCGTCAGCCATGTCAGAATGTCCGGGAACATTCAAAACACGTTTCTACCGGCAAGAACCTAACGTTGAGTGACAGTCGTATGTGAAATTTATAGTGATTTCGATTGGTAAAAAATATGTTGCATATTTTACACCTTACCCCCATAAATCAAAAATTTTTGTTCGATTGGAAAATTCAGTCCTGCCTACCCAAAATGTCCACGTTCGATTGACGAGGTGCACGTTCGATTGACGCAAGAGCAAAAGTGCAACCCATTTTGCATCGTAGCTGGTCTATGGTGCAGATGGTTACACTTTCAATCAGATGCTGAAGACGCTTTTATTCTTCGACCTAAATAATACCGTTGTTGCAAATACAAAAGAAAGTGCGTGACGCGTGTATTGTGGTTGCTTTACAATTTTTTCAACACAGCTGATTAATTTACCAAGAAGAAGCATATCAATTGTTTAGTGGCGCGGCAACAAAATTCGATATTAAATATTTTTAATATAATAGCAAAATGTAATTATATCTACAATGGTCAACACCATTGTAGATGCGCTATTGGAGTGTAGTTCTTCTGACGACGATGAAGAAGTTACAACATCGTTGCTTGGACGAAATGACCAACGGCGAGCTAAAAACTATGTTGAGGATGTAATTAATTTGTACTCTGAAGTAGACGTAAGATCATTAAAAATATATAAATTCAAAAGTTTTAACAATTTCCCTTAGTTCAAGAAAAATTTGCGTGTTAGTCGAGATTCCAAATCGAAATATTTCCGCCAAATTTCTTTTGTTTTGATTTTATATCAATGTTGCACCTTTTTGTTCGTTTTCACACGCAAACGGTGTTGTCATTGCAAGGGGTTTCGGCAACACTGTGGTAACACCATAAAATGTTGTACCATTTGTATGCAACACTTTTTTCCCAAACGAAATCACCATTAGAGATAAAATACTTTGCAGAGTGGGATGATATATGCGGCACTGTTCAACTTCTGCCTATATTGTATTCCACCATCTCCTAGTGCGTTGAGATTGTATAATATGTGGGTGCCTTTACAATCATTGCATCCGAGTCAATTTTAGATGACATCTGCGATCGTCTAAACAACATTTTTGTAGTTAACAGTTATTTCACAGCTAGAAATTGAGGATATCTGTCAACAAATCACTATGTTGTTATTGTTGTTGTAACAGTTTATTGTGACTTCATCCATTTTTATGTTATACGCTTTGGTACTTCAGCTTGTGGCCAGATCGAGGAACTCTGCGACTAAGGTGGGGTGCGTCCAGAGTGACCTGGCGGTAAGTCGGGTTGGTTTAGCTGGGCAAGAGAAAAGATGACGCGTGTCGTGTGGCCCTTGGTTGCAAATTGGACATACGTCAGCTACGCTGCTATCAATCACTGATAAATAGGAATTGAGGCTGCTGCACTTGCCTGATCTTAACTGGGCTAAAACTACCCTAGTCTGCCGTGGACAGGATTAACCTTGTAGCTTCTCACCGCTTCAGCTACAGTATCCTCATGAATCCTGTTCAAACCTGCCTGGTACTCTGCTTGATCTACAGGTTCTCTTTTGTAGCGCTGGATCTCGCGCTCTAGATTATGTATATCAACCCTTACGTTCCTGGGTGGTGGTTGTGCATCCATGAGATGGTGGTTTGGATGATTACTGCGATAACAACCCAGGAGATACTGCTTTGACAACATGTAGTTGTGTCTTCGCACAGGGATGATCTTTGTCTCCACATAAAGGTGATCCAGGGGTGTGCTGCGGAGACACCCAATCACAGTTCTAAGGGCAGCGTTCTGACAGGTTTGTATGTTGTTCCACTGCGTATCACTAGTCTGCGGTGTCCACACTGGCGCTGCATAGTTTACCACTGACAAATCACTATCATACTATTCAATACACGAACTATTCAATACAAAAGTACGCAGGCAGTTGAAATATAGTCCCGTGGTAGAAATAAGATCCCCAAGGCACTTGTCAGCAGCACTTGGGACCGGTCAGTGGTAAACTATGCAGTGCCTTTCCGGATTTGTATGTTATTCCACTGCGTATCACTAGTCTGCGGTGTCCACACTGGCGCTGCATAGTTTACCACTGACAAATCACTATCATACTATTCAATACACGAACTATTCAATACAAAAGTACGCAGGCAGTTGAAATATAGTCCCGTGGTAGAAATAAGATCCCCAAGGCACTTGTCAGCAGCACTTGGGACCGGTCAGTGGTAAACTATGCAGTGCCTCTTCCGGATTTTCTATGTTAGTCTTGAAGCATCTGGGCGTTTAGTAATTGACCAGGCTCACCGATTTATCATTAGAATCTCTCATTATCCCCGATGTCTGGAAAATGGATAGGGAGATTTCAATACTAAAGCGAGGCAAAGACATGATCTCTTTTTCTCGTGAATAGTCAAGGCACTTGAAGCACAACAGTTCCCCAGTCTTGTGGAGAATTTTGCAGGTGCCAACCACCAATATGGATTCCAAATTTGAGTATCCGCCACCAAGTCGGGGTCACATTCGGTAGTCGTCTTGCCAAGCCATTGCAATGTGTGTTAAGCTTTGTGGTAGAAACAAGGTCCTTAAATCGCTTGCCGGCAGCACTTGGGATACTGACACAGAAACCTTGTTGACTACCGATAGGAAAACTGGCTGGTCCATGGTAACCTATGCTTCGCCAATGTGGACACCCGAGACATGTTACACGCAGTTGAATAATCTACAGTCCTCTCCACCACTAGATGAGGAAGCACATTAGGCTGAAGCGGTGTGAAGCTACAACGTTAATCCTGTTCTCAGGGTCCGATCGCAGCCCATTGCACCGGAGTAAAGAGACATCTCATGGGTAGTTTTGGACCCAACCAAAATAAGACAAGTGCAATTCTTAACTATCCGATATTGATCTGTAAGTGGGGGCCACATGACACGCATCACTCAGCCACTCTACCCGACTCACCACTTAATCATTCTGGACGCTTCCCATTCTAATCGCAGAGTTCCTCGGTCTGGATACAAGCTAATGTAGCAACCTTAGTTTTCTATATTTGTAGGACCCAATCGAATTTAGCGCTCAATTTTTTCTTATTTGTGTCACAGGAAACTTTTGCAACTACTTTGGTTAGAAAACTGAGGAAAACAATATTTCTTCAAACTGTGTCCGGCATGAGCATTTTTGCTTTTTAATCCATAACATATTTAAGCCATTTTATGATTTTGTTTTCAATTGTCCAACGATTCTGTCAAATCGATTTCATATCTCAACATAAAATGTCTGGGCTGGTCATTCTGTCCATCCGTTGATCCATCCGGCTGTGGTTGTTTACATTCCCGCTTAGTAATGAAATAAATTTATGGATGCAGTTCCTTGATTGTCGTTGTTCTTTGATAGTCTCATGTGGGCTATTATCTCAATTTCTTCCACATGTTCCCACTGAGGGACCTCAAGGGTATGTTACTGCCAAGATGCCAAGAGTATGGCGCATAATGGCGGATTTTTAATGGTCATGTCAGTTTTGTGGCCATTGGTGTGTCTATTTTGTCGGTTGTCGTTCTAGTGTTAAATGTCACGTATTGGACATTTGTGTTTATTTGTGTCGCTATTGATTTGTTTTGACATCGATTTGACTTATTGGCTTTTAATTGTTTTTACTATTTTCTCCCCTTTACACTCCCCGCGAGCACCCATCGAAATCAAATGACAATTTGCTGAGAGTTTGCACCATGTGTTACGAAGAAAGGAAGTAGACAAGTCTTGGTCATTTCATACGCACACCTTAAGAATTGTCGTGACAATCTGATGATAGTATAACACAATAATTAATTAATCACATCACTAAATTCAGAAGGTGTGGATTGGAGAGAAGCAGGAGGAAGTGAATTTTCACTCTTACACTCACTCTTAGGTCTTCTGCCATTTGACGCTGTTTAACTAAAACATCACAACAAAAAGGCCAATCACAGAAAAAGGCCAGTTTTCTGTTTCAGTATAAAGTTTATTTAGTGAACCGCTAACCACTTCTAGTGTAGAAGCACTAGTGGAGTATTAGAGCCATTACCTAATTGGGCTTTTACCCCAAAACTTTTTGAGACGCTATGAGAAGGAAATGAAGAAGAACTCTATCTTAAAGACTGGTACTAAGTTCGTGTTCCATGTGACGGAATAGTTGGAATACCTTGACAAAATGTAGCTTCCTACAATTATCGAAGTACAGTAATCCCTCGATTTACGTCGTGATTGGTTCCGGAATTTGACGACGTTAATCGTAACGACGTAAACCGAATTAAAAGTTGCTCATACTTACTCCTAAGTCCATTTAATTATATATGTATGTGCGTGTACATAATAAAAAACTTCAAAAATAAAGGTAGTTCAGTCTTTTATTCACAAAAAATGAATGAATACATAACAAGTATATACGGCCGTAAGTTCGGCCAGGCCGAATCTTATGTACCCTCCACCATGGATTGCACAGAAACTTGTACTAAAGACTGTTATCCACAATCGAATTACTTGGGTTGCGGTAACACTTGCTAATGGCAAGGTATCTTAAAACTTCTTAACACCGTCTTCTCAATTGTAAGTTAGTCCATACGAGGTATATATTAAACAAAAAAAAAAAAGGCCGATTAAATACGTAAATAATTCAGTTTGACAAAATTTTCTATAGAAATAAAATTTTGACAAAATTTTCTATAGAAATAACATTTTGACAAAATTTTCTATAGCAATAAAATTTTGACAAAATTTTCTATAGCAATAAAATTTTTACAAAATTTTCTATAGAAATACAATTTTGATAAAATTTCTATAGAAATAAAATGCAATGAAGGACTGGGGAATTCTCCCCACTTAAATATGAGCTACATTATTAGTTTTTGTACCCAAAAGAATAGCAACAATCGAATTCCAATTACACCCAACAACAACAACAAATCAGCAATTTTAAATTAAGCCAAACGAAGTTTCAACAACCCACGAAACGGCGAAGAAAGCATCTACAGGGATTGATGGCAACAACAACAATGATGTGAAGTCCGAGTAAGATTTTCCACTTCCACAAAAGTTGAAGGTACCACCAATAATCATAAGTTTTGTATTTTTGGTATAGTATGTTAATACAATTTTGACAAAATTTTCTATAGTAATATAATTGTGATAAATTTTATATAGTAAAAACATTTTGACAAAATTTTCTATAGAAATAAATTGTTGGTAGATTATTTTTGGGGATCGGCTATATATAACTATAGACCGATATGGATCAATTTTGGCATAGTTGTTAGCGGCCATATACTAGCGCAATATACCAAATTTCACCACGTACCAAATTTCAACCGGGTCGGATGAATTTTGCTCTTCCGGAGGTCAAATCTGGGGTTCGGTTTAAATGGGGTTATATATAATTAAGACCGGTGTGGACCAATGTTTGCATGGTTGTTAGAGACCATATACTAACATCACGTACCAAATTTCAACCGGATCGGGTGAATTTTGCTCTTTCAAGGGGCTCCGGACGTCAAATCTGGGGATCGGTTTATACGCGGGCTATATGTAATTATGGACCGATGTGGACCAATTTTTGCATGGTTGTCAGAGCCCATATACTAACATCACGTACCAAATTTCAACCGAATCGGATGAATTTTGCTCTTCCAAGGGGCTCCGGAGGTTAAATCTGGGGATCGGTTTATATGGGGCCTATATATAATTATTGACCGATTTCGACCAATTTTTGCATGGGTGTTTGAAGCCATATATTAACACCACGTACCAAATTTTAACTGAATCAGATTAATTTTGGTCTTCCAAGTGGCTCCGGAGTTCAAATCTGGTGATCGGTTTATATGGGGGCTATATATAATAATGGACCGATGTGGCCCAATTTTTGCGTGGTCATTAGAGACCATATACTAACACGATGTACCAGCCGGATCGGATGAAATTTGCTTCTCTTAGAGGCTCCGCAAGCCAAATCGGGGGATCGGTTTATATGGGGGCTATATGTAATTATGGACCGATGTGGACCAATTTTTGCATGGTTGTTGTAGACCATATACTAACACCACATACCAAATTTCAACCGGATCGGATGAATTTTGCTTCTCCAAGAGGCTCTGCAAGCCAAATCTGGGGGCTATACGTAAAAGTGGTCCGATATGGCCCATTTGCAATACCATCCTACCTACATCAATAACAACTGCTTATGCCAAGTTTCAAGTCGATAGCTTGTTTCGTTCGGAAGTTAGCGTGATTTAAACAGACGGACGGACGGACGGACATGCTCAAATCGACTCAGAATTTCACCGCGACCCATAATATATACTTTATGGGGTCTTAGAGCAATATTTCGATGTGTTACAAACGAAATGAAAAAGTTAATATACCCCCATCCTATGGTGGAGGGTATAAAAAACATCGCCACTTCGACAATTGCGTTATATATGCAATATCAATCGGAATTTGTCGAATTTTCGGTAAAAAGTTCAGAAATAAATGTTTCGATGTCATCATCGTTGGTACTTATTTCACTTATGGAAGGCGTTTCTGATAAAGTTGGCAAAAAAATCGACGACGTAAATCGAAGTTGGATGGAACAAAAAATTTGACGACGTAAATCGAAACAACGTAAACCGAGGTGACGTAAATCGAGGGATTACTGTAGTTTTAGTCACTTATAATTTATGTCTATAAAAAATACAAATAATTTTAATTCATTTTTAAAATTTTGCTCACAAAACTCTTTTTAGCCTCATACAATCTTGTGATTCAGGATCCATTTTTAAATAGGACCTGATTGGTTTGCTTCTCTCAGAAGGTAGTTAACTCCTCTCTTGCCAATGAGTGTTGCGATTTTATGCTATTTAAATGATGAGGGGTCCCTTTTTGTAGTCTTGTCTGAGCGGAATTATGTATGGAACCACTAATAGAAGTTTTGAAGTGAAAAGAAATGCAAAAATTACTTAGAAACAAGTATGTACGGCCGAGAGTTCGGCCAAGCCTAATATTATGTACCCTTCACCATTGTTTACGTGCAGAGTTCTACCAAAGATGGCTTCTCCAGGAGGCTCCGGTAACCAAATCAAGTTTATATGGGGGCTATACCTAAACATGGTACGACATTTAATTTGTAATAGAAATCTTTCTTTTAAGTCCATTCCTCATTTCCTCATTGCGGTCGAGACTGACAAGGACGGTGCTAACTATTGAAATGTTCTGTCGAATGTTGAGTTGGAGACGTGGGTAAAGTTGGGTCTGTTACATTCTCGAAAAATAGAGATGAAAATTTAGGTACATATTAGTCCGTGTTTGAAGGCCCACAACAATACAGATGATCTTACCACTTATTAACGTAAACAGCAGAAGTACACAGGTAGATGAATGTTAGAGAATATGAAAATCCGACAACGAAATACACCAAGATTCTCGGGGTCAAATTCGACAGTCTTTTTAAGTCACCTGCCCACGCCACTACAATTTGTGATAAGCTCTGCGGTAGAAATAAGGTCCTCAAGGCCGGCATGCTTTTGGGGTGGGAACGAAGGAACCTTGTTGACTACCTATAATAATTGGCCGATCAGTGGTAAATTATGCAGTACCAGTGTGGCTACCTCAGACAAGTGAAAAGCAGTGGAATAACAGGTTGGCTGATAAGTCCCCGGTCTAACGAAGAAAAACATATTTTTTGTCAAAATTCGTTTTTTATTATTCAACATAGTTCCCATCAAGAGCGGTACAATGACTAAAACGACCTTCCAATTTTTTGATACCATTTTGGTAGTACTCCTTCGGTTTTGCCTCAAAATAGACCACCGTTTCGGCGATCATCTCTCCATTGCAGCCAAATTTATTCCCTTCGAGCATCCTTTTCAGGTCTGAGAACAAGAAAAAGTCGCTGGGGGCCAGATCTGGTGATTACGGTGGGTGGGGAAGCAAATCGAAGCCCAATTCATGAATTTTTGCCATCGTTCTCAATGACTTGTGGCACGGTGCGTTGTCTTGGTGGAACAACACTTTTTTCTTCTTCATAAGGGACCGTTTTACCGCGATTTCGACCTTCAAACGCTCCAATAACGCCTTATAATAGTCACTGTTGATGGTTTTTTCCTTCTCAAGATAATCGATAAAAATTATTCCATGCGCATCCCAAAAAAACAGAGGCCATTACTTTGCCAGCGGACTTTTGAGTCTTTCCACGCTTCGGAGACGGTTCACCGGTCGCTGTCCACTCAGCCGACTGTCGATTGGACTCAGGAGTGTAGTGATGGAGCCATGTTTCATCCATTGTCACATATCGACGGAAAAACTCGGGTGTATTACTAGTTAACAGCTGCAAACACCGCTCAGAATCATCAACACGTTGTTGTTTTTGGTCAAATGTGAGCTCGCGCGGCACCCATTTTGCACAGAGCTTCCGCATATCCAAATATTGATTAATGATAGGACCAACACGTTCCTTTGATATCTTTAAGGCCTCTGCTATCTTGATCAACTTCATTTTACGGTCATTCAAAATCATTTTGTGGATTTTTTTGATGTTTTCGTCGGTAACCACCTCTTTCGGGCGTCCACTGCGTTCACCGTCCTCCGTGCTCATTTCACCACGCTTGAATTTTGCATACCAAACAATTATTGTTGATTTCCCTGGGGCAGAGTCCGGAAACTCATTATCAAGCCAAGTTTTTGCTTCCACTGTATTTTTTCCCATCAGAAAGCAGTATTTTATCAAAACACGAAATTCTTTTTTTTTCCATTTTTTTCACAATAACAAAAGTTGCTTCACAAAAGACGCTCTATCTCACAAACTAATTGACTTACAGACGTCAAATTTTGACACGAATCATTTGAAGGTTGGTACTATATAAAAATAATATGCATTTAATACCAGCGGCGCCATCTATGTGTCAGACCGGGGACTTATCAGCCATCCTGTTATAATAATTGGCAGGTAAGTGGTAAATTATGCAGTACCAGTGTGGATACCTCAGACGAGTGAAAAGCAGTGGAATAACATACTAACATGTCCTTGCCCTTGGAATAGCGACAAAGTATCTCCGCAGTACCTTTATGTGGAAATCCACTAAAGGCGTAGACAACCTTATATGATGTCCGAGCAGTATCTTCTGAGTTGTCGCAGAAAACATCAAAATCATTATCTTGTGGATAGATAACCACTATCCAGGAATGTAGGGAGCCTCTAGATCCAACACCATATCGGTCTGAACGGGATTCATGAGGATTCTATACTTGAAGCGGTGCGAAGCCTCAGGGTTAATCCTGTTTTAGGAGTCCGACCACCGCCCATAACACCAGAGGAAAAATTCCTCCTACGGCAGTCTGATGATATCTTGGTCCAAGTAGTAGTACCACTGCCTCAATTCTTACCTATCACCATCTAGTGGATACACAACCACCAACGAGGACGTTGATCCTCACCTACCAGAGCACGACATCCAGCGTTGCAAACAAGAGCCCCTAGATCATGCAGGTCTGAGCAGGGTTCATGAGGATACTATACTTGAAACGGCGAGAAGCTTCAGGGTTCATCTTGTTTTAAGAGTCCGGATACCATCTGCATACCGCCCATAGCACCGGAGAAAAGAAACTTCCCACGGCAGACTAAGGACTTTTTGGCACATGCTAAGATCAGGTAAGTACAACCGCCTTAATCCCCACCTTTCGGAGATGGGTAATAGCGGATCTGACTTGTGTCCCATCTACAATTAAGAACCACGTGACACGCCTCACTTTCTCCCTTGCGCGGCCAAACTATCTTACAACCACAATATCGCTGCATGCATCTCACCTTAGTCGCAGAATTTCTCGATCTGGAACAAGCTGATGTACCAAAAGCATAAAACAAAAATGGACGATAACACAGCAACAATATAGGTGGGACCACGGATCGGTTCGTTGCTCTGATAAGTTACCACCTGCTAGTCGGCAATAATACTAAATATTTATATGAAGTATTAATTTTTTTTTTGACATTCTTACTTTGTCATTCTCGCTTTTTGGCTTCTACGAAGGTAAATATTGTTTGACGAGAAATTATTTATAAATAAATCCAACTATTTTAGTTCAAATTCTAAATTAGTGCCTTTTTATTTCTCTCCTTTAGGAAAAGTTGGATTGGGTTCTTGCAGGTCTAACTCGAAATGATCTATGACCATGCTGACTCTGTCCATTGTGATACCACAGTGATGAAATTCTCTCTTATCACTGAGTGCTGCCCGATTCTATGTTTAGGCCAATGAAAAAGGACCTCCTTTTTGTAGGCGAGTGAAACCACTTGGAGATGTTTTACACTCAGAAATGTCACCTGCTTACTGAGAGGGGAATTCCATCGTTTATGGGGTTTAATCGAAACTGCGATTGGATCCATTATCGTGTTTGTAAGGCGGGCATGCTAACCATTGCATCACGTTGGATCCCTATGATAATGATAAAGGGCTCACACAGGTGAAGGATTTGAAAGATGGCGAGTAATCTTCCATCTTTTTAATTCCTGAGCAACACAAGAGTATTTAAATATCGCGGTGGCACTCCAACAAACTCCAACTGCACTGGTTCTGGTCCCAACGCCGGCGCAGAGGAAGGGGAAGACTTCTTAGATAAGCCGACATTACCCGGCGATTAAGAAGAAGGAATTGTGGTGTAGGAAAATGGAATAAATTCATTTCATAATACTAGCGTTTCCCATAGAGGGTTACATTCCTTTGGAAGGGAAAGGCCTCGCTATGCAGCGAATTGGTCATAGAACTTCAACAACATTTATTTCCTGAGAAATATCATACTGTTGCATTAAGTTTTTATTTGAATTAAGTACAAAAGCATACAAATATCTAACCATGACCCGATGACTTATCATAAATTTTATGTTTATTGTATCCTAAAAGTGGTTAACAAATTTTGCATGTCAATTCATTTTGTTCACCGTGACATAGAACAATTCCAAATATGTATTCCGTTTTGTTTTGTTATACCCTCCATCATAGGATGGGGGTATATTAACTTTGTCATTCCGTTTGTAACACATCGAAATATTGCTCTAAGACCCCATAAAGTATATATATTCTGGGTCGTGGTGAAATTCTGAGTCGATCTAAGCATGTCCGTCCGTCCGTCCGTCCGTCTGTTGAAATCACGCTAACTTCCGAACGAAACAAGCTATCGACTTGAAACTTGGCACAAGTAGTTGTTATCGATGTAGGTCGGATGGTATTGAAAATGGGCCATATCGGTCCACTTTTACGTATAGCCCCCATATAAAAGGACCCTCAGATTTGGCTTGTGGAGCCTCTAACAGAAGCATATTTCATCCGATCCGGCTGAAATTTGGTATATGGTGTTGGTATATGGTCTCTAACAACCATGCAAAAATTGGTCCACATCGGTCCATAATTTTATATAGCCCCCATATAAACCGATCCCCAGATTTGGCTTGCGGAGCCTAAAAGAGAAGCTAAATTCATCCGATCCGGCTGAAATTTGGTACATGGTGTTGGTATGTGGTCTCTAACAACCATGCAAAAATTGGTTCACATCGGTCCATAATTATATATAGCCCCCATATAAACCGATCCCCAGATTTGGCTTGCGGAGCCTCAAAGAGAAGAAAATTTCATCCGATCTGGCTGAAATTTGGTACATGATGTTGGTATATGGTCTCTAACAACCATGCAAAAATTGGTCCACATCGGTCCATGATTGTATATAGACCCTATATAAACCGATCTCCAGATTTGGCTTGCGAAGCCTCAAAGAGGAGCAAATTGCATCCAATCCGGCTGAAATTTGGTACATGGTATTGGTATATGGTCTCTAACAACCGTGCAAAAAGTGGTCCACATCGGTCCATAATTATATATGGCGCCCATATAAACCGATCCCCAGATTTGGGTTGCGGAGCCTCAAAGAGAAGCAAATTTCATCCGATCCGCCTGAAATTTGGTACATGATATTGGTATATGATCTCTAACAACCATGCAAACATTGGTCCACATCGGTTCATAATTATATAGAGCCCCCATATAAACCGGTCCCCAGATTTGGCTTGCGAAGTCTCCAAGAGAAGCAAATTTCATCCAATCCGGTTGTAACATGGTGTTAGTATATGATCTTTAACAACCGTGCCAGAATTGATCCATATCGGTCCATAATTATATATAGCCCCCATATAAAACATTCTCCAGATTTGACCTCCGGAGCCTCTTGGAGGAACAAAATTCATCCGATCCGGTTCAAATTAGGCACGTGGTGTTAGTATATGGTCGCTAGCAACCATACCAAAATTGGTCCAATCACACAAAAATTGGTCCGTATCGGTTCATAAGCATGGTTGCCACTAGAGCCAAAAATAATCTACCAAAATTTTATGTCTATAGAAAATTTTGTCAAAATTTTATTTCTAGTGATTTTCTATTTCTATAGAAATTTTTTTCAAAATTTTATTTCTAGAAAAAATTTTGTTAAAATTTTATTCGGTTCATAATCATGGTTGCCACCAGGGATTCGGAGCGGAGCGGAGCGGAGCGTGGAGCGGAGCGGAGCAAGCCCTTTTTTTGCCGGAGCGGGAGCGGAGCGGGAGCGGCATTTCTAAAATCCGGAGCGGAGCGGGAGCGGAGCGGTTTCCAAATGAAAAACCGCTCCGCTCCGAATAAAATATTACTTGAATGAAATGTGTAACTTTGAAATTACACTGTGTAGGTAATTTCAAATTTAGCTAGTACTTAGCGTAGTGTGAGTAAACGTTTAAAATGTACGATATGTATTTTTGTACGTACGTACATTGGGGAAAACACAACGTGTTTTTTAGTAATTGTTTTCAAAAACGGCAAATGTCAAAATATATCTCTAGTATGTGTTGTAAAAGTAACAACAGTACTTTCGATCAATTTCATCCCGTATTACTACAAAGATGTTTGTAATGAACGTCAAATAAATGCAATTAAACGATCTTATTTATATTTAATTTTTTAGTTTTCTACACTGAAAAAAATATTGTCGTGAAGTCAAAGATTCCATGTCCTTAGAATAAGAATGCAAATTTTGCTTAACATGGAAGACGCATTTCTCTAAAATAAAGTTTTTTATACCCATCACCATAGAATGGTGACGGGGGTATAATAAGTTTGTCATTCCGTTTGTAACACATCGAAATATCGATTTCCGACTATATAAAATATATTTTTGATCAGGGAGAAATTCTAAGACGATATAACGATGTCCGTCTGTCCGTCTGTCTGTTGTAATCACGCTACAGTCTTCAATAATGACGCAATCGTGCTGAAATTTTGCACAACCTCGTCTTTTGTCTGCAGGCAGGTCAAGTTCGAAGATGGGTTATATCGGTCCAGGTTTTGATATAGTCCCCATATAAACCGACCTCCCGATTTGTGGTCTTGGCCTTATAGAAATGGTATTTTTTATCCAATTTGCCTGAAATTTGAATCTGGAGGTATTTTATGACCGTAAAGAGGTGTGCCAAAAATGGTGAGTATCGGTCCATGTTTTGGTATAGCCCCCATATAGACCGATCTCCCGATTTTATTTCTTGGGCTTATAGAAACCGCAGTTTTTATTCAATTTACCTGAAATTGGAAATCTAGAGGTATTGTAGGACCACAAATACGTGTGCCAAAAATTGTATGTATCGGTCCATATTTTGGTATAGCCCCCATATAGACCGATCTCCCGATTTTACTTCTTGGGCTTATAGAAACCGCAGTTTTTATTCAATTTACCTGAAATTGGAAATCTAGAGGTATTGTAGGACCACAAATACGTGTGCCAAAAATGGTGAGTATCGGTCTATGTTTTGGTATGGTCCCCATATAAAACGACCTCCCGATTTGGGGTCTTGGGCTTATAGAAAGCGTATTTTTTACTCAATTTGTCTGAAATTGGAAATCTAGGGGTATTTTCGGACCATAAAGAGGTGTGCTGAAAATGGTGAGTATCGGTCCATATTTTGGTATAGCCCCCATATAGACCGATTTCCCGATTTTACTTCTTGGGCTTCTAGAATCCGAAGTTTTTATCCTATTTGCCTGAAATTGGAAATCTAGAGGTATTTTCGGGTCATAAAGAGGTGTGCCGAAAACGGCGAGTAGCGGTCCATGTTTTAGTATAGCCCCCATAAGAACGATCTCCCGATTTAACTCCTTGGGTTTCTAGAAACCGTAATTTTTATCTGATTTGCCTGAAATTGTAAATATTCTGGTATTTTAGGCTCGGTCCATTTGGTAATGCCTCCATATAGACCGACTTCACTTGAATTGCTTGAAACTCAATGTAAAATTTCCAGATTTTACTTCTACATATTTAAGATTTCAAATCAAGACGTTATTTTATAATTTTCTTGCACACTTACAAGAGATGTTAATGATTCCTCTAAAACTCAAACAAAAGTGGTTCTTATAAATCCAGAATCTGATATAGTCCTCATAGGTGAAATCTTTAAATTTATCTTCGGGAAGTGTCCTCAAGTCCTCAAGCCCTCCTAAAATTTCAAAGGAAACCCTAATATTTGGTTCATGGTGGTGGGTATTTAAGGTTCGGCCCGGCCGAACTTAGTGCTGTATATACTTGTTTTCTTGTCCAAAAGGCAATAAACTTTTGAATGAAGTTGTAATGTCCTTATAATTAAGTGGTTTTACTTAAAAATGTGTATCATAACATGAAAGATAAAATTTTTGACTTTAATAATTAAGAAAAATTCTTTAAAATTAATAAAATTGTCTTTAAATTTGTTTCCTTTTTGCATCTTGCCTACAAAGCAAAAAATCGTTAAAAAATAAGACATGTTTTTCAACACTTTATTTTAAAGACGCTTTTTACTTGAAACATATCATAATTTCTACTGGAAGTCGAGTCTTAATATGGAAAAAAAATAACTCGTTAACTCGTTTTTAAAGGATTTTGATAACAACTGACGAAAAAAATCTAAAAAAATGAAAAATTAACATATGCTTCCTAGAATGCTTCCTTTAATGAAGTCAAAATGGATTTAATATTTCTGAAAAAATCTTCAAAATTAATAAAATATTTCAACACATTGTTTTAAAGTCATTATACCCTAAACCACATAGTGGTTAGGGTATAATAAGTTTGATCTGCCAAAAAATTTGCCTACCAGAAATATTGATTTTAGACCCCATAAAATATATACCGATCGACTCAGAATCACCTCCTGAGTCGATCTAGCGCTTGGCGTCCGTCCGTCCGTCCGTCTGTCCATGTATTTGTTGTTTACAGGATTTCGGTCGCAATTATTAACCGATTTTGATGAAATTTGGTACAGGGAGTTTTTTTGGGCACAAGAACGAACGTTACTGAATTTGGAAGAAATCGGATCAAATTTAGATATAGCTCCCATATATATGTATTGCCCGATTTCGACAAATGGGGTCACGTTGCACTTTTTTTACTAACCGATCGTCGTCAAATTTAGCACAAAATAATCTTCTGTATCACCCTTTAGGTCTGAAAAATTCATCGAAATCGGTTCAGATTTAGATATAGGTCCCATATATATGTATCGCCCGATTTTGTCAAATTAGGTCATAAAACCCTTATTATCAACCGATCTTACTCAAAGTTGGCGAAATGTAATCTTCTATAGCACTAACTATATGTGCAAAAAATCATCGAAATCGGTTCAGATTTAGCTATAGCTCCCATATATGTACCGCCCGATTTTTCTAAATAAAATAAAACTCAATTGAACAAATAATACAATGTTTGTACTATAATTTTCTCGAAGAGGAGCGGAGCGGAGCGTGGAGCGGAGCGGAGCGATTTTTTTTTTCTCGGAGCGGAGCGAGGAGCGGAGCGGTTTTTTTTTCTCCGGAGCGGGAGCGGAGCGGAGCGAAAAAAATGGACCGCTCCGTATCCCTGGTTGCCACTCGAGCCAAAAATAATCTACCAAGATTTTATTTCTATAGAACATTTTGTGAAAATTTTATTTCTATAGAAAATTTTGTTAAAATTTTATTTCTGTAGAAAATTTTGTCAAAATTTTATGTCTACTTTGTCAAACTGAATTATATACGTATTGGATCGATCTTTTTTGATTTAATATATACCACGTATGGACTTACATACAATTTAGAATATGGTGTTAGGAGGTTTCAAGATACCTTGCCATCGGCAAGCGTTACCGCAACTTAAGTAATTCGATTGTGGATGGCAGTGTTTAGATGAAGTTTCTACGCAATCCATGATGGAGGGTACATAAGCTTCGGCCTGGCCGAACTTACGGCCGTATATACTTGTTTTTTTTTTATTTCGCCTTGAAAGGTGGGTGTTCTCTGGGCGAGTCAGAATGAAGTGGAAAAACAATTGCATCTTGGTTACAGACCAATTCACCAATTTTGTCTGTTCACGGCTTTTTCTGTTTGAACAATTATTTTTCTTGTTGGTAGTTTTAGTAGTATTGTTATTGTTATTGTTGATGTAAATTAATAAATTAATTATTGACATAAAAAGGTCATTCGTAGCCATGTCGAAATGTTAAATTTTTGAAATGAATTCAATCGAACCTAAGAAATACGCCTTTTGTGTGCGAAAAATAAACGAGCTGTCATAGATGATTGGAGTCGTGCCAGCCAACAATTGAAAACTCCATTGATGCTGGTTGTATCATGACATATCCGAAAATTATGACATTCATTTGGACCAACATGTCACTGATATGGTAATTTATTTTTAGGAGTTTTATGGTGCCACACAACACCAACCCACTTGCGACAGAGGTACGTACACCCATCTTAATGAACTGAAAGGTGAGAATTGTTCACCAAACTAGGCTTAATCAATAAAGGGTAGGCCGAAGTAAGAGGCTGGCGTCACTATTACTTTTAGTAACTGGGATAGCCGCCGAAAGCCTTTTTTGGGGGTTCTTTACAAAAAATGGAATTGTCTGCACAAATATTTTTGTTGAATACATCATGGGTCCTCTTTCCATTTTTCCGCTTGTGATAACGTTATTTTGGGCAAGTCTTAGAAAATACGCTGTTTGCCCGTTTAAGTGATATTGCCTTAATTGTTGCAAAAACAAAATTATAGGAAATCAATAAAAAAATTGACTGATATTCTGCAAAATTTACGAGACTCACAAAAGACTGAAATGTACGAAATTTAAAGAAGATCTGTTGCTAAATACGTTATTTATAATCATATCGGTTATGAATATATATGGCAGATATATCTATATCTGAACCGATTTTTCCAAAATCAATAGGGATCGTCTTTGTCCCGTCTTTATCCGACTAAAACTGCCAGCTGGACTTTGCACACAAAACTGCATCAACAGACAGACGGCCATCGCTCAGAATTTAATTCTAAGACGATTGGTGTACTAAACAAGTATATACGGCCGTAAGTTCGGTCAGGCCGAATCTTATGTACTAATAAAGACTGTCATCCATAATCGAATTAATTGGTTTGCGGTAACACTTGCCGATGGCAAGGTATCCTAGAACTTCTTAACACCGTCTTCTAAATTGTAAGTTAGTCCATACGGGGTATATATTAAACAAAACAAGTAAGGAAAGTCTAAAGTCGGACGGGGCCGACTATATTATACCCTGCACCACTTTGTAGATCTAAATTTTCGATACCATATCACATCCGTCAAATGGGTTTGGGGCTATATGTAAAGGTTTGTCCCAAATACATACATTTAAATATCACTCGATCTGGACAGAATTTGATAGACTTCTACAAAATCTATGGACTCAAAATTTAAGTCGGCTAATGCACTAGGGTGGAACACAATGTTAGTAAAAAATATGGGAAACATTTAAATCTGAAGCAATTTTAAGGAAACTTCGCAAAAGTTTATTTATGATTTATCGCTCGATATATATGTATTAGAAGTTTAGAGTCATTTTTACAACTTTTCGACTAAGCATTGGCGATTTTACAAGGAAAATGTTGTTATTTTGACAATTTTTGTGGAAATCAGAAAAACATATATGTGAGAGCTATATCTAAATCTGATCCGATTTCAACCAAATTTGGCACGCATAGCTACAATGCTACTCCCTACTACTCCTGTGCAAAATTTCAACTAAATCGGAGCAAAAAAATTGCCTCTGTGGTTATATGAGTGTAAATCGGGCGAAAGCTATATATGGGAGCTATATCTAAATCTGAATCGATTTCAACCAAACGCATAGCTACAATGCTAATTTTACCTCCTGTGAAAAATTTCAATTAAATCGGAGTAAAAGGTTGACCACTGTGGTCATATGAGCGTAAATAGGGCGAACGATATATATGGGAGCTGTATCAAAATCTGAACCGATTTTAATAAAATTAGGCATCTTGACTACACTACTAATTGATGTGCGTGAAGATAAATTGTAAATTTAACTAGTCGAGACACAAACCAGGTAGTTTTTGCCTGCGCACCTAATGGGTTAATTACAATTTGAGGAGATAAAATATTTAATGAAATTTGCGCAAAATATTTTGGTATTAAACGAAAGATCTTGACAAGTACTATAAATGCAAGTTGTTGTCATGTTCGAAAGCGTCCCATAAATATTAGTTTTGCAGCTATATTTAAAAGTCAGTTTGTCCAACTTGAAATAAAGTTAAACTACGCCCACTGTGCAATACCTGCTCTATCATTTCAGTTTTATTTCAAATTGTGGCGATTAAATTTAAAAAAAATTAACAAAAACCTACATTTCTGGGATGTTTTAGAAAATAAAAACTACTTGCATTTGTAGTACTCGTCAAGAGCTTTCATTTGATACCAAAAAATCTAGAGCAGGTTTTGCACAGTGGGCACGGGTGTCCTATATTGTAACTTCGTGCAAACTAAGTTTCTTTTTGATAAAAATCGATATTTCTGTGATGCTTTCGAATATAACAACAACTTGCGTTTATAGTACTCGTCAAGAGCTTTCATTTGATACCAAAAAATCTAGAGCAGGTTTTGCACAGTGGGCGCTGGTGCGATATTTTCTAAAATTTCGCAAATTAATTTTACTTTTGCTTAAAACAATTTTTTTTTGGGAAACTTTCGAAAATAAAAACCACTTGCATTTATAGTACTCATCAAGAGTTTTCATTTGATACCAAACACTGTAGAGCAGGTGTTGCACAGTGGGCCAATGTGCACTTTTTTTGAAATTCTAAAAAAGTAATTTTCTTTTTTATAAAAATCGATATTTTTATGATGCTTTCGAATATAACAACCACTTGGATTTATAGTACTCATCAAGAGCTTTCACTTGATACCAAAAAATCTAGAGCAGGTATTGCACAGTGGGCGCATTTCAGTTTTATTTCAAATTGTGGCGATTAAATTTAAAAAAAATTAACAAAAACCTACATTTCTGGGATGTTTTAGAAAATAAAAACTACTTGCATTTGTAGTACTCGTCAAGAACTTTCATTTGATACCAAAAAATCTAGAGCAGGTTTTGCACAGTGGGCACGGGTGTCCTATATTGTAACTTCGTGCAAACTAAGTTTCTTTTTGATAAAAATCGATATTTCTGTGATGCTTTCGAATATAACAACAACTTGCGTTTATAGTACTCGTCAAGAGCTTTCATTTGATACCAAAAAATCTAGAGCAGGTTTTGCACAGTGGGCGCTGGTGCGATATTTTCTAAAATTTCGCAAATTAATTTTACTTTTGCTTAAAACAATTTTTTTTGGGAAACTTTCGAAAATAAAAACCACTTGCATTTATAGTACTCATCAAGAGTTTTCATTTGATACCAAACACTGTAGAGCAGGTGTTGCACAGTGGGCCAATGTGCACTTTTTTTGAAATTCTAAAAAAGTAATTTTTTTTTGATAAAAATCGATATTTTTATGATGCTTTCGAACATGCCAACCACTTGCGTTTATAGTACTCGTCAAGAGCTTTCATTTGATACCAAAAAATCTAGAGCAGGTATTGCACAGTGGGCGTAGTTTAACTTTATTTCAAGTTGGACAAACTGACTTTTAAAATATAGCTGCAAAACTAATATTTATGGGACGCTTTCGAACATGACAACAACTTGCATTTATAGTACTTGTCAAGATCTTTCGTTTAATACCAAAATATTTTGCGCAAATATGTTGGAAAGTGCTGAATTTCATTAAATATTTTATCTCCCCAAATTGTAATTAACCCATTAGGTGCGCAGGCAAAAACTACCTGGTTTGTGTCTCGACTAGTTAAATTTACAATTTATCTTCACGCACATTACTAATTGTACTCCTAGTGCAAAATTTCAACCAAATTGGGGTAAAACTCTGGCTTCTGGGACCGTATTAGTCTATATCGGGAAAGATATATATGGGAGCTATATCTAAATTTGAACCGATTTCAATAAAATGTGGCACACTTGACTATAATATTAATTGTTCTCTTGTGCAAAATGTTAAGCAAATTAGGGTAAAACTCTGGCTTCTGGGGCCATATAAGTCCATATCGGGTGAAATATATATATATGGGAGCTATATCTAAATTTGAACCGATATCTTCCAAAATAAATAGGGTTCCATTCTGAGCCAAAACACATACTTGTGCCAAATTTAAAGTCGATTGGACTAAAACTGCAACCTAGACTTTGATTACAAAAATGTGTTCACGGACAGACGGACATGGCTATATCGACTCAGGCGCCCACCCTGAGCATTTTTGCCAAAGACACCATGTGTCTATATCGTCTCCTTCTGGGTGTTGCAAACATATGCACTAACTTATAATACCCTGTTCCACAGTGTGGCGGAGGGTATAAAAAGGCCGATTAAATACGTGTATTATTCAGTTTGACAAAATTTTCTATGGGAATAAAATTTTGACAAAATTTCCTATAGAAATAAAATTTTGACAAAATTTTCTATAGGAATAAAATTTTGACAAAATTTTGTAGAGAAATAAAAATAAAAATAAAATTTTGGTAGATTATTTTTAGCTATATGGACCAATTTTGGCATGGTTGTTAGCGGCCATATACTAACACCACGCACCAAATTTCAACCGGATCAGATGGATTGTGCTCTTCCAACAAGTTCCGTAGTTCAAATCTGGGGATCGATTTATATGGGGGCTAGGAGCAACCGTGGTGCAATGGTTAGCATGCCCGCCTTGCATACCAGGGTCGTGGGTTCTATTCCTGCTTCGACCGAACACCAAAAAGTTTTTCAGCGGTGGATTATCCCACCTCAGTAATGCTGGTGACATTTCTGAGGGTTTCAAAGCATCTCTAAGTGGTTTCACTGCAATGTGGAACGCCGTTCGGACTCGGCTATAAAAAGGAGGTCCCTTGTCATTGAGCTTAACATCGAATCGGGCAGCACTCAGTGATAAGAGAGAAGTTCACCAATGTGGTATCACAATGGACTGAATAGTCTAAGTGAGCATGATACTTTGGGCTGCCACCTAACATAACCTAACCTATGGGGGATATATATCATTATGAACCGATATGGACAAATTTTTGCATAGTTGTTAGATACTAACACCACGTACCAAATTTCAACCGGATCGGGTGAAATTTGCTTCTCTAAGAGGCTCTATTGAGACAAATAATTTAAGCAATGGAAATTTGTTTTTATTTAATGACATTTGAAATTAAAAATATTTAAATGTTTGAATATAAAGCAAATGTAGCAAACCTACTATGTTAAAATTAATTGTGCTGTAATACAGAATTATCATACAAAGTTATTTCAACAGGCTGCGCAAGCTAAATCTGGGGGTCGGTTTATATGGGGGCTATATATAATTATGGACCGATATGGACCAATGCATAGTTGTTGGAGACCATATAGTACCACGAACCAAATTTCAACCGGATCGGATGAAATTTGCTTCTCTAAGAGGCTGTGGAGTTCAAATCTGGGGGTCGGTTTATATGGGGGCTATACGTAAAAGTTGTCCAATATGGTCCATTTGCAATACCGTCCGACCTACATCAACAACAACTACTTGCAAGTTGCAAGTCGATAGCTTATTTCGTTCGGAAGTTAGCGTGATTTCAACAGACGGACGGACATGATTAGATCGACTCAGAATTTCACGATGACCCAGAATTTATATACTTTATGGGGTTTTCGAACAATATTTCGATGTGTTACAAACGGAATGACAAAGTTGATATATCCCCATCTTATGGTGGGGATTATAGTAACTTTAAGCATTTTCCCATTATTTTCCAAAATTGCAATCCTTTCTCACATATTCTTTAATTTTTAAAGACATATCTACACCGCCAACTTCCAAAAATATGCATTACTTAACTTCCTGCCTGCGATAAGACATCTATGAAATATGGTCGATTATCGATGTATCTCTATGTACATACATTCATTTGGGCATACCCATAATGACCATGTTCGAAAGCGTGATAATACCTAACCATAATGAATTGAGACAGACAGACAGACAGACAGATTGAATGAGAATTGAAATTCTTCCACGATACAAATGGAACTCTTAAAATTGTTATGTCTCCAGCAATTCATTTTCAAGACAAGTTCACGTAATTCATTTTCCATAAGGTAGACAGACGACCAATTAGCACTTTTGTGGTCATATATGGGAGCACTTATGTATCTTAATTGGCTACCAGATCGCTCATTACTCATTGGGCTTGCGGCCAGTCGTGGAGTAGTGGAAAATTAAATCTAAAATTGTAATTAAACGCATTTTTCATATTTCACATTAGACGCTGCCAAAGTGTGCAAGATTACTTGGTACAGTGGTACAAGTAAAATAATTGGGTGTTAGACTTGAATGTGTTCTTTTGCCAATGATTAGGGTCCACCTTTTTACAGTCGTATCTGAATTGCATGTCAAACTATGCATGACAACACATAGCGATTTTTTTTCTTGAAATTTCTTGTTCAGCAAAGAAGCTTATTAGGAACGATGGTGACTTTCAATCCACGAAAGTGGGCCAAGGATGTACTTACCAAGGATGTACTTACGTGCGATCAAGAATTTCATGCACTTCAAATAAGAATGCGTTTTCTGCTTAGCATAGAAGACACATTTCCCAGATAAAATGGTTTTTCCTTTTCCATAAGACGATAAACTTCTTTATAAAGCCGTTTTGTCCTTATAATTAAGATTAAGATAAGATTCGACTTAAAAATAGGTATCTTAATATAAAAGAAAATGTTGTTTGACTAAGGTCAACTTATCTTTAGTAATTGTGAAAATTTCTTCAAAATTAAGGAAATTGTCTTAAATTTGTTTTAACATTAAAAACATTTTAAAAACGTAGTGACTTGTTTCCCAACATAGTGTCTCTTTAACTCGATTCATTTGGATGAGAGATGGTACAAATTTTTTAATCCGTCTGCCTGCGTGGCAGAAATAGCCTCCTCAATCGCTTGATATTTGTACCCATCGAGTGACTTTGTTTAGAAACAGAAATAATTCCCAAGGGACTAAATAGTGATTGGGGCAGCACGTCGTAAACCAATTCGACCAATATTAAGAGGAGCGGTAGGTTTGAAACAGTACGGTATATTGGGATAATATAACTTTTCCTTCAATTCAGCGTCGAATCTGACCAACAATAGCCCTGTTTTATCGTTCTCAATGTAGTATTAGGATTTCTCAATGAATTACACACTAAAAAATATTGAACTAATACAGGGTGGCTGATATTTAACGAAACAAAGTAAAGCGCTATATTTTCATACTCTCCACACTGAAAAAATATATATAAGTGGAATTAAAGATTACGCAACATACATTTTAGGACACGAAATTAAAACAATATTCAGGACAAATATCTTTAAAATAATGAAATTTGAATTAAACAACATTTTATAAACTTTGGTTCAAAAAATGTTTTTATTAAATATAGGACACAGATTTTGGAAATTTGTGTTAAATTTCCATTAAATCCTTAAAGTAAAGAAAAATATTTTTCATTTAACGAAATCCTCCTTAAAGTAACTGAAACATAAAATCTTTAGATTTAAGATAAAAATGCTTCAAAAATAGTCTAAGACTTATTTTGAGGATTTCGAATCATTGGTTTAAAATTTTTTTATACCCTCCACCAAAGGATTGGGGTATATTAACTTTGTCATTCCATTTGTAACACATCGATATATTGCTCTAAAGTATATATATATATATATATATATATATATATATATATATATATATATATATATATATATATATATATATATATATATATATATATATATATATTCTGGGTCATGCTGAAATTCTGAGTCGATTTAAGCATGTCCGGTCGTCCGTCCGTCTGTTGAAATCACGATAACTTCCGTACGAAACAAGCTATCGACTTGAAACTTGGCAAAAGTAGTTGTTATTGAGGTAGGTCGGATGGTATCGCAAATGGGCCTATCGATCCACTTTTACGTATAGCCCCCATATAAACCGATCCCCAGATTTGACCTCCGGAGCCTCTTAGAACACCAAAATTCATCTGATTCAGTAGAAATTTGGAGCGTGGTGTTAATATATGGCCTCAAACACCCATGAAAAAATTGGTCGAAATCGGTCTATAATTATATATAGCCCCCATATAAACCGATCCCCTGATTTGATCTCCGGAGCCCCTTGGAAGAGCAAAATTCATCCGATTCGGTTGAAATTTGGTATGTGATGTTAGTATATGGTATCCAACAACCATGCAGGAATTGGTTAATATCAGTCCATAATTATATATAGCCCCCATATAAACCGATCCCCAGATTTGACCTCTGTGCCTTTTGGAGAAGCAAAATTCATCCGATCTGGTTGAAATTTGGTACGTGGTGTTAGTATATGATATTTAACAACCATGCCAAAAGTGGTCCATATCAGTCCATAATCATATACAGCCCCCATATAAACCGATCATGAGATTTGGTTTTGGAGCTTCTTGGAGGAGCAAATTTCATACAAGTCAGTTGAAATTTGGTACATTGTGCTTGTATATGGCCGTTGACAACCATGCCTAACTAGGTCCATATCAGTCTATATTTATATGTAGCCCTCAGGTAAATCGATCCCCAATCACACAAAAATTGGTCCATATCAAGTTCATAATTGTATATAGCCCCCATATAAGCGACCCCCATATTTCAATTCTGGCTATCTACGTACCGTGCAAAAGTCCATATAGATTCGTAATTATTTGTGGACTTACCTATACATACTTTTTTTGTCTAATATATTCTACGTATGGACTAACTCACAATTTAGAAAACGATGTTAAGAAGTTTTAAAATACCTTGCCATCGGTAAGAATTACCACAACGCAAGTAATTCGATTGTGGATGACAGTCTTTCGTACACCCTCAAAAAAATCGCTTCTTTAACATATGTTCCAAACATATTTTGCAGGAAGCACATATATTATTGCATACTGCCGAAACATTAATATGTTTGTTTTATGTGAACATATTATATGATTGGAAGCATTTTGAGCCAAAAATATTATATGCTTGGAAGAATTTTTCCCAAACACGATTGTGCTCATTCCCTAACATACTCGTAATTTTCACTTCCACGAAATTTTTTAGTTATTGGCACCTTTTTCTGTAATACAAATAATGTTGAAGAAATTATTCACTTTTATAATTTTTTTAAATTTTACCTTTCGTCTGCACGGAGAATCGAACCGAGGACTATACAGTTTGTAAGCCAACACACTATCCACTGGGCTACGTAGCTGTTATAGTCACCAGAAGATAATTATCGTTTTAAGTTACATTTATATAGCATAGTTTGCAGCGCCCACGAGCCCATGCAAACATAACATTATTTAACAGAAACATACATTTGTTTGCCACGTGGAGCAGTGGTTAGCATGTCTGCCTTGCATACAAAGGGTCGTGGGTTCAATCCCTGCTCCGACAGAACATTTTTTTGTTTTAATTTACACATTTATATTTATACTATATTAATTTTTTTTAAATGAAACTTCGAAATGTGTGTTATTAAAGATTTATAGTCAGTAACAGTGCTTGATATAAACGAAATTGACTGATTTTTGGATAAAATATTATTTTTTATTGGAAAAATAACAATTTTTTAATAAAAAACTGTTTTTGTACAAAACTTTAAAATTTGGAAGGAATTCAAAAACTAACGAAAGAAGAATGTGGAGTCGAGTATAAACATTTATACATAATTTTATAATATAAACATAAATTTATTTAGGAGTGAACAGTTTTTTACTAGCATTTAACACCATCGCTCTAAAATTCCTTTTATTTTTCTTTAATAATTCATTTTAAAGAAAATAAACTTTTTAAATTGTTTTAGCTGTAAAACTCGAACTTAATACCCGCTTTTATATTTGATGGTGTCCGTCAACTCCTCGTGGACTACTTTTTAATAAAGAGGAACTAAAGTTTGTTTTTTTACATTTTACTGTGTAATTTTTCACTATTTCCTCCTTATTTCATTTTACTGTCCCAACTCTAAAAACAGTATAGTGCCCTTTCGTTATTTTTATGAAGACCCCTGATTTCTTTTAACGAACCAAGAAAAAAATTGTGCCCATAATGCCAAAATGATAAACAAAACACATGTTCACACATGTATATAATGCTGCTCTCAAGGCGAAAACATATGCAGTTTGTTTTTCAAATGTCTATTCTCTTGGTTCCGAATGTTTATTCTCTTGGTTCCGAATGTCTATTCTCTTTATTCAAATTAAATAATATTTAGACTTAAGCATATCAAATATTTAGCCTTATCATAAAACAGTTTTCCGAAACAACATACAAGCGGTTTCACAGAAATTGTTCTTTTTTCATTCTCTCGCTTTGTTATGTTGATATCTTTCGTCAACCCTCCCGGTTTCCATCTCTATTTCTTTCTCTATACTCTCTTTTTGTCGCTCTCTGAATAAAGTATCACAACATATATATGTTTACTCGAAATTTGTTAATTTATATATGTTTACATTCACACATATTATTTTTATGAAAAATTCATGCCCCAAACATAATATATTCTAACATATTAACATAGATATCCCAAACATTTAGTGTTAGTTTAGGAACATTACATGTTCGCACTTAAATATATTGTGGTTTAAAATCGTGCCCGAAACACATTTTGTTTATATCGGAACATATGAAAAACATATTTTTCTAACAGCGTAGAAGTTTCTACGCATAAGATTCGGCCTGGCCGAACTTACGGCCGTCTATATGTTACTTGTTTTAATTAAGAAAACATTTATTACTTCGAATCACACCCAGTTAAAAGTGGACCCTCCATGAAAGGTTTATTTTAGAAATAGGTTTATTTTAGAAAATTTTAACTAAAATATTTTCTAATTGCAACATGACATAAAAAAGTTTATTATTATTGTCAAGCGATCATCTTTTTGTCTGTTATTTAAGAAAATTTCCTATTTTGAAACAAAATTTTGGAGTTAAGAATTGTTAAAATGACTTTGGCGCTATGTGAAGTTCAAGACAGACATAATTTAAGGAAAATTGACTCATTTCAGAAATTGATGAACGTAATTTAATTAAACTTCACCCATTTTAGGAAAATATAAAAAATTTCAAATTTAGTAAAATTGTGTACTTTATTTGTTTAACACTTTTTTCTCATTTTTAATTCACGTCACTAAAATAAACAAATTTCTAAAATAAAGTTAAATTGGCTATAAAAAATGTCACTTACTTTTTCTGAAAGCTTCTGTTATAATTTGGATTTTTAAAATGACATTTGTTTGTAGGTGAATAGCTTTACGAGTATTAATATATCGCAAAAAGAGAACGAAAATTTTATATTTGAGATAATCTGCCTTTTTTACCTAACGAATGGTTCACAATACGTTCTGCGGTAATTTTAAATGTCTTGGCATTTTTTAGTGCCGACCTTACATTTTAAAGTTCAACGGATTGAGATCCGGAGATTTTGGTGGCCATTGTGTGGTAGAATATCGCTTCATAATTATATATAGCCCCCATATAAACGGATCCCCCTCTGTATAAACCGATCAAGGACTGAATTGGTTTATATTGGTATTTAATCTGCCTTTTTTACCTAACGAATAGTCCACAATATGCTCTGCGGTAATTTGGTCCATTCTCGGCGAAGCGCTGTCTTAAGATTTTCGATACTTTGGCATTTTTTAGTGCCGACCTTACTCTCAAAAGTTCAACGGATTGAGATCCGGAGATTTTGGTGGTCATTGCGAGGTAGAAATGAAGCGAGGAACGTCCTTTTTAAGCCAATGACGATGCGTCTCGTTCGAATGGTGTGCTGCCGAAACTTTTGTCTACCTTGGGCTTCAATGCTGTCTTTAGGATATTTTCCTGATAGTATTCGGTGAATACGAACGGGGAACGACCTTCGGCTTTACGGCGGCCAGCACAATTACAAATGGTCCAAGCTCATTTTTCAATATGTGTTGCATACTGTTTAGCGATATGTTCAGCTCACGAGCCAGATTTCTACCCCTGCCTTGTGGATTTCGATAAAATTTAGTCCTTCACTTTTTGGATAATTTCTGGTGTTGCTACTGTTGGTTTTGCCCACTTTGTTGACGCGATGCAACACTGCCAGTACCACGGTAACGTTAAATACCGTACGACAAACAAAAGTATTATTCACATTAGAGGAGTGCGCGTGAGTGAAATTTCACTCACCCTCACTAAGTCAAATATTTATTCACGAACACTCACGCACGATAAGTGTCGTAGCCACTCACAGTCACGCACATTCACAAAATGAAAAGCAGTAATCACGAACGTTCACGCACGAAGTACTTCTACAGACTCACGCTCACACACGATTCACGTGACTCGCGACAAATTCACGAGACTCACGACATTTTCCCATCGGGAATGAGCAAGGGTAAAAAATTCATAAATAAAATATAGTTCGACAGCTAAATCAATTTCAGTTAACATACGAGTAAGAATTAAATCTTGATTTTTTTCGTGAGCATGATTTTGCAGAAATTTTATTCACGCACATTCACGAACCGATTTTATTACTCACGCACACTCACGCACGACATATTTGTTTTAGTCCCATTCACGCACATTCACGAGAGTTGCTTCAGATTTTATTCACGACTCACGTGATTCACGCGTGAATCACGCGTGTCACGATAATTTCGTGTCACGCGCATACCTCTAATTCACATTTAACGATAGTAACTTGTGGTTTTATAGCTAAATATAAAGCAATGACACCATCATGCTTGAATTTCATCATGAATAACTTTTTTTTCTGAATGCAATAGGTCAAAATGCTTTTTCAAGCTTGTAAGCAATAAAATGAACTGTGACTAGTGTAGAAATGATAACAACCTGAAATTGGTTGCAACACATATCAGCTATACTGTGTATATTACATTACAATTCCACTGTGCCTACTCGAGCATACTATCTTTGATTATTTATGAGAGCAGAGTCACTAAGCAAACTTGGGTGCCTGCTTTTAAGGTGGTTGTCAACTAACCAATTTGCCACATTTATTTATTTATTTATTTCCTTCGATTTGCTGTAAATAACACATTTTTATTTCTTTGGCTTAATTAATATCTCAAAAGTCTGGAAGCAGAAATAATATCTCCTATATGACGGATATACATAGCTAACAAAGTACGTATGCAAGGTTTGGTAGCTGTGGCAATTTTTTTCTCCTATCGTAAAATCGCATGCTGCCATAACAAATCATGTTGGGAAAGTACGCCATCAAGTGTGAAGAATAATTATTTTAATGGTCCAACTTTGGTTCCGTTACAAGAGTCACAATTAACTCAAATAGAATTTCTTGGAAAGATTATGACTTTGTATGTATTCCATTAAAATTCATAAAAATCCATTTCCTGAAATGATTGATGAGTGCGGAATGGGTATAGAAATTTGAGATGGAAAATGGCTGTGGCGTTAATGATAATGTTATAGATTTTTATAGGAAATTCACGCATTTGTTATCCACCAAAAAAAAAAAAATAAAAAAATGGAAGTTCTTCTAAAGGCACATTTGGGGTCAAACGTTCCAGACAAGCGTTAGAATGCATTAAAATCATAAAAAATATGAACAATTTTTATTTGGCAAAATATCACAAAAATTTTGAATTCACATACAAAACACTGAATTCGGATAACAGATTAAGCGGTGAATCAAATTCACTATGTTAAATTCATCGCTTCTGAGCCAATTTTGCAGCACTTCCGGATCCTAAAGAACATTTTCACTACTTTTTTTGGCGATGCTTTGTTTGCTGGCTATGGGATTTAATATAGACCCAGCCAAAAAAAATCTTAAAATCACTACAAATATTTACTGGTACGGCCTGCAGTACTTCTTTACAAGTCTTGAAGTAGAAATTAAAGTATATACGGCCGTAAGTTCGGCCAGGCCGAATCTTATGTACCCTCCATCATGGATTGCGTAGAAACTTCTACTAAAGACTGTCATCCACAATCGAATTACTTGGGTTGCGGTAACACTTGCCGATGGCAAGGTATCTTGAAACTTCTTAACACCGTCTTTTAAATTGTAAGTTAGTCCATACGACGTATATATTAAATAAAACAAGTATATAAAGCAGTAAGTTCGGCCGGGCCGAATCTCACCACCATGAATCAAATATTATAGTTTCCTGTGAAAATTTCAGGGGGATTTGGTGACAAGCAGATCAGTTCAACCAGTACACTTCCCGAAGATAAATTCAAAGATTTTACCTATGAAGACTAGATCAGATTCTGGATTTATAAGAACCATATTTGTTTGAGTTTTAGAGGAATCATAAACATCGTTTTAGAGGAATCATAAACATCGATGAAATAACGCCTTTATTTAAAATCTTACATCTGTAGATTTTTACCCCCATTATTTAAATGATTACCAGAAGTAAAATATGGAAACTATAATTCAGTTTCAAGCAATTTTCATTATCAGTGCACATGGACCGATATTCACCATTTTCGGCACACCTCTTTATGTTCCTAAAATACTTCTAGATTTAAAATATCATGCAAATTTGATAAAAACTATGGTTTCTAAAAGCCCAAGAAGTAAAATAGGGAGATCGGTCTATTTGGGAGATAAACCAAAACATGGACCAATACACGCCTTTCGGCTCTCATATTTAAGGTCCTACATCAAAACATGGACCTATACTCACCATTTTCGGCATACCTTTTTATGGTCCTTAAATACCTCTAGATTTCCAATTTGAGGCACGTTGAATAAAAACTACGGTTTCTATAAGCCCAAGAATAAAATCTGGAGATCGGTCTATATGGGGGCTATATAAAAACATGGTCCGATACTTATCATTTTCAGCACACCTCTTTAGGGTTTTAAAATACCTCTAGATTTCTAATTTCAGGCAAATTGGATAAAAACTACAGATTTTAGACGCCCAAGAAATAAAAACTGGAGATCGGTCTATATGGGGGCTATACCAAAACATGGACCGATACTCACCATTTTCGGCACACCTCTTTATTGTTCTAATATACCTTTAGATTTCCAATTTCCGTCAAATTGGATAAAAACTACGGATTCTATAAGCCCAAGACCCCAAATCGGGAGATCGGTCTATATGGGGGATATACCAAAACCTGGACCGATACTCACCAGTTTTAGCACACCTCTTTATGGTCCTAAAATACCTCTAGATTTCAAATTTCAACCAAATTGGATAATAACTACGGATTCTAGAAGCCCAAGAAGTAAAATCGGGAAATCGGTCTATATGGGGGCTATACCAAAACATGACCCGATACTCACCATTTTTGGCACACCTCTTTGTGGTCATAAAATACCTCTAGATTTCCAATTTCAGGCAAATTGGATAGAAACTAAACTTTTTATAAGCCCAAGACCCCAAATCGGGAGGTCGGTTTATATGGAGACTATATCAAAACTTGGACCCATATAGCCCATCTTCGAACTTGACCTTCCTGCAGACAAAAGACGAGTTTGTGCGAAATTTCAGCCCGATTGCTTTGTTATTGAAGACTGTAGCGTGATTACAACAGACATACAGACAGACAGTGTGTTGTCGTATGCCACTTGCATTTATCGCGTTACATAACCTCTTTGAAATCAAGTGTGTTGTCGCATGCCACTTGCCACGTTCCAATCCCAAAACCCGTGACTAAGTATCATCACCCGTGACTAAATATAATTTTGGTCTTATCAAGTGTGTTGTCGTATGCCACTTGCCGTAATCGCGCTATATAGAATGTATTACTGCAGATGTGTTGTCGCAAGCCGCTTGCCGCGTTCAAATATCATTACCCGTGACTAGAGATTCCTCCAAGTGTGTTGAACGTGTAACGACGGGTTTTCCTTTGTGTGCTAGGGTATAACTCGCGGGGAAGTGTTCGTCACAGAAATCTATATTTGTGGTGACCCGAGTAGAGAAAAGACCTTATTTCGATTTGAAAGTTAACAATCATGGCTATATCGTCTTAGAATTTCTCCCTGATCAAGAATATATATACTTTATATAGTCGGAAATCGATATTTCGATATGTTACAAACGGAATGACAAACTTAATTCAGTTTGACAAATTTTTCTACAGATATAAAATTTTCACAAAATTTTCTATAGAAATAAAATTTTGGTATATTATTTTTGGCGATGTGGACCAATTTTTGTGTGATTGGCGATCGGCTTTAAATATCTATAGACCGATATGGACCAATTTTTGCATGGCTGTTAGCGGCCATATACTAATTTTCATCCGCATCGGACGTATTTGACTTCTTCAAGAGGCTCCGGAGGTCAAATCTGGGGATCGGTGTATATGGGGGCTATATCTAATTATGAACCGATGTGGACCAATTTTTGCATGGTTGTTAGAGACCATATACTAACACAACGTACCAAATTTCAACCGGATCGGATGCAATTAGCTTCTCTAAGAGCATCCGCAAGCCAAATCTGGGTGTCGGTTTATATGGGGGCTGTACTTAAAAGTGGTCCAATATGGCCCGTTTGTTTCGTTCGGAAGTTAGCGTGATTTCAACAGACGGACGGACGGACATGCTTAGGTCGACTCAGACTTTCACAACGACGCAGAATATATATAAAGGGTCGTTAAATTGTAAGGGCCAATGTTGAATGTGAACCACACCTTTCTCTATTTCAGACTTACTCAATTTGAACTATGGACGTCGTGAATGGGCAGAATGGTTCCAAGAAATGGCAACAGTGGATGATCAATTTTCAAAGAAAATCATCTTCAGTGATGAGGCACATTTTCACCTCAGTGGATTCGTCAATAAACAGAATTGCCGCATTTGGGCGAATGAGAATCCATGAGTGATTGTCGGAAAACCAATGCACCCACAAAGAGTGACAGTTTGGTGCGGTTTATGGGCTGGCGGCATCATCGGGCGGTATTTTTTCCAAAATGAGGCCGGTCAGGCTGTTACAGTGAATGGTGTTCGCTATCGTGAGATGATAACGAACTTTTTATGGCCCGAATTGGAAGATATGGATGTAGACGATATATGGTCTCAGCAGGACGGTGCCACTTGCCACACAGCTAACGAAACAATGGCTCCTTTGCGGAACAAATTCAATGTCCGTGTTATCTCACGTAATGACGATGTCAATTGGCCGCCAAGATCATGTGATTTGACACCGTTGGACTTTTTTCTTTGGGGTTATTTGAAAGAAAAGGTGTACGTCGATAAGCCAGCAACAATTCAAGAGCTAAAGGATGAGATAATTCGGCACATTAACGGCATAGAACCTCCATTATGCCTCAGCGTTATCGAAAATTTGGACCATCGGATGAAGGTGTGCCGCCGAGGTCGCGGCGCCCATTTGGCCGATATTTTGTTCCATACATTATTGAGTAATACCAATACATCATAATAAAATAAAATTACAATAATTTCCTAAATAGTGTGTGTTTCATTCAAAATCAACATCGGCCCTTGAAATTTTAACCACCCTTTACTTTATGGGGTCTTAGATGTGTTACGATGTGTTACAAACGGAATGACAAATTTAATATACCCCCATCCTATGGTGGGGGGTATAAAAAATGTTATATCGCAAACATAATATGTTCTAACATATTAACATATAAAATTTTCACTCCCAAACATCTGAAAAAAAGTCTTTTTCGTCCGTGTATCTCTTTCCCAAATCAATAAGTTTTCGCCCCCAAAAATCCCCAATTTGAAACGAAATTCTCTAAAAAAACGCCAATAAGTTACTGACATTTTTGATGAAAAAATTAAAAACTTTTTTCAGAAATATATCTACCAGATCTATTCCTTAAAATCACTACAAATATTTATTGCTACAACCTGCAGTATTTCTTTACAAATCTTTATGTAAAAATTTAAAAAAATGTCACTAAATCAGTACCATATTAACCACGCTGTAGTTTTTAAGTTTTACTTTTTATTGAACATTTTACAAAAATTGTCTGTTTGTTTCTGTGTAACATCTTAAATGATCAGCAACACCTCTTGATCTTTCGTTTGCAATCCGGACATACTGATCATTGTACCACAATGGATCTCGTTATTTTAAAAATAATAAAAGCTGGTAACAAAAATTCAAGGAACGCATATTCAATTAATAAATTGCACCTTCTATTAAATTACTGTGTATTGTAAGAAAAAATCTATAGAATGTAGCAAAAGAGTCACATTTCTAGATGTAACAATGCACCACACCTTATACGGATACAGATATCCATCGGCAATGACAATCGGTGACAGGATGGTGGTAATTATCTGCAAGCTGTAAGATTTTTCAAATCCACCACATTGGGGAATTTTTTAAATGGACACTTATTTAAAGGTGATTTTTGGCATAACCACATGTAATTACTGCAAACGGTTTCTAGTGTAACTTTGTGATAATTATAGATCTTTATGGGTTGTATCCATGCCATGTTCTTATCGGTTATTAGTACATTGACAAGGTTAACTGTGTTGTAATTTAGTTTAATTGTTACCTTATCAGCAACTAATTCAAATCAAAAGTTAATTATATATTTGGAGTTTTGCTGCATATAGATGATGCTGATGAGGAATGTATCAGTTCTGATACGATCGTCCATCTAACCATATTGTAGTCTAATGGGGTTTGTCCACATCAGTTTGACAAAGATACCTTTTCTCTTTTTATTAAGCTTCCCTTGTAGTTCAGTCAACGTATGGTTTTAAAAGAAAACAATTCTTTCTTTCAATATGACCGAATTTTAGGCCAGGAAAAAGGCAGATTTTCTGACCAGTTTGTATAGAGTTCTCTATAAATAATTATGAAGATACACCCAGAGAAGGAATATGATCACCTCAAACATGTTTTAAGAGCAAAATGTTATTTTTGGGTGGTGACCATGTAACATGGTTTTCGCAACCATGTTATTTTCTCGGAAAGCATGTATCTGATTTCGGCAAGCAGGTTATATTTGACGAGAAAATAACATTTTAGTGACAAACATATTACATGGTTACCATACTAAAATAACATTTTGCCCTTAAACCATGTTTGAGGTGATCATATTCCTTCTCTGCGTGTATATGAACTAATTTTCACATGATCCACATCTTAACTGAATCTGATAAAATTTGGTCCTCTATGTAACACCAGAATTAAAATTTTGGAACCTGATTATATGGGAGCTATATAAAATTATTAACTGATATCGTATAATTATACCCACCATCATAAAATGGTGACGGGGGTATAATAAGTTTGTCATTCCGTTTGTAACACATCGAAATATCGATTTCCGACTATATAAAGTATATAAATTCTTAATCAGGGAGAAATTCTAAGACGATATAGCCATGTCCGTCTGTCTGTCTGTCTGTTGTAATCACGCTACTGTCTTCAATAATAAAGCAATCGTGCTGAAATTTCGCACAAACTCGTCTTTTGTCTGCAGGCAGGTCAAGTTCGACGATGGGCTATATCGGTCCAGGTTTTGATATAGACCCCATATAAACCGACCTCCCGATTTGGGGTCTTGGGCTTATAAAAACCTTAGTTTCTATTCAATCTGCCTGAAATTGGAAATCTAGAGGTATTTTATGACCACAAAGAGGTATGCCAAAAATGGTGAGTATCGGTCCATGTTTTGATATAGCCCCTATATAGACCGATCTCCCGATTATATTTCTAGGGCTTCTAGAATCGATAGTTTCTATCCAATTCGCCTGAAATTGGAAATCTAGAGGTATTTTAGCACCATAAAGAGGTGTGCCAAAAATGGTGGCTATCGGTTGATGTTTAGGTATATCCCCCATATAGACCGATTTCCCGATTTTACTTCTTGGGCTTCTAGAATCCGTAGTTATTATCCAATTTGGTTGAAATTTGAAATCTAGAGGTATTTTATGACCATAAAGAGGTGTGCTAAAAATGGTGAGTATCGGTCCAGGTTTTCGTATATCCCCCATATAGACCGATCTCCCGATTTGAGTTCTTGGGCTTATAGAATCATTAGTTTTTATCCAATTTGCCTGAAATTGTAAATCTAGAGTTATTTTAGAACAATAAAGAGGTGTGCCGAAAATGGTGAGTATCGGACCATGTTTTTATATAGCCCCTATATAGACCGATCTCCAGATTTTATTCTTGGGCTTATAGAAACCGTAGTTTTTATCCAACTTGCCTCAAATTGGAAATCTAGAGGTATTTTAGGACCATAAAAAGGTATGCCAAAAATGGTGAGTATAGGTCCATGTTTTGATATAGCCATCAGATAGACCGATCTCCCGATATTACTTTTTGGGCTTCCAGAAACCGTAATTGTTGTCCACTTTGCATGAAATCGAAAATCTGGAGGTTTTTATACCCACCACCATAGAATGGTGACGGGGGTATAATAAGTTTGTCATTCCGTTTGTAACACATCGAAATATCGATTTCCGACTATATAAAGTATATATATTCTTGATCAGGGAGAAATTCTAAGACGATATAACGATGTCCGTCTGTCCGTCTGTCTGTCTGTCTGTCAGTCTGTCTGTCTGTCTGTTGTAATCACGCTACAGTCTTCAATAATGAAGCAATCGTGCTGAAATTTTGCACAAGCTCGTCTTTTGTCTGCAGGCAGGTCAAGTTCGAAGATGGGCTATATCGGTCCAGGTTTTGATATAGTCCCCATATAAACCGACCTCCCGATTTGGGGTCTTGGGCTTATAGAAATCGTAGTTTTTATCCAATTTGCCTGAAATTTGAAATCTGGAGGTATTTTCAGGTCACAAAGAGGTGTGCCAAAAATGGTGAGTATCGGTCCACGTTTTGGTATAGCCCCCATATAGACCGATCTCCCGATTTTACTTCTTGGGCTTATAGAAACCGCAGTTTTTATTCAATTTACCTGAAATTGGAAATCTAGAGGGATTGTAGGACCACAAATACGTGTGCCAAAAATTGTGAGTATCGGTCCATATTTTGGTATAGCCCCCATATAGACCGATCTCCCGATTTTACTTCTTGGGCTTATAGAAAACGCAGTTTTTATTCAATTTATCTGAAATTGGAAATCTAGAGGTATTGTAGGACCACAAATACGTGTGCCAAAAATTGTGAGTATCGGTCCATATTTTGGTATAGCCCCCATATAGACCGATCTCCCGATTTTACTTCTTGGGCTTATAGAAACGGCAGTTTTTATTCAATTTATCTGAAATTGGAAATCTAGAGGTATTGTAGGACCACAAATATGTGTGCCAAAAATTGTGAGTATCGGTCCATATTTTGGTATAGCCCCCATATAGACCGATCTCCCGATTTTACTTCTTGGGCTTATAGAAATCGCAGTTTTTATTAAATTTACCTGAAATTGGAAATATAGAGGTATTGTAGGATCACAAATACGTGTGCCAAAAATTGTGAGTATCGGTCCATATTTTGGTATAGCCCCCATATAGACCGATCTCCCGACTTGGAGTCTTGGGCTTCTAGAATCCGAAGTTTTTATCCTATTTGCCTGAAATTGGAAATCTAGAGGTATTTTCAGGTCACAAAGAGGTGTGCCGAATATGGTGAGTATTGGTCCATATTTTAGTATAGCCCCCATAAGAACGATCTCCCGATTTAACTCCTTGGGTTTCTAGAAACCGTAGTTTTTATCTGATATGCCTGAAATTGTAAATATTCTGGTATTTTAGGCTCACAAAAACGTGTATCGGATTAAGTTTTTATCGGTCCATTTGGTAATGCCTCCATATAGACCGACTTCACTTCTTGAGGGTGTAGAAGGCGCACTGATCATGAAAATTGCTTGAAACTCAATGTAAAATTTCCAGATTTTACTTCTACAGATTTAAGATTTCAAATCAAGACGTTATTTTATAATTTTCTTGCACACTTACAAGAGATGTAATGATTCCTCTAAAACTCAAACAAAAATGGTTCTTATAAATCCAGAATCTGATATAGTCTTCATAGGTGAAATCTTTAAATTTATCTTCGGGAAGTGTCCTCAAGCCCTCCTGAAATTTCAAAGGAAACCCTAATATTTGGTTCATGGTGGTGGGTATTTAAGATTCGGCCCGGCCGAACTAACTGCTGTATATACTTGTTAGGAATACAAATAGGTGTGCAAGAAATGATTTTATTTTTTAGGCTTCTAGAATCCGTAGTTTTTATCCAATTTGCCTGAAATGAGAAATCTACAGGTATTTTAGGACCTTAAATATGAGAGCCGAAAATGGCGTGTATTGGTCCATGTTTTGGATTATCTCCCAAATAGACCCATCTCCCGATTTTACTTCTTCGGCTTTTAGAAACCATAGTTTTTATCAAATTTGCATGAAATTTTAAATCTAGAAGTATTTTAGGAACATAAAGAGGTGTGTCGAAAATGGTGAATATCGGTCCATGTGAACTGATAATGAAAATTGCTTGAAACTGAATTATAGTTTCCAGATTTAACTTCTGGTAATCATTTAAATAATGGGGGTAAAAATCTACAGATATTAGATTAAAAATCAAGGCGTTATTTCATTTTCTTGCACACTTGCACACGATGTTTATGATTATTATCTTCAGGAATCCCCCTGAAATTTTCACATGAAACTATAATATTTGATTAATGGTGGTGGGTATTTAAGATTCGGCCCGGTCGAACTTACTGCTTTATATACTCCTTATACCCACCACCATAGAATGGTGACGGGGGTATAATAAGTTTGCCATTCCGTTTGTAACACATCGAAATATCGATTTTTTTTTTATTTACGGTTGTTAGAAATCATATAATGACATCACGTACCAAAATCTGATGAAATTTCCTCCTCCAAGAGACTTCGTAAATTGTATCTGGAGATCACCCCAAATAGGTTTCAACAGCAATATATTATTTTTGAACAGTGAACGTGGAACATTTTTGTAGCAAAAATTTTTCTTTCTTTTTTGTTGCCAAAATCAGATACATAATTTTCGACAAACGTATTATATGTTCCCTGTCCAAAAATAGCATTTTGTTCTTGAAATCTGTTTGAGGTGATCCTAATTCCGTATAATAATGGACCGAATTTTTGTATGATTGTTAGAAGGGATATGAGAATCACCGTAATGCAATCGTTAGCTTGCCCACATTGCATACAAAGGGTGATGGGTTCAATCCCATTTTCGACCAAACACCAAAAAGCTCCAACGCCAGAGAAGTTCAGCACTGTGGTATCACAACGGACTGAATAGTCTAAGTGAGCCTAAAATATCGGGCTGCCACTATACCTAACCTAATTCTCTCAGTAATGCTGGTGAAAACATGGAATCGACCATCACTCAGTGATAAGAGAGAAGTTCACCACATTGGTATCATAATAGACTGAATAGTCTATGTGAACCTGAAATATCGGGCTACCATTATTCATAACCAAACCTAACCTAGGAGGCTTATGTTACCATCACGTACCAAATTTCAACCGGATCGGGGGGTATGGGGACTATATACAATAATTGACCTTTGCCGCTTTGCAATACCATAGTTTATAACTTCTTACATCCCGAAGTTAGCGTGATTTCAACAGACGGACGGAACATCGCTGGATCGTTTCAGAATTTCAACACCCCCCATTATATACGTGATCGCTAAATCTTTATTTTTTATTTGAAAAAAAAAATGTCCTAAATAATATCTAATTTTGTTACGAATCATGACCTTCAAACGTTGGCAGCGTGCGATGGCAACCCAAAATCCCATGGATTTAGATCTGGATGTGTTGGTGGCCATTGTGTGGTAGAAATAAAGCGAGGAACCTTCTTTTTAAGTCATTCTTGTTTGACGTGAACTGAGTGCGCAGGTGCTGATATCAGTTGGAATGCCTATGGTCTAAGGCCGAAATGTTTGTCTGCCCAGGGCTTGAACAATGGACTGGACTAGGACATTCTACCCGATAATATCCATCATAAAATATGGGGAAATATAGTAGAAAATATCATAGTTTACATCCATTTTCAATAAGATTGAACTTCAATCGACTTGATATTTTATATAGGGAATATATTTAACATTGCATTTATATATGTTATATTTGATCCAAATCGGTTCAGATTTAGATATAGCTACCATTATTATATGTCCTGCCGATTTAAAGAAATATGAGCAGAATACAGTGTTGCCAGGGGAATTTTTTGATTTACCCTACAAGGACAAAAAGGTTCCCTAATTTCAAAAAATGTCCCCTACAATATTTTTCGTTCTATAGAAATAAAATTTTGACAACATTTTTAATAGAAATAAAATTAAAATTCTTTATAGAAATAAAATTTTGACAAAATTTTCTATAGAAATAAAATTGTGGCAAAATTTTCTATAGAAATAAAATTTTGACAAAATTTTCTATAGAAATAAAATTTTGACAAAGTTTTCTATAGAAATAAAATTTTGACAAAATTTGCTATAGAAATAAAATTTTGACAAAATTTTCTATAGAAATAAAATTTTGACAAAGTTTTCTATAGAAATAAAATTTTGACAAAATTTGCTATAGAAATAAAATTTTGACAAAATTTTCTATAGAAATAAAATTTTGACAAAATTTTCTATAGAAATAAATTTTCTGTAGAAATAAAACTTTGACAAAATTTTCTATAGAAATAAAATTTTGACAAAATTCTCTATAGAAATGAAATTTTGACAAAATTTTCTATAGAAATGAAATTTTGACAAAATTTTCTATAGAAATACAATTTTGACAAAGAAATACAATTTTGACAAAATTTTCTATAGAAATAAAATTTTGACAAAATTTTCGTTAAAAATAAAATTTTGACAAATTTGTCTATAGAAATAAAATTGTGACAAAATTTTCTATAGAAATAAAATTTTGACAAAATTTTCTATAGAAATAAATTTTCTGTAAAAATAAAACGTTGACAAAATTTTCTATAGAAATCAAATTTTTCTATAGAAAATAAAAGTTTGACAAAATTATCTATAGAAATAAAATTTTGACAAAATTTTCTATAGAAATAAAATGTTGACAAAATTTTCTATAGAAATACAATTCTGACAAAATTTTCAATATAAATAAAATTTTGACAAAATATTCAATAGACATATTTCTTCAAATTTTGGTAGACTATTTCTTTTTTGGTACGAATGGTACCAAGGCTAGAGCCTTCCTTCTAAAAAATATGAAAAATTGTGTTAAGTGAAAAAGTCTCTACATTGTGTCCCTATGTTTCTACAAGACGCTACATATTAGAAAAAAACTATTTGTAGGCAATTTCCCCTACTTCTGGCAACACTGCCAGAATACCCACATTTTACACGCAATATGAGTGATGCTTTTCCATTTATAGTAGTCATAGCCTTGGATTTTACTTACATTGTGTTTCGTCCCAGGACATTAAATTTTAAGTCTAGGGATTGTGTAGAAATGTAAAAAATTTTTTCAGATTTAAATATATGTATATGTATAAAAAAATTCTATGCTACAAAATAATGAAGGGTATAATATAGTCGGCCCCGCCTGACTTTAGACTTTACTTACTTGTTTTTCAATAAGTGTTACATCCGTCCTAACAATATGTTCATGGGCTGCAAAAGAGTGGAAAATAATAATTTGATGAGATTTTCATAAAATTCTTGAAATTTGAATTTACTGGGTAGAAGTGCGATTAACTAAATTGAAGTTCAAAACTTGTTATAAATTACGAGCTACATGTTTTTCGAGCTCCATGTTTTACTATAAAATTTCCCATTAAGTCGCTGGGCCTCGCAGGATAAATCTGTAAGAAATGTTGGGAAAAACTATATGTGGTAACAATCAATGATTCTAAATGGCAAATTAGCTTCGAACAGACTCTAAATATGTTGGATAAATTGAGATATATAGATTCTATTATGGCAAGTTATGCAAATTGCGTGTTGAGTTGAGTTCTTTTGTATTGTCTGCCATTCAGTCTATCGTGTTCTATTGTATCACCATAACCACCTTCTGCTACTATCTCTATCACCGGTTACACCTTTGGCTATTGTTGTAATGACAACAAAAGGGGCGCTACTCACATTTGAAGTTGATTAATTGTTATTTAAAAACAGTATTTAAGATACATTAATTAAATTTAATTAAATATGTGTTAAACTATCCCTATTTGTTCAAACCCAATGGTCCATGGGAGCTGGGTATATTTCAATTAAGAGTCGCAAAAAATTTTGCATGTCTAGTATAGAATATTCCCAGAATGAATTCCGTTGGTGTAACAGGTACAACCCGGAATTCCAATCTATTCAATGGATAATTAACACATATGGTTCGATTGTGATCACTTGATTGTTTTGGTATAATTTTGATATTTATGGTGGGTTATTAAATATTAGCATATTTAAAATATTATTTTCTAATTCTACTCGTATAATTTAAATTGATTATTTATATTCATGAAGGCGAAAATGATTTAGCCTTTTAACTAGAGGTGTAGCCTGTACCGATGTGAGTAATTAATTAAATTTGTTTGGTGGTGAATATTGAAGGGATATGAGATGGAATACCGTATGGAAATGTAAAAAACATTTAACCAATGCATGTAGATTATGTTACAGAATAATTACACTGGCAAAAAATAAGTACATAAGTTCGTCCGAGCCAAATCTCAATTATCACCATCATGGATTACAAACAATAATTTCCTCAGAACCTGAGAAGTCAAATTAGTTATGACAGGATTGACAACAGATAGCTTGGTTCAGAAGATACTCATCACACAATATTGAAACGAATATCATAGTTTTCATTTTCAGAATGTGTTATTTGCCCGGAGTGTACGTTAGGATAGGTATAGGGGAAGCTCGTTATTTCAGGCTCACTTAGACTATTCCGTCAATTGGGGAACTTTACAGTGAATCCACTTGAAACACTCAGAAATATCACCAGCATTACTGAGAGGATCACGTTAGGTTAGGTATAGTGGCAGCCCGATATTTTACGCTCGCTTAGACTAGTCAGTCCATTGTCACAGCACAGTGGTGAACTTCTCTCTTATCACTGAGTGCTGCCCGATTCTATGTTAAGCTCAATGACAAGGGACCTACTTTTTATAGCCGAGTCCGAACGGCGTTCAACATTGCAGTGAAACCATTTAGAGCAGCTTTGAAACACTCAGAAATGTCACCAGCATTACTGAGCTGGGATAATCCACCGCTGAAAATTTTTTTGGTGTTTGGTCCAAACTGGGTTTGAACCCACGACTCTGTGTATGCAAGGCGGGCATGCTAACCATTGCCTCACGGTGGCTCTCTGCCCGGAGTGTAAACAACGTTGTCAGGTCATCGTTCGTATCTACACAACAGCACTTGGGGGAAGCTTGGATTTATTTCTTTAATTTGGAGAAAAATTCAGCTGGATCGCACCGGTTACTCTTCGTAGCTTATACGGGGTGTGCTATTTCAGTTACAACGTGCGATAGGTGTTTCAGAACTGGTGATTTTCATGTGAAAGACAATGAACGTTCAGGACAGCCAAAGAAGTTCAATGATGCTGAAATGGAGGCAAAACTCCATGAAGTCAAACGCCAGAGAACTGGCCATATCCCATTGATTAAAATTAGTGGGTTTAGTTCAAAGGCAAGGACGAGTTGAAGTTCAGAGACGTCGAATGTTTTTACGTACGAACTTCTGCTGCAAAGGTAATGTTTTTTGCATCGCATCGTTACTGGTGCTGAAAAGTGGAACCACTACACAGAAAAAAAATGTCCGTAGTTAAACTAACGCTAAATTTAACTTATTTTTATTGGAAAAGAATTATTTGCTTGTAGTTAAGTTTTATTATTTTTATCGAAATTTTCCACAGCTTAATGAAATCTTACTTTCTTAAGTATGTCTCAAAAACAACGTAACCGAGGCGACGTAAATCGAGGGATTGCTTCAGCCTAATTGGATGAAATTTGCTCTTCCAAGGGGCTCTGGAAGTCAAATCTGTGGTGGGTGTATACACGCTCACAAAAAATCGCTTCTGTAACATATACTCCCAAACATATTTTGCTTCAAGCATATACATTTTTGGCTATTGCCCAAACATTTATATGTTTGATCTCTTCCAATATATCATATGTTTGAAAGCATATTGGTCTAAACAATATATGTTTGGGTAGTCAATTTCCAAACATTTTGTATTTTTGCATCCAAATTCAATAATGTTGTCTTCCAAAAAACAATATGTTATTATGTGAACATATAATAGGTTTGGAAGCATTTTGCACCCAAAAATATTATATGCTTAAAAAAAAATTCTCCCAAACAATATTGTGCTCAAAATTTTATTTATTTATTTATATATTTACAATCATAATGAATTATGAAAATAAACAGGTAATATAGGTGCTAACAACATAGGTTTTCGACCTGAATGCTCAAAATTTTGTTTCTGCCCAATTGTATATTCCCCGACATCTTTCTCACTTCCACGAGATTTTTTAGTTCTTAGCACCTTTTTCTGTAATACAAACATTGTAGAAGAAATTATTCAATTGTATGATTTTTTTTTATTTTAATTTTACCTTTTGCCGGACTGGGATTCGAACAGCGGTCCACACAGTTTGTAAGGATCAAAGAATTAGCTGATCAATTGCCCAAGGAAAAATAAAATGTTAATTTTGTAATAACAAGCAACAACCACCAACTTAATTCAATATCGCTCCCTGTTAAATAGCGCTCCAAGCTACTAAACACATATATGTTTATAGGCTATTTCTAAATTAATATATGTTTGCATCCAAGCATATTATATTTACAAACATTTTATGTCCCAAACATAATATGTTCTAACATATTAACATATATGTCCCAAACATGTTATGCTAATTTATGAACATTATATGCTTGCACTCAAAAATATTGTGTTTAAAAATTTGTGTTCCAAACATATAATGTTTATAGCCAAACATATGAAAAACAGTCTTTTTCATCCGTGTACACAGAAAAATATTTCCGTAGTTAAACTAACGCTAAATGTAACTTATTTTTTATTGAAAAAAAAAAAATATTTGCTTGTAGTTAAGTTTTATTATTTTTATCGAAATTTTCCACAGCTTAATGAAATCTTACTTTTCTTAAGTATGTCTCAAAAACAACGTAACCGAGGCGACGTAAATCGAGGGATTGCTTCAGCCTAATTGGATGAAATTTGCTATTCCGAGGGGCTATGGAAGTCAAATCTGTGGTGGGTGTATACACGCAGCAGCACTAGAGGTACTGATGGGAGTCAACCCGCTGGATCTGCATATCAGAAGAACAGCGGAGATTATACTCATGAGGCTGAAGAGCATAGACTCGCTCGGAAATGCGGTAAGCAGACACATGGAACTCGTTGCTTCAGTTGGGCGAGATATTAGGACGGACTTTATGGCGACTCAGCATGTATGTGAGGGGACAGCTGAGATCGATTATACCAAGGGGAGTGGAGAGAGGTACGCATACACTTTGAAGACCTGAATTTATATACGGACGGCTCGAAGATGGATGAGGGTACGGGCAGTGGTGTCTACTGCGAAGAGCTGGGTATCAGCGATTCATACAAGATGGATGACGGATGCAGCATCTTTCAGGCAGAGGTGTTTGCCATTGCGTAGGCTGCAGAACCACTGTTGATGAGGCCGATATTCAGGAGCGATATCAGCTTCTTCATCGACAGTCAGGCAGCAATTAAGGCCTTGGGAAACCCGAACATAACGTCGAAGGTAGTCAGCCGCCGTCATAGAGAGCTTAGAGTTCTCACTGAACAGCATAATATTACTCTGCTGCTGGGTACCTGGACATTATGGAATAAGGGGAAATGAGGAGGCGGATGTTGGCTAAAGAAGTCGCATGCGGGACGAAAAACATCGTGACGGATGTCTTCCCCCCGCTATCCTTATATACTTACAGGATCAATATAAGATACGATGATTTATGGAAGGAACGTTGGGCTTCCTCGGCGACCTGCGAGCAAACCAAGCTGATTTGGGACGACAAGAGCCGCAAGAACTCTGATTTCCAGATGGCGACCCGTAGAGATGATCTGAGAGCATTAAAAGGCATCGTAACGGGACACAACACCCTTCGAAAACACATGGTAAGGATTGGCTTAATGACTGATGATATTTGTAGATGGTGTCTGGACCCAGAGGCAAAAGAAGACTCCTACCATTTTCTGTGCCAGTGTCCAGCATTATCCTTTAGAAGAAACAAGATAACATACTACACACAAAATTTTTTTTTCTGATTCAATCACGAAATTAATTGATCCAATTAATTTTTAATTGAAATGTCTTCAATCATAGAAATGATAGTATCAATTAAAAAATTAATTGAAGGTCAATTAAAAAGTTAATTGATCCAATTAAAAAATTAATTGATATTATTATTTTTGTGTTTGATTTTTGTTTCAATTAAAAAATTTGTTGAATCAATTAAATTTTTAATTGAATATTTTTTAAAACTCAATTAAAATTTTAATTGGAAAATTTTTCGTGAAATTTTTGTGTGTGTAGTCTCTTTTTTCTTTCAGGATACAACGGACGTACCTAGGAAAACTTTCTTTGGAACTTGCCTGCAAACTCAAATGATGGAGGAGGACGCAGAAGAACAACAATGAGGAAACACAATGGATCAACATGGTCTAAGTGGGAGCCAGCCCTTTTTGTTACGGGCTGGTCTCATCCTCCATAACCTAACCTATCCTAACCATACACACAAAATGGAGGAGGATGCAGAAGAACAACAATGAGGAAACACAATGGATCAACATGGTCTAAGTGGGAGCCAGCCCTTTTTGTTACGAGCTGGTCTCATCCTCCATAACCTAACCTAACCATACTCACAAAAAAAGGTTTTTCTAATTCACTCACGTAATTAATTGATGCAATCAATTTTTTTATTGAAATGTCTTTAATCACGAAAATGATTAGCATGCCCGCCTTGCTTACATAAGGTCGTGGGTTCAATCCCAGTTTCGACCGAAGACCAAAACGCTTTTTAGTGGTGATTTATACCGTCTCAGTAATGATGGTGACATTTCTGATTGTTTCAAAGCTTCTCTAAGTGATTTCAACGCAATGTGGAACACCATTCGGACTCGGTTATAAAAATGAGGTCCCTTGTTATTGAGATAAACATAGAATCGGGCAACGCTCAGTGATAAGAGAGAAGTTCAATGGACTTAATAGTCTAACGCCCATTTTCATTAATCTCCGTTTGTGATTCGTTAGCTAGCGAACTTTTAAACTGTAATGTAGATATATCTGTCATCTTGCCTATATATTCCATATGCCAGTTAGGTTCTTAACTGCTGAAAATTTCCAGTTAAAGTTAAGCGGAGAGAAGATATTTGCAATTTAATGTCTGTTAAATGGCAGTTAAAACCCAACGGAGCTACATAGTGCCAAATTCCAGGACGATAGCTTCATTATTGAAGTCTGCAGAGTGATTACAATAGACAGACGGACATTGTTAGATTGTCTTGGAATTTCTTTTGCAGATCGGTATATGTTAACGTTATGGACCAACTCTCATGCGGATTTCACGAAAGGCAAGCCTCCATGTGGGTGGTCCATCAAACTCCCTTTTCATTTAAAAGTTAGCTTTTCAATTCTTCCATTGAGAGGCCTATTAGTCGACTTTGTTTACTTCTGGACATGCCGATTTTGGCCAACAATTAAATTTCGACTTTGTATCCCCAGATCTATATCGTAAAATTAGGTATATATGTTATATTTACTTTTTTGCATATTGAAATTAGTTTTTTCGACCTTTGCTCTTTACTTTCACTCTCACAATAATGACACGTGCCCAATATCACCATAGAATATAATGTTCATTGAAATAATAGGTGAACCATAAAGTTCAACAAGTTAAGAATAATTCAACAAGTTAAACACCCCATTACCTGAAAATTCTGTTTTGTTTCACTTTGTCCAATTAAATTCAAATCAATCATTTTTGAATTCCAACTCTAAACAAGATAGTTGAGAATTGTGATAAAAAAAACCCGAATGGTTTCGAGCTTCAACTCCAACCAAACCCATTCAAATAATAGCGACACATGTTTTTCATATTCCGCAGTACAATAGATTTATGGAAGCGTGTTATTACCCTCGTTCTTATAGTACCTGATGCTGGCAATGATTATTATGATAATGGTTATGACGATGGAAGCCATATCACGCATAATTCAAGTAATTTCGAGAAACAAGAATCATGGTTACCAAAGTCGTTGATCAGGTTGAAAATCAAATGTACCAGAAATAAAGAATGTGAAAGAAATCAAAAGTTGCAGGTATAAACTCTGTAGCGTAAAATCCATGTAACTCGGTGAAATCTTAATGCAATTCGTCGCACAATAATTATGGAATCACTTTCAGGAAGAATAGATACTCTCGAAATCGCTCTCGCAATAATATGGTATCTGCTTTACGGATTAATAAAAAATTGGAAAATTAGGACGATGGGGTCTATTAAAAACAAGCTAGATTCTAAAAGGACGTTGCTATTGTCTTCTGTAGTAATTAACATCACTAACCAGCATTTTCATGAAGCTCCGTTCCCTTAACTAACGAACTTTTAAATCGCATTATTGACATAGCTGTCATTTTGCCTATATATTCCATAGCCAGTTAAGAACTTAACTGCTGAAAAAAGGAGAGAAGATATTTGCAATATAATTTCTGTTAACTGATAGTTAAAGCCTAACGGAGCTACATGAAAATTGCCTTAAATTGATTTATTTTAAAGAGAAGTAGAAGTTCTATTCTAGATATTGTGTATGCGATTCGTTCAATTATTTTCTGCGATGGAAGATCAACTGTTACCGCGTGGGAACAATTATTATTGTCATGTGGATTCAAATACAGTGCTGTTAGTTTTCTTTGCTGGCAGGAGCAGTATGTGGTATGCATTCAACTTACCCTTCAACTCTATGTAGTCTACAATCTTTTTGTACCGATTGTGATCTCTTTCCATTTCTACACAGAAAAAAATATGTACGTGATATTAAAGATTACACAACCTCAATTTCTGGACTCGCAATTTACTATTAAGGACAAATTTCTTTAAAATAATGACATTTTAATTAAAAGATATTTTATAATCTTTGCTTCAAAAGTTTTTTTCATTAAATTTAGGACACACATTTTGAAAAATTTTGTCCTTTTTAGAAAAATATTTAACAAAAAATTGCCGCTGGTGTGATTTGAATCAGCGTTCTTCATTTTTATACCCTCCATCATAGGATGGGGGTATATTAACTTTGTCATTCCGTTTGTAACACATCGAAATATTGCTCTAAGACCCCATAAAGTATATATATTCTGGGTCGTTGTGAAATTCTGAGTCGATCTAAGCATGTCCGTCCGTCCGTCTGTTGAAATCACGCTAACTTCCGAACGAAACAAGCTATCGGCTTGAAACTTGGCACAAGTAGTTGCTATCGATGTAGGTCGGATGGTATTGAAAATGGGCCATATCGGTCCACTTTTACGTATAGCCCCCATATAAAGGGACCCTCAGATTTGGCTTGTGGAGCCTATAACAGAAGCATATTTCATCCGATCCGGCTGAAATTTGGTACATAGTGTTGGTATATAGTCACTAAAAACATGCGAAAATTGGTCCACATCGGTCCATAATTATATATAGCCCCCATATAAACCGATCCCCAGATTTGGCTTGCGGAGCCTAAAACAGAAGCAAATTTCATCCGATCCGGCTGAAATTTGGTACATAGTGTTGGTATATAGTCACTAAAAACCATGCGAAAATTGGTCCACATCGGTCCATAATTATATATAGCCCCCATATAAACCGATCCCCAGATTTGGCTTGCGGAGCCTCAAAGAGAAGCAAATTTCATCCAATCCGGCTGAAATTTGGTACATGGTGTTGGTATATGGTCTCTAACAACCATGCAAAAATTGGTCCACATCGGTCCATAATTATATATACCCCCCATATAAACCGATCCCCAGATTTGGCTTGCGGAGCCTCAAAGAGAAGAAAATTTCATCCGATCCGGCTGAAATTTGGTACATGATGTTGGTATATGGTCTCTAACAACCATGCAAAAGTTGGTCCATATCGGTCCTTAATTATATATAGCCCCCATATAAACCGATCCCCAGATTTGGCCGGTTGTAATTATGAACATGGTGTTAGTATATGATCTTTAACAACCGTGCCAGAATTGGTCCATATCGGTCCATAATTATATACAGCCCCCATATAAAACGTTCTCCAGATTTGACCTCCGGAGCCTCTTGGAGGAGCAAAATTCATCCGATCCGGTTCAAATTAGGAACGTGGTGTTAGTATATGGTCGCTAACAACCATACCAAAATTGGTCCAATCACACAAAAATTGGTCCATATCGGTTCATAATCATGGTTGCCACAAGAGCCAAAAATAATCTACCAAAATTTTATTTCTATAGAAAATTTTGTCAAAATTTTATTTCTAAAAAAATTTTGTCAAAATTTTATTTCTAGAGAAAATTTTGTTAAAATTTTATTCGGTTCATAATCATGGTTGCCACTCGAGCCACAAATAATCTACCAAGATTTTATTTCTATAGAAAATTTTGTCAAAAGTTTATTTCTATAGAAAATTTTGTTAAAATTTTATTTCTGTAGAAATTTCTGTCAAAATTTTCTTTGTATAGAATATTTTGTCAAAATTCTTATTTCTATAGAAAATTTTGTGAAAATTTTATTTGTATAGAACACTTTGTTAAAATTTTATTTCTGTAGAAAATTTTGTCAAAATTTTATGTCTACTTTGTCAAACTGAATTATATACGTATTGGATCGATCTTTTTTGATTTAATATATACCACGTATGGAATTACATACAATTTAGAAGATGGTGTTAGGAGGTTTTAAGATACCTTGCCATTGGCAAGCGTTACCGCAACTTAAGTAATTCGATTGTGGATGGCAGTGTTTAGAAGAAGTTTCTACGCAATCCATGATGGAGGGTACATAAGCTTCGGCCTGGCCGAACTTACGGCCGTATATACTTGTTTGATTTAATATATACCACGTATGGAATTACATACAATTTAGAAGATGGTGTTAGGAGGTTTTAAGATACCTTGCCATCGGCAAGCGTTACCGCAACTTAAGTAATTCGATTGTGGATGGCAGTGTTTAGAAGAAGTTTCTACGCAATCCATGATGGAGGGTACATAAGCTTCGGCCTGGCCGAACTTACAGCCGTATATACTTGTTTTTATTCATAATAATAAAGAACATCTCAGGAAGTAGTTAGAATGTCATGCCGTGGTGTCATATTAGGTTCATATCACAAACATTTGAATAAACGTGTTGATGCATGGTGTTCAATGGCGTTCTGTTATGGTGCCAACAAAATGGAGTACTTCCGTCCCATGTAAAATACATTGCAGACTATTGGAGTTTGCACTATTTCCGGATCACAAATTGGGGATCCAAACTACTTTTTTGGAAGCTCTTTTTTGCTGGGTTGTTATTAAAGGTATTAGTTTCAAAACATCAGTAACATTGTAATCAACGGGAGTAAGAATGATTTTACTCTAAAATAAAATTGAGATAATATATCCATTTAAAACTAGTACATAAATCCCTTTTGGGATTTAATTGTTTATTGTGTTGGATCGAAGACAAATTATATTTCAAAGATTTTATATGATATATTTTACTTTAATATTATAAGCAATTATGACATTAGATTTCTTTAACATTACATTGTAAATGTTAAAGTGTTACAATCCTTAGTCAACACAAAAGCCCTCTGGTAAAACTAACTCGTTAGTGTTACAAAGAAACACGTTCGTTAATCTAATAATTAATGAATAAATCTTAGAAATTAGTTTTGAATGATTTGTGCATTGTCATGCAATTTTAATGTTTTTTTTTTATATGATATCTACAAATATGAATCGAAAAGGCGTTTTAAGATTCTATATCCTAGGGAAATACATTTGCATTTTTAGCTTCTGGTATTTATTCTTTGATTAGACCAACTGATAAAGGCAATTAACAAAACAAGTGTAAAGTGTTGCACCAGTTTTTCACTTTGATATTCGAGATTAGTACTTAAAACAAAATCTCACGAGTAATTAAGGCGCCACCATAAAAATGTATACGGTATAAGCCAGGTTAATACGTTAAGTATTAACTTGGCTTATTGAGTATGTTCTATAAGCAAGTTTATTAGAATAAATGTTTCATGTCCATTTAGTTGTTAGTCTCGTTAAATCGGTATCAAGTTTGTGTTAACAATGTAAGATTTCTTGTCGTTTTCACATACATTTCTTTTCTAATTAATATGTTAGATTTAAATGTGACATTTTATGGGAAAAATGTTGACGGCATTGATTTAATTGTAATAAATTATGTTACAATTGCAATTTACAATGTACAATTTGATAAAATTGAGATGTGGACTATGTTGGGTAAATAATAATTATTAATTATTTATACATACCAACATAGGATGATATATACAAAGTTTGACTTTGACGTTTGTATATAAGAAATATATCTTCTTGATCAGGGAAATATTTTAAGATAACGTTGTAATCCTATTACACCCTTCAATGTACAAAAAAAAAATTCACAAAAATATTTCCAATTATGAAGATTATTGAAGTAGAAAACACAAAATATTGACAGAATGAATTAGCTTCTTCATCAAATTTAACCCTAGACAGTCATCATTCGTCAAAATGACGACGCTTAATTCTAATTCGCTTATTCTAATTCAAAGATTTTATGAGTTTTTGTTTAATGGTTATTGAAAACAAGTGAGTAAAGTAGATAGTCGTACGGGGCCGACTATATCATATCTTACTGAACTAGTAAACATAAGTATTTGTGGGGTATCAATGGTATAGGTTTGGGAGATGAACCGCATTTCCATATTTAAGAAAATTAAGGGGTACATGCACTGAAAAAAATATTGTCGTGAGGTCAAAGATTTCATGTCTTTAAAATACGAATACAAATTTTGCTTAGCATAGAAGACGCATTTCTTTAAAATAAAGTTATTTTCCTTGTCCAAAAGTCGACAAACTTTTTAATGAAGTCGTCATAATTAAGTGATTTGACTTAAAAAATGGGTATCTTAACATGAAAGAAAAAAATTATAGGCTAAGGTCAAATTGACTTTAATAATTCAGAAAAATTCTTTAAATTTAATGAAATTGTCTTTAAATTTTTTGTCTTTTTGCATCTTGGCTACAAAGCAAAAAATCGTTCAAATATAGGACATGTTTTTCAAAACTTTATTTTAAAGAAGTTTTTTACTTCAAACATAGCATAATTTCTACTGGAAGTCGAGTCCTAATTTGGAAAGTAATGTTGGCGTTAACTCGTTTTTAAAGGACTTTGATAGCATATGAAGAAAAAAAGCTGAGAAAGCGAAAAATTAAAATTTGCTTCCTAGAAGCAAGTACACAAAACCTAAATTTAAAAGAAAATTGTGTCTTAAAAGTATCCTTACTTGTATTCTCCGCTTCTTTGGCTCGGAATCAATACCAAATTTTTTAAAGTAAAGACAAAATCTTTGGAACCTAGTATGCTTTTTTTTCAGTGTGGTTATGGGAATGTTATCACAATCTGAACAGAAAAGTCTGATATTAGAAGCTATAGTTGATTTTGCACCTACAGAAATAATGCCACTAATATCCATTATTAAACAAGTAAGGAAAGTCTAAAGTCGGGCGGGCTGACTATATTATACCCTGCACCACTTTGTAGATCTAAATGTTCGATACCACATCACATCCGTCAAATGTGTTGGGGGCTATATGTAAAGGTTTGTCCCAAATACATACATTTAAATATCACTCGATCTGGACAGAATTTGATAGACTTCAACAAAATCTATAGACTCAAAATTTAAGTCGGCTAATGCACTAGGGTGGAACACAATGTTAGTAAAAACAAGTATATACGGCGGTAAGTTCGGCCAGGCCGAATCTTATGTACCCTCCACCATGGATTGCGTAGAAACTTCGAATCGAATTACTTGGGTTGTGGTATCTTAAAACATCTTAACATCATTTTTTAACTTGTGAGTTATTCCATACGTGGTATATATTAGACAAAAAAGTTATGTATAGGTAAGTCTACAAATAATTACGAATCGACATGGACTTTTGCACGGTACGTAGAGAGCCAGAATTGAAATAGGGGGTCGCTTATATTGGGGCTATATAGAATTATGAACTTGATATGGATCAACTTTTGTGTGGCGATCGATTTATCTGAGGGCTATATTTTTTTGGGGGATCGATTTATCTGAGGGCTATATATAACTATAGACCGATATGGACCTAGTTAGGCATGGTTAGGTTAGGTTAGGTTAGGTTAGGTTAGGTGGCAACCCGATGTATCAGGCTCACTTAGACTATTCAGTCCATTGTGAACTTCGCTCTTATCACTGAGTGCTGCCCGATTCCATGTTAAGCTCAATGACAAGGGACCTCCTTTTTATAGCCTAGTCCGAACGGCGTTCCACATTGCAGTGAAACCACTTAGAGAAGCTTTGAAAACCTCAGAAATGTCACCAGCAATACTGAGGTGGGATAATCCACCGCTGAAAAACGTTTTGGTGTTCGGTCGAAGCAGGAATCGAACCCACGACCTTGTGTATGCAAGGCGGGCATGCTAACCACTGCACCACGGTGGCTCCCCTTTACATGGTTGTTAACGGCCAAATACTAGCACAATGTACCAAATTTCAACTGACTCGGATGAAATTTACTCCTCCAAGAGGCTCCACAACCAAATCTCGGGATCGGTTTATATGGGGCTATATATAATTATGGACTGATAGGAACCAATTCTTGCATGGTTGTTGGATACCATATACTAACATCACGTACAAAATTTCAACCGAATCGGATGAATTTTGCTCTTCCAAGGGGCTCCGGAGGTCAAATCTGGGGATCAGTTTATAGGGGGGGCTATATATAATAATGGACTGATAGGAACCAATTCCTGCATGGTTGTTGGATACCATATACTAACATCACGTACCAAATTTCAACCGAATCGGATGAATTTTTCTCTTCCAATGGGCTCCGGAGGTCAAATCTGGGGATCGGTTTATATGGGGCCTATATATAATTATTGACCGATTTCGTCCAATTTTTGGCATGGGTGTTTGAAGCCATATATTAACACCACGTACCAAATTTCAACTGAATTAGATTAATTTTGGTCTTCCAAGAGGCTCCGGAGTTCAAATCTGGTGATCGGTTTATATGGGGGCTATATATAATAATGGACCGATGTGGACCAATTTTTACACGGTTGTGTGAGAGTATATACTAACATGATGTACCAAACTTCAACCGGATCGGATGAAATTTGCTTCTCTTAGAGGCCCCGCAAGCCAAATCGGGGGATCGGTTTATATGGGGGCTATATGTAATTATGGACCGATGTTGGCCAATTTTTGAATGGTTGTTAGAGACTATATACTAACATGATGTACCAAATTTCAACCGGATGGGATGAAATTTGCTTCTCTTAGAAGCTCCGTAAGCCAAATCGGGGGATCGCTTTATATGGGGGCTATATGTAATTATGGACCGATGTGAACCAATTTGTGCATGGTTGTTAGAGACCATATACTAACATCATGTACCAAATTTCAGCCGGATCGGATGAAATTTGCTTCTCTTAGAGGCCTCGCAAGCCAAATTTGGGGGTCCGTTTATATGGGGGCTATACGTAAAAGTGGACCGATATGGCCCATTTGCAATACCGTCCGACCTACATCAATAACAACTACTTGTGCCAAGTTTCAAGTCGATAGCTTGTTTCGTTCGGAAGTTAGCGTCAACAGACGGATGGACGGACTGACACGCTCAGATCGACTCAGAATTTCACCACGACCCAGAATATATATACTTTATGGGGTCTTAGAGCAATATTTCGATGTGTTACATGTGATTGTTTGTGGTAATCTCCAGTTTTATGCCATGGCAAAACTGTCTGCATTTGACTGCTAATGAATGAATGAGAGATTTTTTTTCAGAAACACTCAGGTTTAAACATTTTGAAATCGTTGATTTTTTGTTGGCAAATAAGAGAAATGATTCGAATTCTGTTAAAAAAATTACATATTGAAGTCTGACGATTTGAGATATGAATAAGCCGATTGTATGCGTAGACTTGGCAGCAAAAAAAACTCAAAATTAAAAAAAATTTAGGGTCTCCATTTCAAAAAGCCGAAATACAATGGCAGTGAAGACGGTGATGAAACCCATTCCAAGAGAGAAGAGCATTTTCCGGTAAGGACCTTTTAGAATCTTTTACTGGTGTTAGTATTGGTTTTTAAAACATTTACAGCCAAACTCAATTGCTTTCTCCTCGGAATTTGAAAATGGTACTCAAAAGTCTCGTCGTCATTGCATTAAAAATAGTGAAATATTTTTCACAAAATATGAATGGTCCTCGATGTCTGCCATAATATACAAAATATTAGTATATATAGTTATCTCAAAGAAACAAGGTTTCAGTAGTTACTATAGATTTCCTTACAGAAAATTAATCTGAGACCCGAAACAAGTGTTGAAAAAAAGATCGAGCACTATTTTTCGAGGTATTTATAGCAATTACTCTAAAAAGGGGGCGTGTCCCCTTTTTATTTCTAAAATCAATTTTTTTATAACTACAAATCTACTCACCAAATTTTTTGAAGCTAACTTGGTGGGAAGTATCGCCTATAGGGCAGTGGAAATTTTTTTATTAAATATTTTTCCAAAAAAATATTTGTTGGCATATTTTTTTGTATAAATATATTTTTCCATTAAAAATCAACAAAAATTTAAATTATCGTAATTTGCAAAACCTTCTCAAAAAAAAAAACTTCCATGGAAGTGAAAAAGTCAAACGACACAGGTTCAAATCCCAGTGGGGATGGTTTTTTCATTATTTTTTATGCTTTTTTGATTTTCTATTCTTTTTTGTGAAGTTTTATTGTCCAAAACTTAATTTTTCACTTAAAACGGCCTAATTTCGTACTTTCTAAAACTTGTCTAACAGGATTACATCGGAAGTGAAAACAAGTAAGTAAAGTAGAAAGTCGGGCGGGGCCGACTATATCATACCCTAAACCACCATTACAGAATTAGTAATCATAAGCATTTGTGGGGTAACATATATGTCTGGGAGATAAACCGCAGTTGCATATTTAAGAAAATTAAGGGGTACATGTCTATGGGTGCTTTGTGTCAATCTGACTATAGCTCATAGTCAATGTTGCCAGGGAAAATGTTCGGTTTATCCTACAAGGACAAAAAAAATTTCCCTACTTTCCCATACATTCCCAAACAATTTTCCCTACTATATTTTAATTTAAAAAATTTTACAAAACAAAAATGGTTCTAAGTACTTTATTATCTTAAAACATGAATATGCAACGTATATAACTTAGAATATAAATTTGTATTACCACCACGGTTGCACAGTTGGTAGAATTCTACCCAAATTAGTAATCTTTTTTGTTAAATTTTGGAAAAAGTTTCTATAAACAAATGTTTGTGAGAAATTTTTCTATAGAAATAAAATTTTGACAATAAATTCTATAGAAATAAAATTTTGAGAAAAAATTCCAGAGAAATAAAATTTTGAGAAAATTTTTTATAGAAATAATATTTTGAAAAAAATTTCTATAGAAATACAATTTTGACAAAATATTCAATAGAAATAAAATGTTGACAAAATTTTCTACAGAAATAAAGTTTACCACACATTGTTAAAGATCAAGCCTTGCCGGCTTCTAATTTCCTCCTCTAGAGCCACCAAAATCTAAAAATTATTACAAATTGTGTTGAGTTAAAATGTCCTACGTCCCTACAAGACGCTAAATATTAGAAAACCCTACATATAGGGAATTTTCCCTACTTCTAGCAACACTGGCTGTGTTGATATTGCGCCTACGGAGTTAGTATGCCACTAATATTGAGCCCATTATAAAAAAGAGAAAATCGTTAAATTAGTGTGGGTAATAAATCCAAATTTGTAAAAATCGAGCAATATTTTTATGTAAGAGCTACAAGTACGTATAAGTACGATCGGCTAGTACATCAAAATTTGAAATTTGTGTAACATTGGTTAATAAATAAGAGTACTATGGCCAAATTAGGGAAAATCGAGCGATGCATATATATGGAAGCTATATCTAAATCTGAACCAATTTGCATAATATTTTGCGGGTTTGATTAATACCACAAAAGGTTACCTTGTGCAAGATTTGAGTAAGATCAGCTACGAAATGAGGCCTGTATGGTCAAACATAAGGTTATAAGGGCGAATTTTTGAAAATCGGGCGATACATATATGGGAGATATATTTAAATTTGAACCGATTTCGATGAAATTTTACACATATAGTTAGTACTATAGAGGACTGGATCTAGCCAACTTGTAGTAAGATCGGTTAATAAATAAGGGTTCTATGGCCAAATTTGGGAAAATCGGGCTATACATATATATGGGAGCTATATCTAAATCTGAACCGATTTCGATGATTTTTTGCACATATAGTTAGTGCTATAGAAGACTACATTTAGCCAAATTTGGGTAAGATCGGTTGATAAATAAGGGTTTTATGGCCAAATTTGGGAAAATCGGGCGATACATATATATGAGAGCTATATCTAAATCTGAACCGATTTGGATGAAATTTTGCAGACTTGAAGGGCGATGGAAAAGATTACCTTTTGCGAAATTTGGTGACGATCCGTTTGAAAAAACGCGCAACGTGACCCCATTTGTCGAAATCGGGCGATACATATATATGGGAGCTATATCTAAATTTGATCCGATTTGTGCCCAAAAAACTCCCTGTACCAAATTTCATCAAAAATCGGTCAATAATTGCGACCGGAATCGTGTGAACAACAAATACATGGACAGACGGACGGACGGACAACAAGCGCTAGATCGACTCAGGAGGTGATTCTGAGTCGATCGGTATATATTTTATGGGGTCTAAAATCAATATTTCTGGTAGGCACATTTTTTGGCCGATCAAACTTATTATACCCTGACCACTATGTGGTTTAGGGTATACAAATAGATAAGGGATCCCGGAATGCGCAACGGAAGTGGAAAAAACTTAATGGGGGATTCCAGGGTGCGCTTTAAAAGAAATGTTTGTGAACTAGTCCAAAAGGACTGCAACGGAAGTGGACAAATCTTGATTCCAGGCTGTGCTTTAAAAGAAATGTTTGCGGAACAACTTCCAATTTTTTTTGCTATGAGCACTTATCGTCCCTATTGTAATCGTAATTTGTCTGAAAGCAGTTCAAGTGTGAAGATGAGCTATATTAGTCCAGGTTTTGAGGTTTTGACAGAGCACTTTAAACACCGGCCTCCCTTTCAAATTAAAAATTAATTTTCCCGATTTTACTTCTCAATTGGAGTAAAAAATTTACAGAGTTTAGATATCAAATGACGTGTAATGAGTTTAGGTGCTTCAGTGCAGGTATGTCCAAATAATTCGTAATTGTTTGTGTTTTTCTTTTTTGCTAATCCAAATTTTGGATAATGTTTTCGCCAAGACAATTTGTTAACGAAATTCAAGAATTCCTGCATATTTGTCTTGGGGATAAAAATGTCCATATTCACGCAACACAGCATGACCAATTACAAATGTTCTGTTCTGGTTTACATGAACAGTAGATGCCGTGTCCATTATTAATTAGCTTGAGCAACAGGTGCTGACACATAATGTAGACAATATAGTACCCATGTCCGTGTGTATGACTAAAACTAATGGGCCAAGTGAGGCAAGGTTGCTGTAATTCGTAATCGGATCTAATCGAACACTTGAACACCTCCATCACACGTTATCTGATTTTGAATTAAAACAAAAAAAAAAACAACAGTTTTCCAACTTTTGCGCTAATAATAGGGGGCGCGAATATGCCATAAGGTGCGAAATAATTATGACTGCAATCGTGATATAAGAAATTGATGCTTGGTGGGGGGCGGTATACCTAAGATTGGCTAACTGACTGATTCACACGGTCTTTTCAATGTTTTCAACTGTTCGAATTATGAAGGGAGAGAGGTATCATTAGTTTCAAGGACAGCGAAGTGGTTTTTATTCACTCCATTAAAATGAATTACCATCATCATTTGCCTGTAATCTAAACAACCTCTCGTAATTGGCGGATGTCTGGAGATTTCTATCAAGAATTGCAATTCGTTGTCAGCAATTGATGCTGGAATATTCCAAGTTAAATGTGGAGGTGGTGTAGAAAATTGCATTTTGGTATTCGTTTTCAGGGAAACCGGATACCATAGCTCATCGAAATACTACGTGCGATGATGAAAACAAGTGCCGAATTTTCGAATTTCCAAGGGGCTCCGGAGGTCAAATCTGGGGATCGGTTTATACGGGGCCTATATGTAATTATTGACCGATTTCGACCAATTTTTGCATGGGTGTTTGAGGCCATATATTAACACAACGTACCAAATATCAACTGAATCAGATGAACTATGGTCTTCCAAGAGGCTCCGGAGGTCTAATCTGGTGATCGGTTTATATGGGGGCTATATATAATTATGGACCGATGTGGACCAATTTTTGCATGGTCATTAGAGACCATATACTAACACCATATACAAAATTTCAGCCGGATCGGATGAAATTTTCTTCTCTTAGAGGCTCCGCAAGCCAAATCGGGGGATCGGTTTATATGGGGGGCTATATAAAGGGTGATTCTTTTGAGGTTAGGATTTTCATGCATTAGTATTTGACAGATCACGTGGGATTTCAGACATGGTGTCAAAGAGAAAGATGCTCAGTATGCTTTGACATTTCATCATGAATAGACTTACTAACGAGCAACGCTTGCAAATCATTGAATTTTATTACCAAAATCAGTGGCAGAAAATCCGCTTTTTTATCGACAAATTTTGTTCAGCGATGAGGCTCATTTCTGGTTGAATGGCTACGTAAATAAGCAAAATTGCCGCATTTGGAGTGAAGAGCAACCAGAAGCCGTTCAAGAACTGCCCATGCATCCCGAAAAATGCACTGTTTGGTGTGGTTTGTACGCTGGTGGAATCATTGGACCGTATTTTTTCAAAGATGCTGTTGGACGCAACGTTACGGTGAATGGCGATCGCTATCGTTCGATGCTAACAAACTTTTTGTTGCCAAAAATGGAAGAACTGAACTTGGTTGACATGTGGTTTCAACAAGATGGCGCTACATGCCACACAGCTCGCGATTCTATGGCCATTTTGAGGGAAAACTTCGGAGAACAATTCATCTCAAGAAATGGACCGGTAAGTTGGCCACCAAGATCATGCGATTTGACGCCTTTAGACTATTTTTTGTGGGGCTACGTCAAGTCTAAAGTCTACAGAAATAAGCCAGCAACTATTCCAGCTTTGGAAGACAACATTTCCGAAGAAATTCGGGCTATTCCGGCCGAAATGCTCGAAAAAGTTGCCCAAAATTGGACTTTCCGAATGGACCACCTAAGACGCAGCCGCGGTCAACATTTAAATGAAATTATCTTCAAAAAGTAAATGTCATGGACCAATCTAACGTTTCAAATAAAGAACCGATGAGATTTTGCAAATTTTATGCGTTTTTTTTTAAAAAAAAGTTATCAAGCTCTTAACAAATCACCCTTTATAATTATGGACCGCTATGGACCAATTTTTGCATGGTTGTTAGAGACCATATACTAACACTATGTACCAAATTTCAGCCGGATCGGATATGAAATTTGCTTCGCTTAGAGCTATCGCAAGCCAAATTTGGGAGTCCGTTTATATGGAGGCTATACGTAAAAGTGGACCGATATGGCCCATTTGCAATACCCTCCGACCTACATCAATAACAACTACTTGTGCCAAGTTTCAAGTCGATAGCTTGTTTCGTTCAGAAGTTAGCGTGATTTCAACAGACGGACGGACGGACATGCTCAGATCGAATTTCACCCCGACCCAGAATATATATACTTTATGGGGTCTTAGAGCAATATTTCGATGTGTTACAAACGGAATGACAAAGTTAATATACTCCCATCCTATGGTGGAGGGTATAAAAAAAAGTATACTTACGAACAAAATTTAAAAAAATCTATGAAATTTAGTAAGCTTCATTTTGAAATTTTGATAAAAAATTTGGCGGTTGGTGTGGCAAATAAACTTACAAAGAAATATTTTATTTAATAACTTACCATAGAAATTAAGATTATACAGGGGTCTTATATGACTTGGGACCATCTTCAGGTTACAAACTTCGTCTCACAAATTTTTCTATAGAGCTAAAATTTTGACAAAATTTTCTATAGAGTTAAAAATTTGACAAAATTTTCTAACGAAACAAAATTTCGACAAAATTTTCTATAGAAATAAAATTGTGACAAAATTTTTTGTAGAAATAAAATTTTGACAAAATTTTCTATTGAAATAAAATCTTGACAGAATTTTCTATAGAAATAAAATTTTGACAAAATTTTCTATAGAAATATAAATTTGACAGAATTTTCTAACGAAGTAAAATTTTCATAAAGTTTCTTTAGAAATACTTTTTTGACAAAATCTTCTACAGAAATAAAATTTTGACAAAATTATCTATAGAAATAAAAAAAAAAAACAAAATTTTTGCAAAATTTCCTATAGAAATAAAATGTTCACAAAATTTCCTATAGAAATAAAATGTTGGCAACATTTTGTATAGAACTAAAATTTTGACAAAAATTTTCTATTGGCGTAAAATTTTGACAAAAATTTTCTATAGCCGTAAAATTTTGACAAAATTTTCTATAGAAATAAAATTTTGACAAAACTTTCAATAGAAATAGCATTTTGACAAAATTTTCTATAAAAATAAAGTTTAATGTTGTTTTTGGTCTCTGCTTAAAGCCATGCATTGACTAAACTGTAGCTTAACCAACAGAGGAAAATTATGCTTGTCAAATTTATTTGGGCAAAGCCCTATAGACTGTAAGATGGTTGGATGTACAGCTGTTTCGTAATTACCACATTCCTCATCAGCATCCTCTACTTGCAGCACAACTATCAACCAATTATCGGAACAAATTCGGGTAATTCACTCAACCCAAAGTGAACTGCACCTGAACCTTCTGAAAAAAGGTTTGATATTCGGCTACTGCCTAAACAAATTTGCAAGCATATCTCTTTTCCTTTGCCAAACTCAAATCATCGATTTGAATGTAGTTGGCTGGGTTTGTTTTTGAGCGTGCTTCCTCTATCTTCATTCGTTTTGTTTGTTATTGTTGGTTAAGCTACACTTGTAGTTTAGTCAATGCATGGCTTTAAGCTGAGATCAAAAACAACAATAACGATTGAAGAGAAGCCAACAATAACAAACAAAACGAATGAAGATAGAGGAAGCACGCTCAAAAACAAAATTTTCAATAGAAATAGCATTTTGACAAAATTTTCTATAGAAATAAAATTTTGATAAAATTTTCTATAGAAATAAAATTTTGACAAACTTTTCTATAGAAATAAAATTTTGACAAAATTTTCTATAGAAATAAAATTTTGACAAATTTTTCTATAGAAATAAAATTTTGACAAAATTTTCCAGAATCAGACTTTATGTATGGTAGATTATTGGTAAACTTTTTTTTCCAAAATTTAATATTTATATTTTTTATGGAATGGGTAGTCTTTTGGTAATATTTTCTCCAAAATTTTGTAGATTTTTTTTTGCTCGAGTGGCAACCGTGATCTAAGGAATTTTGGAGAGTAAGGTTGGCACTAAAAGATATCAAAATGAATATGAAAAAATATGTAGTCCATTTGAAAGCCATAATTCATGCCAAAAATAGATAATTCAAACAAGCCCAAACTGATTATATAATTTGATGTTGTTTTCGACATTTTTTGCTTCTGAAAAATAAGATAAAAAACAACAAATTAGAAACTATAGCACTTTACGTTATTGTATTATATATCAGCCACCTTATGCACCATCAAATGGTGCCTGCCCGTGCATACAAGGGATCATTGGATCACTCCCACATTTGGCTTTAAACCTTCTCTAAGTGGTTTCACCGCAGTGAGAAAGGCCGTTCGGACTCGCTCGCTTGTGAGCTAAATATAGCAGAGGGTAGCAATCACTGATGAGCGAGAAGTTCACAACTGCGGTGTCACAATGGACTGATTGATCTAAGTTATCGGCTGTCACTATATCTAACATAAAACTAGTTCGAGAATTTTGAAGATTACAAAAAATTGACGTCAACTCTTTTTTTAATAAAAGAGAAAAACATATGTTTTTAAATGATAAAATGTGACACCACATTTTACCTGTTTTTCGTGACTATGCAATTTTTTAACACTTTTGCAGCGAGGAGGGTTTCTCTTCATATTCATATTTTTTATACCCTCCACCATAGGATAGGGGGTTTATTAACTTTGTCATTCCGTTTGTAACACATCGAAATAGTGCTCCAAGACCCCATAAAGTATATATATTCTGGGTCGTGGTGAAATTTTGAGTCGATCTAGCGATGTCCGTCCGGCTGTCCTTCCGGCTGTCCATCCGTCTGTGGAAATCACGCTAACTTCCGAAAGAAACAAGCTATCTACTTGAAACTTGGCACAAGTAGTTGTTATTGATGTAGGTCGGATGGTATTGCATATGGGCCATATCGGATCACTTTTACGTATAGCCCCCATATAACCGGACCCACAGATTTGGCTTGCGGAGCCTCTTAGGGAAGCAAATCTCATTCGATCCGATTAAAATTTGGTGCGTGGTGTTAGTATAAGGTATCTAACATTCACGCTAAATTTGGTCCATATATGTCCATAATTGTATATAGCCCCCATATACATAGATCCCCAGATTTTGTTTGCGAATCCTCTTGGAGGAGCAAATTTCATTCGATCCGGTTGAAATATGGTGCGTGGTGTTAGTATATGGTCTTTAACATTCACGCTAGGTTAGGTTATGTTAGGTATAGTGGCAGCCTGATATTTCAGGCTCACTTAGACTATTCAGTCCATTGTGATCAGAGATGGTCTGTATCAAACTGTTTTAGGTTTGCGACTGTCGCAAAGTTGTAAACGTCACATACTTGCCGTAAATGTAGAAAAAGTAACAAAAGTCGCAAACTCAAAATAGTTTAGTCGCGTCAGCTAGGCAGCAAATTCGATGATATCCAAGACGATGGTATGTGCGAAGAGAAGGTTTTAGTCCCCACATTTTCCCTATTGCCTTTTGCACGAGTCCAGGGTAACCGTGGATTTTCTTGTCCTTTCTTAGCTTTAACCCGTATTCTCCCGAGTTATAAAATAATCATCCGATTATAATAATGTTTGTTCACAGCATGTATAGGCTACCTTTAGTATATATATGAAAAAAAAAACAAGTATATACGGCCGTAAGTTCGGCCAGGCCGAAGCTTATGTACCCTCCACCATGGATTGCTTAGAAACTTCTACTGAAGCCGATGGCAAGGTATCTTAAAACTTCCTAACACCATAATATATATGTACCACATAGTCCATACGTGGTATATATTAAACTAAAAAGGCCGATTAAATACGTATATAATTAAATTTAAAGTTTCTATAGAAATAAAATTTTGACAAAATAAAATTTTGACAACATTTTATATAGAAGTAAAATTTTGACAAAATTTTCTATAGAAATAAAATTTGGAAAAAATTTTCTATAGAAATAAAATTTTGACAAAATTTTCTATAGAAATAAAATTTGGAAAAAATTTTCTATAGAAATAAAATTTTGACAAAATTTTCTATAGAAATAAAATGTTGTCAAAATTTTCTATAGAAATAAAATTTTGACAAAATTTTCTATAGAAATAAAATGTTGACAAAATTTTCTGTAGAAATAACATTTTGACAATGTTTTCTATAAAAATAAAATTTTGGTAGATTATTTTTGGCTTGAGTGGCAACCATGATTATGAACCGATATGGACCAATTTTTGTGTGATTGGGGATCGGCTATATATAACTACAGACCGATATGGACTAATTTTGGCATGGTTATTAGCGTCCTTATACTAACAGCACGTTGTAAATTTCAACCGGATTGGATAAATTTTGATCCTCCAAGAGGCTTCGGAGGACAAATCTGGGGATCGATTTATATGGGGGCTATATATAATTATGGACCGATATAGACCAATTCTTTCGTGTTTGTTAGAGACTACATTCTAACACCATGTTCCAAATTTCAACCGGATCGGATAAATTTTGCTCCTCCAAGTGGCTCCGGAGGACAAATCTGGGGATCGATTTATATGGGGGCTATATATAATTATGGACCGATATGGACCAATTCTTGCGTGGTTGTTAGAGACCATATACTAACACCACGTACCAAATTTCAACCGGATCGGACGAATTTTGTTCTCCTAAGAGGCTCCGGAGGTCAAATCTGGGGATCGGCTTATATGGGGGCCATATATAATTATGGGTCGATGTGGACCTTTTTTTGCATGGTTGTTAGAGACCATATACTAACACCATGTACCAAATTTCAGCTGGATCGGATGCAATTTGCTTCTCGCAAGCAATCGCAAGCCAAATTTGGGGGTCCGTTTATATGGGGGCTATACGTTAAAGTGGACCGATATGGACCAATTTTTGCATGGTTGTTAGAGACCATATACCAACACCATGTACCAACTGTCAGCCTGATCGGATGAAAAGAGCAATCGCAAGCCAAATTTGGGGGTCCGTTTATATGGGGGCTATACGTAAAAGTGGACCGATATGGACCAATTTTTGCATGGTTGTTAGAGGGGCTATACGTAAAAGTGGACCGATATGGCCCATTTGGAATACCATCCGACCTACATCAATAACAACTACTTGTGCCAAGTTTCAAGTCGATAGCTTGTTTCGTTCGGATGTTAGCGTGAATTCAACAGACGGACGGACGGACGGACGGACATGCTCAGATCGACTCAGAATTTCACCACGACCCAGAATATATATACTTTATGGGGTCTAAGAGCAATATTTCGATGTGTTACAAACGGAATGACAAAGTTAATATACCCCCATCCTATGGTGGAGGGTATAAAAATTGTCATATCGGGTTCAGGTTTCCGGAAAATGGGTGTCGTCATATGATAATAAGTTCACACAAAAAAAAACATTTTCTGATTCAATCACGAAATTAATTGGTCCAATTAATTTTTAATTGAAATGTCTTTTATCACAGAAATGATAGTATCAATTAAAAAATTAATTGAAGGTCAATTAAAAAATTAATTGATCCAATTAAAAAATTAATTGATACTATTAATTTTCGTGATTGATTTTTGTTTCAATTAAAAAATTTGTTGATTCAATTAAATTTTTAATTGAATATTTTTTAAAACTCAATTAAAATTTTAATTGGAAAATTTTTCGTGAAATTTTTTTCTGTCTTTTTTTATTTTTTTCTGTGCAGCGATAACGGTACACTGGTGCATTGAACATGCCAATGTTTCTGTCGTCATATGACGACGCTATGAGAATATGGGTTAAGTTCAGTCCCCTGTCCAATATAACCCCCAAGGTATTTTGCACACTCGCCAACGGGAATTTCGATACCACCTAAGAAAATAGGCTTGACAGTGGAAAAACTTTCACAAATTTCTGCAGAAACTCACAGCGAATGCTGTGAGGATTTCTTCTATTCAAAATTAGGTTTTCTACAGTAGGTTTACGACTTTTGCGACATACGTATTATACCGTCGCAAATGTATGTCGCAAAAGTCACAGTTTGTGACAGGCCAACCCTGATTGTGATACCACAGTGGTGAGCTTCTCTCTTAGCACTGAGTGCTGCCCGCTCAATGACAAGGGACCTCCTTTTTATAGCCGAGTCTGAACGGCGCTCCACATTGCAGTGAAACCACTTACTCGTAGAGAAGCTTTGAAATACTCAGAAATGTCACCAGCATTACTGAGGTGGGATAATCCATCGCTGAAAAACTTTTTGGTTATCAAAAGAGCTTTTAGATTATCAAAAGAGCTTGAGCTCCGGATCGAAGTGATTTCTCACCCTATGAATCAATAGTACCATATCGGAGCCTAAGTTCTCGTCTACCATTGAAAGGTGATCCTCCTCTTCTCCTTTCGTCCATAGCCCATTGATGAACCTAAGTTCATTTAGCTAATTATCCACTAAAGTATTCATTCATATTTTTTATACCCTCCACCATAGGATAGGGGGGTATATTAACTTTGTCATTCCGTTTGTAACACATCGAAATATTGCTCTAAGACCCAATAAAGTATATATTTATTTATTTATTTATTTATGTAAGTCTATGGATATACAAAATCCTTACAGACTAGCTCCTAAACTAAAAGTAGTAAGATTCTAGTACTTCATTAAATTTTTTCAAAGACATTGATAAGTCTAAATTAAGTTTAGCATTTACAGCATTATATTCAAAAAGCGAACGCGTAATGGGCTCATTTCTGGAATAGTTTGTAGTATGAGTAGAGACATAAAAAGTTTCCTCATATCTAAGAATATGAATAGGTACCTTAAATTTTATAAGACTTAAAAGAAAAGAAGAATCTATTAAACCAGACACTAGCTTAAATATAAATAAAAGAGAACAACGAGATCGATTATTGACCAATGTATCTAGATGAATAAGTTTGCACCGAGATTCATATGAAGGTAAAGGTGATTGAAAATTAAGAGAAGCAAGACAAGCCTTCAAAAATTTCTTTTGAATTCTTTCAATGCGGTTAACATGAACCGAATAGAAAGGATTCCAAACCATGGAAGCATATTCAAGCCTAGACCGAACAAAAGAAATATATAGCAATTTCAGTGTGTACGGATTTGTGAAATCTTTAGCATTTCTCATAACGAAAGCTAAGAGAGAATATGACTTAGGAACAATGTAATCAATGTGGAAGTTGAACTTGAACTTCGAATCAAAAACCACTCCCAAGTCCAAAGTACTTTCAACTCTGCGTAATAAAATGTTATTAATACTATACTCTGATTCAATGGTCAATAGACGCCTAGAAAAACGAATGTACGAGCATTTTCCAATATTCAGTTTCAAGCGATTCATTTCACACCAACTATATAGGCGATTAATATCGTCCTGAAGTTGAGATATGTGATTACTGCAATTAATGGCCGAAAAAACCTTCAAATCGTCCGCATACAAAAGAACATTTCCAAAACGAAAACAAGAACTGATGTCATCAATGAATATAACAAAAAGAAGTGGGCCCAAAACACTACCCTGGGGAACACCAGAGGGAGCATAATAAGGCTTAGAATGAAAATTCCCAATAGAAACATAACAACTTCTATTCTTAAGGTATGAATCAAACCAATTAAGAATGCTTGAATGTACCCCCATCTTAAACAATTTTAACAAAATAATGGAATGAGACACTCGGTCAAAAGCCTTAGAAAGATCGAAATAGATGGTGTCAACTTGACACCCCTTTTCGAATTTTGAAATACAATAATTTGTAAAACTCAAAAGATTGGTTATATATATATATATATATATATATATATATATATATATATATATATATATATATATATATATATATATATATATATATATATATATATATATATATATATATATATATATATATATATATATATATATATATATATATATATATATATATATATTCTGGGTCGTGGTAAAATTCTGAGTAGATCTAGCGATGTCCGTCCGGCTGTCCGTCCGTCTGTGGAAATCACGCTAACTTCCGAAAGAAACAAGCTATCTACTTGAAACTTGGCACAAGTAGTTCTTATTGATGTAGGTCGGATGGTATTGCAAATGAGCCATATCGGATCACTTTTACGTATAGCTCCCATATAACCGGACCCATAGATTTGGCTTGCGGAGCCTGTTAGGGAAGCAAATCTCATTCGATCCGGTTAAAATTTGGTGCGTGGTGTTAGTATATGGTATCTAACATTCACGCTAAATGTGGTCCATATATGTCCATAATTGTATATAGCCCCCATATACATCGATCCGCAGATTTTGTTTGCGGATCCTCTTGGAGGAGCAAATTTCATCCGATCCGGTTGAAATATGGTGCGTGGTGTTAGTATATGGTCTTTAACATTCACGCTAGGTTAGGTTAGGTTAGGTATAGTGGCAGCCTGATATTTCAGGCTCACTTAGACTATTCAGTCCATTGTGATACCACAGTGGTGAGCTTCTCTCTTAGCACTGAGTGCTGCTCGCTCAATGACAAGGGACCTCCTTTTTATAGCCGAGTCTGAACGGCGCTCCACATTGCAGTGAAACCACTTACTCGTAGAGAAGCTTTGAAATACTCAGAAATGTCACCAGCATTACTAAGGTGGCATAATCCATCGCTGAAAAACTTTTTGGTGTTTGGACGAAACTGGGTTTGAACCCGTGACTCTATGAATGCAAGGCGGATATGCTACCCGCCATACCATTGCACCACGGTGGCTCCCATTCACGCTAAAATTGGTCCATATATATGTCCATAATTGTATATAGCCCCCATATAAAACGATCCCCAGATTTTTCTTGCGACTCTCATATTTCACTTCTGGTTCTCTAATTACGACGCAACAGTTCATATCGGTTCGAGTATTACCCCAAGTAATTTGATTTCTACGCAATCCATGGTGGAGGGTACATAAGATTCAGCCTGGCCGAACTTACGGCCGTATATACTTCTTTCATATTCATATCATCGCAAATACCATTTACATTTTTTCTCGTGATCATTTTATTTTGTAGACATGTTTGGGGCTTATAGCCATAAATAACAATAACAGGTTATATAATAATTTCAAAAATTGATTTATCATAAGTGACTTGAATGATGTTATATACAATTTTTTATATAATATATATATATATATTTTTTGCTCTTTATTATTTTTTCTAATTTTTTTGCAGTTATATGTATGTCTGCGTTTGTACATCTTATGAGAACACAGCGTAAATTTCGAAATAGTATTTATTGTGGAAAATAAAACGAAATCGAGCGTGTACAAATAATTGACGTTTGCTTTTACGAAATTATAAACACAAATGAAAAACTATGAAAACAATTGGAACAAAAATAAATTTTCTACTATTTTTTTAATTTTATAAAACAGGGTTTTCTTCCAAAGAGGATAACATTTTAGACTATGCAAGGAAAAGAATTTTTATTTTGCTCTTCGATTATAATCTTCTTGGCGTTCACAATTAGAGAAGGAAAGCGATCACCCCAAAAATGTTATCTATGGGCGGTGAACATAGATGGTACATAGATAGATTTACAGCAACGATGTTATTTTCTCGAAAATTATGTATTCTTTGAATATTAATAAATTTAAGAACTTGTTAAACACAATTTATTATTAAGCATTAGTCTGTAAGGAATATTTTCACTAGACGAAATAAATAAATAAATAACAAGTATATACGGCCGTAAGTTCAGCCAGGCCGAAGCTTATGTACCCTCCACCAAGGATTGCGTAGAAACTTCTACTGAAGACTGTCACCCACAATAGAATTACTTGGGTTGCGGTAACACTTGCCAATGGCAAGGTATCTTAAAACTTCCTAACACCGTAATATATACCACATAGTCCATACGTGGTATATATTAATCTAAAAAGGCTGATTAAATACGTATATATTTAAGTTTAAAGTTTCTATAGAAATAAAATTTGGAAAAAAAATTTCTTTAGAAATAAAATTTGGAACAAATGTTCTATAGAAATAAAATTTGAAAAAAATTTTCTATAAAAAAAAAATTGGAAAAAAATTCTATTGAAATAAAATTTTGACAAAATTTTCTATAGAAATAAAATTTTGACAAAATTTTCTATAGAAATAACATTTTTGGCTCGAGTGGCAACCATGATTATGAACCGATATGGACCAATTTTTTGTGATTGGGGATCGGCTATATATAACTATAGACCGATAGGGACCAATTTTGGCATGGTTATTAGCGGCCTTATACTAACACCACGTTGCAAATTTCAACCGGATCGGATGAATTTTGCTCCTCCAAGAGGCTCCGGAATCAAATCTGGGGAACGGTTTATATGGGGGCTATATATAATTATGGACCGATATGGACCAATTCTTGCGTGTTACTTAGAGACCACATTCTAACACCATCTTCCAAATTTCAACCGGATCGGATGAATTTTGCTCCTTCAAGAGGCTCCGGAGGACAAATCTGGGGATCGATTTATATGGGGGCTATATATAATTGTGGACCGATATGGACCAATTCTTGCGTGGTTGTTAGAGACCATATACTAACACCACGTACTAAATTTCAACCGTATCGGATGAACTTTGCTCCTCTAAGAGGCTCCGGAGTTCAAATCTTGGAATCAGCTTATATGGGGGCTATATATAATTATGGACCGATATGGACCAGTTTTTGCATGGTCATTAGAGATCATACACCAACTTCATGTACCAAATTTCAGCCGGATCGGATGAAATGTGCTTCTCTTAGAGGCTCCACAAGCAAAATCGGGGGATCGGTTTATATGGGGGCTATATATAATTATGGACCGATGTGGACCAATTTCTGCATGGTTGTTAGAGACCATATACCAACACCATGTACCAAATTTCACCTGAATCGGATGAAATTTGGTTCTCGTAGAGTCTCCGCAAGCCAAATCGGGGGATCGGTTTATATGGGGGCTATATATAATTATGGGCTTATGTAGACCAATTTTTGCGTGGTTATTACAGACCATATACTAACACTACGTACCAAATTTCAACCGGATCGGATGAATTTTGCTCCTCTAAGAGGCTCCGGAAGTCAAATCTGGGGATCGGTTTATATGGGGGCTATATATAATTATGGACCGATATGGACCAATTTTGGCATGATTGTTTGAGACCATATACTAACACTACGTACCAAATTTCAACCGGATCGGATGAATTTTGCTCCTCTAAGAGGCTCCGGAAGTCAAATCTGGGGATCGGTTTATATGGGGGCTATATATAATTATGGGCTTATGTAGACCAATTTTTGCGTGGTTATTACAGACCATATACTAACACTACGTACCAAATTTCAACCGGATCGGATGAATTTTGCTCCTCTAAGAGGCTCCGGAAGTCAAATCTGGGGATCGGTTTATATGGGGGCTATATATAACTATGGGCCTATGTAGACCAATTTTTGCATGGTTATTAGAGACCATATACTAACACCATGTACCAAATTTCAGCCGGATCGGATGAAATTTGCATCTCTTAGAGCAATGGCAAGCCAAATTTGGGGGTCCGTTTATATGGGGGCTATACGTAAAAGTGGACCGATATAAACCAATTTTAGCATGGTGGTTAGAGACCATATACTAAAACCATGTACCAAATTTCAGCCGAATTGGATGAAATTTGCTTCTCTTAGAGCAATCGCAAACCAAATTTGGGGGTCCGTTTATATGGGGGATATACGTAAAAGTAGACCGATATGGCCCATTTGCAATACCATCCGACCTACATCAATAACAACTACTTGTGCCAAGTTTCAAGTCGATAGTTTGTTTCGTTCGGAAGTTAGCGTGATTCCAACAGACGGACGGACAGACGGACATGCTCAGATCGGCTCAGAATTTCACCACGACCCAGAATATTTATACTTTATGGGGTCTTAGAGCAATATTTCGATGTGTTACAAACGGAATGACAAAGTTAATATACCCCCATCCTATGGTGGAGGGTATAAAAATTATATATATGATTTCGACGACCATGTATATGTTTAGACTTGTCAACGGCAAAGAAAACAGTTAAAAATTGAACCGATTTAAACCACAACTGGCACGCATATCCGGAACGTTTATTCTACTCCCTGTACAAAGTTTAAAGCAAACCAGAGCAAAACTCTGGTTTCTGGGGCCATATAGGTGTATATCGGGTGAAAGATATGTATTGGAGCTATATCTAAAACTGAAACGATTTCTTCAAAATCAATAGGGTTCTATTCTGACCCAAAAAGATATACTTGTGGCAAAGTTGGTGCATATGTTGGAAACATATGCACTAACTTATAATACTCTGTTCCACAGTGAGGCGCATACAAATTAGTTTTTATTCCAAAATCACAGCCAATTTCATTTATATCAAGGTCTATTCTTTCCTGGATTGATGTTTCAATTAAGAAACATTTTGCGCGTTTTCGTAAAAAAAATGAATTAATGCGTTATTTCCGTGTCCAAATGTTGTATTTGATACATCGTTTGTAAGTGGTTAAGTTTCTTTACATTGGCTTGTGTGTGCCCAACAATGTGGTCTATAAATAGAACTGCTTGACTTTATGGGCTGCTTTTTTCTTGGCTATATACTATGAAAGCCGATTGACCCGAAACTTGAAACATTTTATTGGATTTTGCCAACCCATATTTTGACCCATCTCCCGGCATTGCGTTTCCTGTTTTATTTGTCGTAAATAGGAAAATTATAAGCAGGTTCATAACTAGGAGTCCAGGTGGAGTTGGTGTCCAGGTTGATAAAAATCCACACGAACTCGAGCAAATTTGAAGCGACTCCACAGAGCAGAAATTGCCTTGTATTTTTTATTTTTTCCTCTTAAAGAACGTATGTTTACAATTTCGTTCCCGAGAATAGACAAATTTTCTTTACGTGTATATATTAAAATGGTCTAAAATAAATTTTCATTCCAATGCTTATCATCAGATCAGGTATTATATTTAATATGTTTTTTTTGCAGATTATTATGATGACAAAGAAGCAACTAGAATGCCATTGAAGTAACATATTTGAGGGAGAAATGTTGTATAAAATTCTTTTCGCTTTCATAGCTTTTGAGTATTTGGCAAAAGTTCAGGTTAAAAATAATAATATAATAAATAAATATACAGTGAGCAAAAAAAAAAGTGGTACTCCAATGTGACATAAATTGTGGCACGATATGGAAACTATGAAATAAATATTTATTTATTATACCTTAAATTAAAGCTCGGGTCTCAAGCTTTAATTTATGGTATAATAAATAAATATTTATAGTTTCCATATTGTTTCACAATTTATGTCCCAGAGGTGCACAACTTTTTTTTCTGTTCACTGTATATAACAAAAAATAATTTATTTTGTGTGTGTGTGTTTTAGGCTGCTGATCGTCATTTTGATTTGCAACTACAGAACATTACTTGCTATGGACATCCAAACCTTTTGAAAAAATTAATTTGTAGTTTTGAGAAGTTGAGCCGAAATCGCTATGACGTAAGTGTAACGTTTGAATTGCTACGCCAAATGCCATCAAATCTAGATGCTTCTGCGCTGCTTTTCATTCGTGCTGAGAAAGCAAAAAAATCCATAAAGTTTCTTGACGTTCGAGTGAAAGTGTGTGATCTACTCACTAGTGTCCTCTCAATACCATTGGCAAAGGAAATAATGGAGAGAGTTACTGCATCTAGTAATTTACCCTATACGTGTCCTATTAAAGAGGTTAGTATATGAAATATTTCTTAAAAAATTTAAATTTCGTTGGAGCAATTTACTTTTCAACGTTGTTTCTCTTTGTTTTTCGCAGAATATTATGTTCAATATAACGAAAGTACCTATTACAGATGATCTTTTTCCTCGTTATACACCTCCGATTCATTTTAATTTTACTATGAATTTTAATGAAGGGAAAAAACTGTATGCCAAGTTTGACCTTACTGGCTTCCGAATGTTTAAAATGTAATTTTATTTATTTGTCAAAAAGCATAAAATTTCAGAAAATAAAATGTACGTTGTACGTTTTAAAATTTCATTTCTTTTAAGTTTTCATTTATATACATAGCAACGATTGTTAATTTGTTTGCAATAAATTTAAATTTTCTGATTTTTTCTATATATGTGTGAAAAAGAGGAAGGGCAAAATAAATATCGGAAATTTTCAAAAAATATTTGAAAAGTGTACCGATCGATACCTGATCGGTTGTTCCACAAAGACAACGCACCGTGCCACAAGTCAACGAGAACGATGGCAAAAATTCATGAATTGGGCTTCGAATTGCTTCCCCACCCACCTTATTCTCCAGATCTGGTCCCCAGCGACTTTTTCTTGTTCTCAGACCTCAAGAGGATGCTCGCAGGGGAAAAAATGGCTGCAATGAAGAGGTGATCGCCGAAACTGAGGCCTATTTTGAGGCAAAACCGAAGGAGTACTACCAAAATGGTATCAAAAAATTGGAAGGTCGTTATAATGGTTGAAGGGAAGCTCTTGAAGGGAACTATGTTGAATAATAAAAACGAATTTTGACAAAAAATGTGTTTTTCTTTGTTAGACAGGGGACTTATCAGCCAACCTGTTAGTTTACAGTAATGGGAAATTTCTAGCTGTCTAAAATTTTTTTCCGAAGTAAAATATTTTTTCTTTGCATGTATATACAGATCAAATCTAAACCAGCACTTTGGTTTTTTTTTAATCTTTTTAATGGTGCTTTCTATCTTAATTGCAACTTTTATATTATTTATGTTCTCAAAAAACAAAAATACATTAATGACATCCATGCAGTGATGAGTTCATTTAACAGTAAGTTTGTTCAATTTGTTTGCGTTTGTTTGTTTGTGATTACCAAAATGTGTTCACACACAGAAAAAATAGTGTCTCGTAAATTTAAGAAGATTTTTACAATAATTTATTATAAGAATTTTCCAGAATTTTAGTTCACTTTTCGTATCTTCAACGAAAATTAACTACTCGAAAGGAAATTTTACAAATTCTAAGTAGCAATCGTTTAGTTCATGGCCTACAAAATACGATGGAAATTTCCTTTAAAATTTCTTAACTGCACTGAAAAAAATATATACGTGATATTACCGATTTCGCAATCTAAATTTTAGGATGCGAAATTTGCAAAATATTAAGGACAAATTTCTTTAAAATAGTGAAATTTTAATTCAAATAAAGTTTATTATCTTTGCTTCAAAAATTGTTTTCATTAAATTTAGTGCACAAATTTTGTAAATTTGCGTCCCTCCGTTAAAGTCATATGTCTTTGAACTAAGGCTAATTTTCTTGAAAGTAAAGAAAACATTTTTCATTTAAAGAAATTGTCCTTAAATTAACTGAAATATTGAAATTTTAGAGTAAAGATGAAAACGCTTCAAATATAGGCTAAGACTTATTTTGAGGATTTAGCGTCTTTGGTTTAAAGTTTTTTTTTGGAATTAAGAAAAATTCCGTTTGTAACACATCGAAATATTGCTTAAGACCCCATAAAGTATATATATTCTGGGTCGTGGTGAAATTCTGAGTTGATCTGAGCATGTCCGTCCGTCCGTCTGTTGAAATCACGCTAACTTCCGAACGAAACAAGCTATCGACTTGAAATTTGGCACAAGTAGTTGTTATTGATGTAGGTCGGCTGGTATTGCAAATGGACTATATCGGTCCACTTTTACGTATAGCCCTCATATAAACGGGCCCCAAATTTGGTTTGCGAATCCTCTAAGAGAAGCAAATTTCATCCGATCTGGCTGAAATTTAATACATGATGTCAGCATATGATCTCTAACAACCATGCAAAACTTGGTCCACGTCGATCTATAATTATATATAGCCCCCATATAATCCGATCCCCCGATTTGGCTTGCGGAGCCTCTAAGAGAAGCAAATTTCATCCGATCCGGCTGAAATTTGGTACATGGTGTAAGTATATGGTCTCAAACAACTATGCAAAAATTGGTCCACATCGGTCAATAATTATACATAGCCCCCATATAAACCGATCCCCCGATTTGGCTTGCGGAACCTCTAAGAGAAGCAAATTTCACCCGATCCGGCGGAAATTTGGTACATGGTGTTAGTATATGGTCTCAAATGACCATGCAAAAATTGGTCCACATCGGTTCATAATTATATATAGCCGCAATATAAACCGATCACCAGATTTGACCTCCGGAGCATCTTGGAAGACCAAAACTCATCTGATTCAGTTCAAATTTGATACGTGGTGATAATATATGGCCTCAAACACCCATGCAAAAACTGGTCGAAACCGGTCCATAATTAGATATAGGCCCCATATAAACCGATCCCTAGATTTGACCTCCGGAGCCCCTTGGAAGAGCAAAATTCATCCGGTTCGGTTGAAATTTGGTACGTGATGTTAGTATATTGTATCCAACAACCATGCAGAAATTGGTTCATAACAGTCCATAATTATATATAGCTCCCATATAAACCGATCTCCAGATTTGAACTCCGGTGCCTTATGGAGAAGCAAAATTCATCCGATCTGGTTGAAATTTGGTACGTGGTGGTAGTATATGATATTTAATAATCATTTGGTACATTGTGCCAGTATATGACCGGTCATATCGGTCTATAGTTATATATAGCCCTCAGATAAATCATGCCCAATCACACAAAAATTGGTCCATATCAAGTTCATAATTGTATATAGCCCCCACATAAGCGAACCCCATATTACAATTCTGGTAGAAGTTTCTACGCAATCCATGGTGGAGGGTACATATGATTCGGCCTGGCCGAACTTACGGCCGTATATACTTGTTGTTTTTATCAATGTTTTTTTATACCCTCCACCATAGGATGGGGTATATTAACTTTGTCATTCCGTTTGTAACACATCGAAATATTGATCTAAGACCCCATAGAATATATATGTTCTGGGCCGTGGTGAAATTCTGTGTCGATCTGAGCATGTCCGTCTGTTGAAATTACGATATCTTCCTAACGAAACAAGCTATCGACTTGAAATGAAAATGGGCCATATCGGTCCACTTTTACGTATAGCCCCCATATAAACGGACCCCCAAATTTGGATTGCGAATCCTCTAAGAGAAGCAAATTTCATCCGATCCGTCTGAAATTTGGTACATGGTGTTAGTATATGGTCTCTAACGGCCATGCAAAAATTGGTCCACGTCGGTCCATAATTATATATAGCCCCAATATAAACCGATCCCCCGATTTGGCTTGCGCAGCTTCTAAGAGAAGTAAATTTCATCTGATCCGGCTGAAATTTGATACATGGTGTCAGCATATGATCTCTAACAACCATGCAAAAATTGGTCCACATCGATCTATAATTACCCAGCAAAAAAATTGGAAGTTGTTCCACAAACATTTCTTTTAAAGCCCATCCCAGAATCCCCCATCGAGTTTTTTCCACTTCCGATGCAGTTCTTTTAGACAAGTGCACAAACATTTCTTCTAAAGCGCATCTTGGGATCCCCCAATGATTTTTTTACTACTTCCGATGCAGTCCTTGTGGACAAGTATTAGAAAGAACGCAATCAGGATATTTTAAGTGAAAATTTTGGACAATTAAATTTAACAAAAAATAAAAATAGAAAACTAATAAAACAATTAAAAAATAGAAAATTAATAAAAAAGTAAAAAATAAAAAAATGTTATCTCCGCTGGGATTTGAACCTGCGCCGTTTGACTTTTTCGCTTCCATGGAAATTCTTTTGAGAAGGTTTTGCAAATTACGAGAATTTGTATTTTTTTTGTTAATTTTTAATGGAAAAAATATATTTATACGAAAATATATGCCGAAAATAAAAAATAAAAACGATGCATAACATAAAAAAGAAAATTTTAAGAAAAATATTTGATAAAAAAATTGCCGCTGGTGAGATCTGAACCTGCGTTTCTTATTTTTGCGTTCATATTAATAAAGAACTTCTCGAGAAGCAATTAGAATGTTATTCCTTGGTGTCGTTTTACGATCATATCACAAACATTTGAATTGACATTTCGACGTTTTATGTTCAATGACGTTTGTGGCTGAGTGTGCTAAGGCGTTTTGTTATGGTGCCAGCAAACCGAGGTTCAACCCCTGGTCAAATTGTAAAAAAATAGATAATAGGAAAATAATAGTGTAATAAAAAATATTAATGAAAACAAGTAAAATTAGTTGAATAAATTTTTTTTCGCTTTTTAAATTTCTTCATTCAAATTAACTTCCAGGGCACAACTTCTAAAGCAATGCAAAGGATCCAAAATGGGAGTATTTCCGTCCTATGACAAGCCTATGTAAAATTCATTGGAGATGATCCAAGTTTGCACTAATTCCGGATCACAGATTGGGGATCCAAACTACTTTTCTGGAAGCTCTTTTTTTGCTGGGTATATATAGCTCCCATATAAACCGATCCCCCGATTTGGCTTGCGGAGCCTCTAAGAGAAGCAAATTTCATCCAATCCGGCTGAAATTTGGTACATGGTGTCAGCATATGATCTCTAACAACCATGCATAAATCGGTCCTCATCGGTTCATAATTATATGTAGCCCCGATATAAGCCGATCCCCCGATTTGGCTTGCTTCTCTTAGAAACAAATTTCGACCGATCCGGCTGAAATTTGGTACATGGTGTAAGTATATGGTCTCAAATAACTATGCAAAAATTGGTCCACATCGGTCCATAATTATATATAGCCCCCATATAAACCGATCCCCCGATTTGGCTTGCGGAGCCTCTAAGAGAAGCAAATTTCATCCAATCCGGCCGAAATTTGGTACATGGTGTCAATATGGTCTCTAATGACCATGCAAAAATTGGTCCACATCGGTCCATAAGTATATATAGCCCCCATATAAACCGATCACCAGATTTGACCTTCGGAGCCTTTTGGAAGACCAAAATTCATTTGATTCAGTTGAAATTTGGAACGTGGTGTTAATATATGGCCTCAAACACCCATGCAAAAATTGATCGAAATCGGTCCATAATTATATATAGGCCCCATATAAACTGATCTCCAGATTTGACCTCCGGAGCCCCTTGGAAGAGCAAAATTCATCCGATTCGGTTGAAATTTGGTACGTGTTCTTGGTATATTGTATCCAACAACCATGCAGGAATTGGTTCATAACAGTCCATAATTATATATAGCTCCCATATAAACCGATCTCCAGATTTTACCTCCGGTGCCTTATGGAGAAGCAAAATTCATCCGATCTGGTTGAAATTTGTTACGTATATATATAACAACCATATGCTATATAACAACCATGCCAAAAGTGGTCCATATCAGTCCATAATCATATATAGCCCCCATATAAACCGATCCCGAGATTTAGTTTTGGAGTCTCTTGGAGGAGCAAATTTCATCCGAGTCAGTTGAAATTTGGTACATTGAGTTAGTATCCCAATCACACAAAAATTGATCCATATCAAGTTCATAATTGTATATAGCCCACATAAATATTTCAATTCTGGCTCTCTACGTACCGTGCAAAAGCCCATATCGACTCGTAATTATTTGTAGACTTACCTATACATAATTTTTTGGCTAATATATACCAATTTTGAAAGAAATAATAAGGGAAATCGGTGAAAATTTTGTTGTTGTTTAGATTCTTTTTAAATTTTTTCATTCAAATGAATTCCCAAGGCACAACTTATAAAGCAATATAAAGGATCGATTCCTCAGATGTTCAGATTGTGGAGGTTGAACCTTTTTGGTAGCATCACTGCCATGTAATAAATAGATAACTTGTTGCAGCAACAGATTGTGATTGTGTTTGCTGTTGGGACTGTTGTTGTTGCCTGTTACAGGTCATCGTTTGTGCCGGTGAGCCTTGGGAGGATGATGTCGCTGCTGTTGTGACAGATCCATTGCTAGAGGTAGCCTTTTTCATGTGCAATGCCGGCACATGATGAGGTTGTCATAAGAGTTTTATGTTTATTACCACCGCCACCACCTCCATTACTACCGGTGCCCTGATTTCCAAGTTGGCACTACTTGCGGATCACAAATGATCCAAGTTTGAACTACTTCGTGGGAAATGAGGAAATTGCTTATTGTAATTAAACATGTATTTTACATGTTTTTTTTTTTTTGCGGCAATAAAATGCTCAAAATAAACATTAAATATTTTATTTTAAAGATATTTTCTATGTATGTAGAAGCCAAAGAGGACAATCACGACTGTCATTCATATTTGAAGTCTTTGCTAAAGTGGAATTCAATAACTGATTGAAATGTAATTTAAATCGTTGGGGTTGTTAAAATTTTGTTCTACATTTTGTAATATTTGCTTGTTATTTCGACTTGTTTGTTGAGTTTTTGAAAGGGGGGCATTTTGTTGTTTTATTAATTTTTTTTCTTGTTTGAGCAATTGGCATTGAATTTTCATTATACCAACTGAATTTAATTAACGATTGTGTATTATATTACAATCGATTTTAAATATTTCTCATATTAGTAACGGCGGCTTGTTACCGTTGATATTTAGTTGAATAGTTTTCCAGTCTTTTTTTGTATTTAAACAAATTGCCTTCCTTCCTTCTTCGAAGTTACTGAATTTGTTTACTTTTGGTCAAGCTTGAAGTGAAGTGATTTAAACACGATCCGACATAGACTTCCACATGTATGGCTTTAAGAGATATAGCCTCGTAACACATGAATAGAGGGTTATAATAGAGGATTTGGAAATTGTTTAGAATATGCACCGAAAAAAAAGTGAACTGTTTTATAGGAAGTATGAATTACCTCGCACGAAAATTTAACTAAATGTTACTCTACATTTTAAGATTTCCACAAAGCGTTTTTAAAACCGGGAAATTTTAATGCCCTGTTGTACTCTTTAACTGCAGTTCACGAAATTACATCATCTCATAGAAAAAAAATTAACTAAACGTAAAGAAGAAATTCATTGGCGCCAAATCATGACCATTTTAACCCTACAGTAGTTCATTCTTACTACTTTTTGGAATCGTACGAAAATCTTCTTTTGCTTTAGTTCATATTGAATTTATGTGTATGGCCATTGAACTTTATACTCACGTTTAGTTCATAAAATTAAAAAAATTAAAATTACTTAAAAAAGTAAGATTTCATTAAGCTGTGGAAAATTTCGATAAAAATAATAAAATTTAACTACAAGCAAAAAATTTGTTTCCAATAAAATTAAGTTAAATTTAGCATTAGTTTAACTAAGGAAATTTTTTTCTGTGTGAGAAGGAGTATGATCATCTAAGAACAGAATGTAATTTTTTTTTTAAGAACATGGAGCATTGTTTATTATTTTCATGCCAAACATAACATGTTTTGCGAAATCAGATAATTACTTTCCGAGAAAATAACATAGTTGCGACACACATGTTAGATGATCCCCATGAAAAAAAAAATATGATCTTGAAACATCCCAGCAAAAAATGGAGCACTTTCAGCAGGATTGTAAGGGAGAGAGGCAGTACCAACTGCCTACAAAACAACCGAATCAGACCTCATTTTTGTGGTCGATGTCCCGATTTAGATCAGTTGGTTCATATTCCTTTTCTGCGTATATATAGGCCATATATTACAGTGGACAGAATCTTAAATATCCACCAACATGGATCAAATATAATAGTTACCGTGGTGCAATGGTTAGCATGCCCTCCTTGCAGCCAAAGTGTCTGTTCAATCCCAGTTTCGAACGAAAATCATAAGGTTTTTCAGCAGTGGAAATTACCCTCTTAGAAAAATCTGGTGAAACAAAGAATCGAATAGCACTCTTTGAAAAGTGAGAAGTTCACCACTTGTGGTATTACAATGCAATACTGAATAGTCTAAACAGGCTTAAAAGTAGCAGAACGCCACTATACCTTCCTTTGAATATCCCTGGTCGTAGTGGGATACGGGAATTCAGAGACATTTGATTTAGAGGTGTGCACGTGACACGAAATTGCCATGACTCACGAAAATTTTCGTGATTCGTGCGTGAGTCGTGAGTCACGCTCATGACAACAGCGTGAGTGTGCGTGAGCGTGATTAACAAACCAAAATGTCGTGCGTGAGTCACGAAAATAATATCTTCGTGAGTGCGCGTGAGTAACGAATTACACTCACGAAAATATTCCTGCTCACCAACATAAAACGCTTAAGAGTTAAATTCATTTTAGTGACACCTGGGATGTTAAGAGTTTAATAACACTCTCGATTTTAATAATGCTCATGTTTTCCGACACTTCGGTAAGGTAAATGAATCATAAAATTATTCGTGAGTCACGATATTTTTAGTGAGTCGCGATATTTTTCGTGAGTCACGATATTTTTCGTGAGTCACGACGTTTTCGTGCGTGGGTACAAATTTTCTTTTCGTGAGTGTGCGTGAGTCCTACCAAAAAATATCGTGCGTGAGTGCTCGTGAGTATGATTTTTCAGTCGTAAGTGTGCGTGAGCGTGAGTAAACTATTACTCACGTGCACACCTCTAATTTGATTAAGCCCACACTTCAAATTTGGTTCACGAAGTTAAATTTAAAGTTTATATACAACACTACATACGAACTATTATTGCTTGAGTTTTAGAGGAATTTTAAACTTCTAGTCTAAGCGTGAAAGAAAAACCGCAATGAATAACGCCTTTATATGATTTGAAATATAAATTCTATAGATTTTGACCCCCATTACTCGAATAAGGTTTGGAAATAAAATCGTGAAATTTACTTTTACATATTGGACATGAATATTAAGGTATTGGTATTATTACGTTATTGAAAAGAAAATGTCAGATAGCAATCTCCACAAGCGTGACTATACACATGTTTTACCGTTGGCCAAGGCAAATTTCCATAGTCTTTAGTGTAGATCTAGCGAAGTGAGGTGATTCAATTTGAGTCTTATATGCTAATAATTTCTTATGGATATTACATACGAAAATTTTACTTCTAATTTTGGCAGATTTAGATGATCAGTCCTAGCAAAAAATGGAGCACTATTTCAGCAGGATAGTAAGGAAGAGAGACAGTACCAACTGCTTACAAAACAACCGAATCAGCGCTGATTTTTGTGGGCGATGTCCCGATTTAGAGCAGTTTCTACATAGCGCTGATATAATTGCTCATTTTAATAGAAATATTGCTCAGAAGAGATATATAATATTGAGTATAGCATTGTTGGCGTGAAGGAAAACAGCACTACCTTTCATGCATCTATACTGCATGAATTGGTTGAAATAACGTAAACGAATGATCATAAACTACCCAGCAAAAAATACTTCAGCAGTAAGAGTTTAGTTGCGCTTTTTGGTATACAATAAAGTAGGCAGTGTTTCCGCACTGCATGAATCGGTGGCAATTACACTTTCTGACAACTTTGCACTTTCTGTCCTCTCGAGATGATAAATCGGAAGACCGTTGTATATAAGGGCTTTATCAAAAAACTTACCGATAGAAACTAAATGCTCCCCAATAGAAGGGATGTAAAAATTACATCCCTTTCATTGTATTTATAGAAAACTTAACTTTTACTTTTACTCCTCGCATTCGCAACTTCGATCTATCACAATGTTCATCAAAGTTTTCGTTGCATCAACGAATGACTATGTTAGCTAGGGTTTTGACAATTTTTATTTAGTATGGAAATTGTCTCTAATAAGTCAAAAAGTGATTTTTTAAAATTCACTCTGCGGAAGGCTAATATGAGCATGAACGTGTACATATCGTCACGTTTACTGCACCATCGAGTAGAACATAGTAATTTTGGCTTGAAATCTTCTTCTGAAATAAGCCTTTTGTCTTCTAGTTTTTTAAATCCGTTTATAATTTTATGAACATTCCTGAGAATTGAAACTTCTTCGAACATACCATCATCTTCTATATCATCGAATTCGGGGACCACCCGACGCGACTGAAGTATTTTGAATTTACGACGTTTGTTACTTTTTCTACATTTACGAAGCGAATGTGACGTTTACGACGTTGACAACTTTGCGACAGATGGTCTGTATCAAAACTAAATAAGTTTGATACAGACCATCTCTGATCGGGAGATCGGTTTATATGGGGGCTATATCAAACTATGGACCGATACAAACCATATTCGACATACTTATTTAAGGACCTATAATACCTTTAGATTTCCAATATCAGACATCTTGGATAAAAATTCGTTGCCCTTGCCACCAAATCAGGAGATCGGTTTAAATTACGATTATACACTGAAAGAAAAGTTTTCTAAATCTGAGGAACGAATTTTAGACAAGCCAAGTTTTCTTTTGCAGCAAAAAAAATTTGACGGAATTAAAAAATGGAAATACTCCTTAAATCGCTTACCATTAAGCCGGGATTATTTGCTTTTAAAGATAACACTTTATGATAATGTTTCGTTCCCGATGAATGTTTTTTCCTTTGGGTGTGGTAAAAATTTCAGCTATACGTAAAAAAACCAAAATTGCTGTTAGCATCGTGTTTTATATTTTATATGAATTTTTATATGGTTTTTTCTGCCACATTTTTACCTAAAAAACGCCGTTTTTTAACCTTTTTAAGCCGCCAACATCCATTCTGAGAATGGGTTGTAGACGGCTCAATTTTCTTTAATTTGAGTAGTAATAGGATCAAATAGATCAAAGAAGACGAAAGATATGCTCAAAATTGTAAGTGTACCTCCAAAAATTAAAAAAAAAAGTTCACAAATTTCTATCTCGAAAACCAATCGACAGAAAATTTTTTAAAACTCATTTTCGTGTTTAGTAGGTCAAAATCAATGGGAAAAAGTATGCTAGAAACAAATAACAGAGAAAATTTTGTTATTTGTGACCTAGTGTATTTGACAGAAATCAAAACAGAATTCTTTGCGCGGTCAAACCAGTAAACACTTTTAGCTCATATTTGGTGCATAACATAACGATAGAAGTATGTTCCATATTCCATATGTGACCATATTTTGCACGATACTCATGGGTCAGAATATAACTCTACCCAACAAAAAAGCGTCGCCAATAAAGTAGTGCAAATGTTCTTTTTGAATTCGGAAGTGGTGAAAAATTGGCGCAGAAGCGATTAATTTAACAAGGGCTTGTTATAGGACGGATGTCCACCATTTTAATAGCCGTTGCAATGAATTTTCATCACTTCTTAAGGTGTGATCCGAATTCAGTGTTTAGGATGTGTATTAAAAAATTGTATGATGTTTTGCAAAATAAATAATTTTTATAATTTTTATGAATTTTAATGCATTCTAACGCTGTCTGAAACGTTTGGCATCAAAACTTTTCCAAAAATTCGCATTTTTTTAGAATGAATGTAGCATTTTTTTCGACAAACTTGTAAAAATTTTGTACCACTTCATTAATTCTTACTCTGTTTTTAACACATTTGAAAAAAAAAAAACTTCAAACTACCCATTAAAAATATGAAAAGTGCTAGTTATACAAAATTGAATCAAAACAACCTCCTGGGTAGTTAAAATAAAGAACTTATTTGAGAGGACATTTTTAGAAGTACTTTTAAAGTTGTGCCTTTAGAAGAACATCAAAATTTTTTTGCTGGGTATTGATTTCGGAAAAAATCGTTTCCCATTTACATAAGTAACTTTCGCCCGATATACATTTATAAGGTCCCAGAATCCAGTGTTAGATTTTGCACAAAGAGTACAATTGATAATTTTTTTCAAATGTGCTTAATTTGGATTTAGATTTAGATATAGGGTCCATACATATCCTTCGGCCGATTTACAAATATGTAACCACAGAAGCCAAAGTTTTAGCCCGATTTACGTGAAATTTTGCACAGCAGAACTAGCATTCTAGCAAAACATGCCAAAATTAAAGGAAATATGTTAAGAAATATGTTAAGATAAACACTTGCCACTTGAACCCAAACTAATCTACCAAAATTTGGAGAAAATTTTACCAAAAAACCACCAAATAAAAAATCTTATTGTGCAAAATTTTATTTCTTAGAAAATTGTTTCAAATTTTTATTTCGATGCAAAATTTTATTTCTATAGGAAATTTTGTCAAAATTGTATTTCTATAGGTAATTTTGTCACAATTTTATTTCTATAGAAAATTTTGTCAAAATATAATTTCTATAGAAAATTTTGCCACAATTCTATTTCTATAGAAAATTTTGGCAACATTTTATTTTTATAGAAAATTTTGTCAAAATGTATTTCAATAGAAAATTTGTGAAGTGCCTCTTAGGTGTAGAAGCATAATTTGCAAAATCTACCAAAACATCAAGAATTCTACCAATCTACCCAACAGTAAAAAATATACTATTTTTGGTAGAATTCTACCACCTGTGGCAAACGTGTACACAAACATTGCAAGTTTTCTTAATTATTGATGTCATACAAGCTTACTTGGCATTTTTCGAAAATTTGGAACATATCTAGTTTCGACATCAAAGGGATTGCAATCGTTTAGCAGTCAAGAATATCAACGGTGGAATTGTACACGCAGAGAAGGAATATGATCACCACAACAATGTTCCAAGAGCAAAATGTTACTTTTTCATGGAAAACATGTAGCATGTTTGTTGAAACCGTATTCTTTTCTCGGAATTTATGTATCTGATTTCGGAAAGCATTTTATGTTGGACGAGAAAAGAATATTTTTGCAACAAAAATGCTACATGGTCACTGTGAAAAAGTAACATGGTGCTCTTGAAACATGTTTGAGGTAATCATATTCCTTCTCAGGGTGTAAGCTTGATGTGTAGGCTTAAGCTTAAACTCGAATGCCTCAGTGGTAGATCACTAGAAAAGGCCTGAAAAACTGATATACACTCCGCTGAAGTAGCCAGCATATTCAACAACCTTTCTTTTTTCACGAATATATTAAGTATCCTCCTGTATGGGAATCATTTGCTCAGAAATTTATAGTTTATTTTTCTTCTTCAATACCCCTTTGATTTTTCATAGCATATGTTTTGATGAAACGCCCTCTTACCGGCATTTCATAGTTTCTTCTAAAGAAACAATTAAGCTTAAATATAAGCATAGAGCACATTGAAAAGCCATATTCCGACGAACCTATACACATTTATTTAATTACTTATGCTTATTTCTAATCTATCTTTTATTAACTTCAGAACGTGTAGCTTAACAAGTAATCTTAGTGGATTGCACTGTTATTTTGTGCATACCGAGTTCGTGTTTAATATTTGGCCAGATGAATGGAGGTCTGGTTAGGCAGGTGGTCACTTAAGTGTTTATGGTATATTGTGTCCATCGTTTTTCTGTTATGAAGGTACTCCATCAATCACTGGCCAGGTTGGTGAATCGCCATGTAATAAAAAAATGTACACTAGGGAACAACTTTAACCTTCATTGTGGGAAATAAGTGACGAAATTAGATATTAAAATACTAATTGGTTGAAAGGGAAAGGGGTAAACAAACATCCCATCAGACATTTATTTTAAAGCTCATCCCGGGATGCTCCATTTATTTTTTCCCACTTCTGGTAACATATTATGGCGTTTTAAGTGAAATTTTTTTGTTTTGTACAATTAAATTTCGCAATAACAAGCAATAAAATTTAATTTAAAAATTTCATCCCTGCTGCGATTCGAACCTGTGCTGTTTGACTTTTTCACTTCCGTGGAAGTTCTTTTAAGTAGGAATTGCAACTTACGATAATTTAATTTTTTTTATTGATTTTTAATGAAAAAAATATATAAATATATAAAAACGAATTACACACGCAGAGAAGGAATATGATCACCTCAAACATGTTTCAAGAGCAAAATATTATTTTGGAACAGTGCGCATGGAACATTTTTCTCGCTTTGCGTCGCAGATACGTTCCAAAAAAACACGACGCAAAGTGAATTATGAGTTTCTATGGCAAACCATGCAAAGATTGGACACAGATAACAACGCAACTTCGAAAATCTAACGTCGCATGGTTGCCGAAATCAGCTACATAATTTTCGAGAAAATAACATGACACATGTTTGAGGTAATCATATTCCTTCTCTGGGTGCAACGTAAAAAACCAGTCTTTCGAAAAACTATATGATTAACATATTTTGCCAATGGAGAGATTTGAATCTGCGTTCTTTAACCTTTGTTCATAATAATAAGGAACATCTCGACAAGAAGTTAGAATGGTATGCCTTGATGTCATAATATTTTTATGTAGTTTTTTATTTATATAGGGAATTACACATACAACAAAATGTTAAACATTTTTTTAAAATTATAGTCAATACATTCATATCACAAACATTTTAATTGAGGTATTGATGCATCGTTTTCAATTGCGATAAGGAGGTCTGTTATGGTTTGATGACAGATGTTCTCCCAAGCAGATCAATTCAACCAGTACACTTCCCGAAGGTAAATTTAAAGATTCAGTCTATGAAGACTAAATCAGATTCTGGATTTATAAGAACCATTTTTATTTGAGTTTTTGAGAAGTCATAACCATCTCATGTAAGTGTGCATGTAAATTATAAAATAACGACTTGATTTGAAATCTAATATCTGTAGATTTTTACCCCCATTATTCAAATGATTACGAGAAGTAAAATCTTGAAATTTTACATTCAGTTTCAATAGACTGAGTAGTCTAAGTGAGCCTGAAATATCGGGCTGCCACCTAACCTAACTTACATTCAGTTTCAAGCAATTTTCATGATTAGTGCGCCTTCAATACCATCAAGAAGTGAAATCGGCCTTACCAAAAGCCACGGTTTATATACGACCAAGGACTTAAATGGGGAGATCAGTCTATTATGGTCCTAAAAAACCTCAAGATTTTCAATTTCAGACAAATCGGATAAAAATTACGGTTTCCAGAAGCCCAAGAAGTAAAATTGTGAGATCGGTCAATATGAGGGCTATACCACAACATAGACCGATACACCCCATTTTCGACACAGCTATTTGTGGTCATAAAATACCTCTAGATTTCCAATTTCAGACAAATCGGTTAAAAACTACGGTTTCTAGAAGCCCATGAAGTAAAATCGTGAGATCGGTCTATATGGGGGCTATACCAAAACATGGACCGATACACACCATTTTCGGCACCCCTCTTTATGGTCCTAAAATACCTCTAGATTTCCAACTTCATACAAATCGGTTAAAAACTACGGTTTCTAGAAACCCATGAAGTAAAATCGTGAGATCGGTGTATATACGGGCTATACCAAAACATGGACCGATACACCCCATTTTCGACACATCTATTTTTGGTACTAAAATACCACTAGATTTCCAACTTCAGACAAATCGGTTAAAAACTACGGTTTCTAGAAGCCAAAGAGGTAAAATCGGGAGATCGGTCTATATGAGGGGTATACCAAAACATGGACCAATACACCCCATTTTCGACACAGTTATTTGTGGTCCTAAAATACCTCTAGATTTCCAACTTCAGACAAATCGGTTAAAAACTACGGTTTCTAGAAGCCAAAGAGGTAAAATCGGGAGATCGGTCTATATAAGGGCTGTACCAAAACATAGACCGATACACCCCATTTGCGACACAGCTATTTAGGGTCCTAAAATACCTCTAGATTTCCAACTTCAGACAAATCGGTTAAAAACTACTGTTTCTAGAAGCCCAAGAGGTAAAATCGGGAGATCGGTCTATATGAGGGCTATACCAAAACATGGACCGATACACACCATTTTCGGCACCCCTCTTTATGGTCCTAAAATACCTCTAGATTTCCAATTTCAGACAAATGGCATAAAAACTACGGTTTCTAGAAGCCCATGAAGTAAAATCGTGAGATCGGTCTATATATGGGCTATACCAAAACACCCCATTTTCGACACATCTATTTTTGGTACTAAAATACCTCTAGGTTTCCAACTTCAGACAAATCGGTTAAAAACTACGGTTTCTAGAAGCCAAAGAGGTAAAATGGGGAGATCGGTCTATATGAGGGCTATACCAAAACATTTTCGACACACCTCTTTTTGGTCCTAAAATACCTCTAGATTTCCAACTTCAGACAAATCGAATAAGAACTAGGGTTTCTAGAAGCCCAAGACCCCAATTCGGGGTATCGGTTTATATGGGTCAAAACCTGGACCGATATAGCCCATCTTCGAACTTGGTCTGCGTGCAGACAAAAGACGGATCTGTGCCAAATTTCAGGACGATAGCGCAATTATTGAAGACTGGAGTGTGATTACAACAGACAGACAGACAACCAGACGGACATGCTTATATCGTCTTACAATTTCTCCCTGATCAAGAATATACTTTATATAGTCGGAAATCGATATTTCGATGTGTTATAAACGGAATGACAAACTTAGTACACCCCCATCACCATTCTATGGTGATGGGTATAAAAATGAGTGAACGATTTCGCGGGGGTTTTAAACACTTAATTGCTCCAATTTAATTAGAAAATTTAATCGAGATCGATTTCAAAACTCAATTAATTGTTTAACTGATTTAATTAAAAAAAAAACAACCCATTTAATCAATTAAAAAGCTAAGTTTTCCACTCGACAACAATTGAATTTTTGATTGAATTAATTAAAAATCAATTTAATTTTTAATTGAACCAATTACCAAATTAATTGAAATTTTAAAATCAAATCAATTAATTTGTTAATCAAATATTTTTTATGTCTAATTGAAACTGTCATTGATACTATCATTTTTGTCATTGAAGACATTTAAATTGAAACATTAATTGTATCAAGTAATTTCGTGATTGAATTAGGAATCTTTTGTGTGTTTCTTAACACAGCAAGCATATGAAAAAACAGGAAACGTGCGTCTGCTGTTTGAACCTGTGTTGCCAAAAAAATGTAATAGCTAAAAAATTACCCTTTACCTTACATGTTACTTATTGTGTAATCAACAAAGATGTTCAGAACTTTAGATGAAATGTAGACCAGTGTTATGGTCTTAGGTGACCATTCTGAATTCATGCTTTAGGAAAATTCTCACAAATTCTTGACTAGAATGAATGAAGCTTGTTTCCTCGTCCATACAAGGGGATTTTGCAATATTTCCACTTGTCGCTCCAAATTAATTATTACCATCAACAACGAAATGTAAAACAAACCACCATTAGGAGAATATCTTGAAGACTGCATCACTATGTTTCGTTTATGTGGCATCTGAGTTAACTTTTGCATAGATTGCTTGGCTAATTATTCACTCTAAGTATCCATGAAAAAAAAAAAATGAATAAGAACGATAAAGGCAGTCTCATAGCTTTTCACATAATTTTTTATTCGATTTTTTTTCTTCTACGTATATTATGAGGGTTCTTAAGAAGCTTGATTCCGTAGATGGGGTGTTTTGATTTACTTGTAGTTAAATGAGCAACGCAATATCAGAGAACAGGGTGTGCACGATGCACTACAAGTAATAATAAATAATTTTTGAATTCTATGGCTAAATATTTGCATTTAATGGAGATAACTTGTTAACCACTTCCAACACCACCACGACTAGACGCCAGAAAATGTTCTTCTAAAACAAACCATGTTTGACAATTTGTTATGGAAGCAGACAGAGGACAAATTTTGTCTTGTAAAGTTAAATGAGTTGACTGGAGATATTAGGGGGCTTCAAGATAATTGGATAACTAAGTGGAGCTTAGGAATAAGCTATAGAGTTTGTCATCATGAAATTTTATATGAATATGATCTTATTTATATGATCACGAGTGGACTTAATTAAATATCGTAGTAACGCAAATAAAGCTTTTCCACCAGGAACTATTTGATTTAGTATTTAAAGAAAAATATTTATTTCATAAGCCATTTGTAATAAAAACCAATATCGCCAAATGGGCACCAAGATGACGTTAACAGGGCCATATCCTTACTATGAGATTTTGCATAACCAAATCACAAAGTGTATTTCCTCTATAGCTTCACGAATCCTCGAGGACTGGAAGCGATGCTGGACTGTTTGCTTTGATCTTATCTTTCACGCGGCTCCAAATGAATGTTAATTATATAACAATCCTTTTTTACTCAAAAGATCCGAATAGAAAAACATTAATCAGGTAATAATACGTAAAACGAAAAATAATTTCATATCATAAACAAGTATATACGGCCGTAAGTTCGGCCAGGCCGAAGCTTATGTACCCTCCATCATGGATTGCGTAGAAACTTCTTCTAATCACTGCATTCCACAATCGAATTACTTAAGTTGCGGTCACGATGGCAAGGTATCTTAAAACCTACTAACACCATCTTCTAAATTTTATGTAAGTACATACGTGGTATATATTAAATCAAAAAGATCGATCCAATACGTATATAATTCAGTTTGACAAAGTAGACATAACATTTTGACAAAATTTTCTACAGAAATAAAATTTTAACAAAATTTTCTATAGAAATAAAATTTTCACAAAATTTCCTATAGAAATAAAAATTTTGACAAAATTTTCTATAGAAAGAAAATTTTGACAAAAATTTCCACAGAAATAAAATTTTAACAAAATTTTCGATAGAAATAAACTTTTGACAAAATTTTCTATAGAAATAAAATCTTGGTAGATTATTTCTGGCTCGAGTGGCAACCATGATTATGAACCGAATAAAATTTGAACAAAATTTTCTATAGAAATAAAATTTTGACAAAATTTTCTATAGAAATAAAACTTTGACAAAATTTTCTATAGAAATACAATTTTTGCAATGATGAAAATTTTATTATGAACGGAATAAAATTTTAACAAAATTTTCTCTAGAAATAAAATTTTGACAAAATTTTCTATGGAAATAAAATTTTGACAAAATTTTCTATAGAAATAAAATTTTGACAAAATTTTCTATAGAAATAAAATTTTGACAAAATTTTCTATAGAAATAAAATTTTGACAAAATTTTCTATAGAAATAAAATTTTGGTAGATTATTTTTGGCTCTAGTGGCAACCATGATTATGAACCGATATGGACCAATTTTTGTGTGATTGGACCAATTTTGGGTATGGTCCTTAGCGACCATATACTAATACCACGTTCCTAATTCGAACCGGATCGGATGAATTTTGCTCCTCCAAGAGGCTCCGGAGGTCAAATCTGGAGAACGTTTTATATGGGGCCTATATATAATTATGGACCCTTATGGACCAATTCTGGCACGGTTGTTAAAGATCATATACTAACACCATGTTCCAAATTCATATGGGGCTATATATAATTAACCGATATGGACCAATTTTTGCATGGTTGTCAGAGACCATATACCAACATCATGTACCAAATTTCAGCCGGATCGGATGAAATTTTCTTCCCTTTGAGGCTCCGCAAGCCAAATCTGGGGATCGGTTTATATGGGGGCTATATATAATTATGGACCGATGTGGATCACTTTTTGCATGGTTGTTAGAGACCATATACCAACACCGTGTACCAAATTTCAGCCGGATCGGATGAAATTTGCTTCTCTTTTAGGCTCCGCAAGCCAAATCTGGGGATCGGTTTATATGGGGGCTATATATAATTATGGACCGATCTGGACCAATTTTTGCACGGTTGTTAGAGACCATATACCAACACCATGTACCAAATTTCAGCCGGATCGGATGAAATATGCTTCTGTTAGAGGCTCCACAAGCTAAATCTGAGGGTCCCTTTATATGGGGGCTATACGTAAAAGTGGACCGATATGGCCCATTTTCAATACCATCCGACCTACACCGATAACAAGTACTTGTGCCAAGTTTCAAGTCGATAGCTCGTTTCGTTCGGAAGTTAGCGTGATTTCAACAGACGGACGGACGGACGGACGGACATTCTTAGATCGACTCAGAATTTCACCACGACCCAGAATATATATACTTTATGGGGTCTTAGAGCAATATTTCGATGTGTTACAAACGGAATGACAAAGTTAATATACCCCCATCCTATGATGGAGGGTATAAAAATACGAAGATTCAAATGAAATATGTTATTTATCAATTTACAGATTCAACGTCCACAGTTGTAGGTGTTTTATCGAAAATTTTTTCTAATTTTAACTGATAAAAAAGTACATTATTCAACAAAAATATCGTAGGTATTTTATCACTTATGAAAGTGAGCAGTTTTTGCACAACATTTTCAAATATTTTCCGGAAAATTTCCAGTTTTTGAACAAAATTTTCAAATATTTTTCTTCGAATATTTTACGGAAAATTTCCTAAGGACAGCCCTGGGCAGATAAACATTTCGGACGCAGATCATGGACATTAGAACAAGACTCAGCACCATAGTATTCAGCACGTGTCAACCACGAATGAAAGTTACTCGCTTCATATTTACCGCACAATGACCAATCGTGCCAAAAATAATCTACCAAAATTTGAAGAAAATTTTACCAAAAATCTCCCAAATAGAAAAAAGTCTTATTTAATTTTAGCACTTCATTTCAATATTTGCAATATTATATATTAAAGCCATATTTGCGACAATTTTTTGGGTGCACCCCTATCCCTATATGTTTTAACGAATTACCTTGAACAAACAAGGCAAAGTTAATACTTCTATAAAAAGATAGAACTTACAATGGACTTTGATAGAATGACCGAAATGAATACCCTGTTTCTGTATGTCGAACGAAAATCCAGTCGACTGAAAAGCAGTCACTCAAATTCGAATCAATTTGGGTTTCTCTATTTTTGAAAGTTCATATCGTTTGTATGAGAGTACATTGAATATAAAAATGAGTATTTTCAAATTTTTAGCCTGAGAATTGATTCAAATTTCAAAATTGTTTTTAAACTAACGCTAAATTTAACTTATTTCTATTGGAAAAAAAATTATTTGCTAATAGTTAAATTTTATTATTTTTTTGAAAATTTCTACAGCTTAATGAAATCTTACTTTTTTAAGTATGTCTCAAAAATGTTATGAACTAAACGTGGGTATAAAGTTCAATGACCGTACACATAAGTTCAATATTAAGTAAAGCAAACGAAGATTTTCGTACGATTCCCAAAAATAGTAAGAATGAACTACTGTAGGGTTAAAATGATGATGACTTGGCGCCAATGATTTTCCTCTTTATTTTAGTTCATTTTTTCTTCTATGGGTGGATGTAATTTCGTGAACTGCAGTTAAAAAGTACAACAGGGCATTAAATTTTCCTGGTTTTAACAACGCTTTGTGAAAATCTCAAAATGTGGACCAAAATTTAGTTCAATTTTCGTGCGAAATAGTTCATTCTTCCTACAAAATAGTTCAGAAACAGGGTATAAAAAATAATAAAACTTTTAAATATATTGAAATTAAAGATTTTTTTTTTTAAATTTTAATTCTAATTAAATTTTGTCAAAAGTTTATTTCTATAGGAAATTTTGTGAAAATTTTATTTATATAGAAAATTTTGTCAAAATTTTATTTCTATAGGAAATTTTGTGAAAATGTTATTTCTATAGAAAATTTTGTCAAAATTTTATTTCTATAGGAAATTTTGTGAAAATGTTATTTCTATAGAAAATTTTGTCAAAATTTTATTTCTATAGAAATTTTTGTCAAAATTTTATTTCTATGAAAAATTTGTCAAAATTTTATTTCTATAGAATATTTTGTGAAAATTTTATTTCTATAGAATATTTTGTCAAATTTTATTTCTGTATTGTCAAATTTTATTTCTATAGACATTTTTGTCAAAATTTTATTTCTATGAAAAATTTTGTCTAAATTTTTTTCCATAGAAAATTTTTTCTAAATTTTATTTCTATAGAACATTTTGTCAACATTTTACTTCTATAGAAAATGTTGTCAAAATTTTATTTCTATAAAAAACTAGCATAACCCGGCCCGCTTCGCTGCGCCTTCCAAAGCATATTTGGAGGAATATTTTGCGTTAACTTAGTCAACTATATCCTTCGTGCTGAAAACAAATTCGAAAAGATTTGAATTCTTTTAAACAAATCGGACTACTTGATTTTTCGTTTATATGTACAAATACGGCGGGAGAGGGTGTATCTTATTCTATATTTCTTGTGAATCTTAAGTGTGGTTTTTCAAGGAAAGGTATCCTTCTCTTCAACATACCTGGAAATTAAGCACTATGTTATAATAACATACAAAGAATTACTGTTTCCCATCCAATAAATCGGAAAAAGAAAAAATAGTAAAAAATTTTACCACATTAACATTTGGTAAAATGTTGGAAAATGATGCACCTTCTATCAGGGATCCGGAGCGGAGCGGAGCAAGCCCGTTTTTTGCCGGAGCGGGAGCGGCATTTCTAAAATCCGGAGCGGAGCGGTTTCCAAATGAAAAACCGCTCCGCTCCGAATAAAATATTACTTGAATGAAATGTGTAACTTTGAAATTACACTGTGTAGGTAATTTCAAATATAGCTAGTAGTTTGTAATGAACGTCAAATAAATGCAATTAAATGATCTTATTTATATTTAATTTTTTAGTTTTCTACACTGAACAAAATATTGTCGTGAAGTCAAAGATTTCATGTCCTTAGAATAAGAATGCAAATTTTGCTTAACATGGAAGACGAACGAACATTTTGAGAACGAACATTTCTTAAAAACGCTGTTCGAAAATGTATTTTTGCAATAAAAGAGAAAAAAGCGAAATTAGGTAACACTAGATCTGAGTAAGAATATTCGTAGGTATACCACGGACTGATTTCGATGGAGGTTGTTGCAAACATAAACATACACACACACATTACAAATATAACAAAACCTCTTCTCTACGTCTGTTGCAAAACAAAAAAAACTTTCGGAGAGTAGCTACTTCTACTCTGTGTATAGACTTTCAATTCCAATCAGCGTTGCCGTTTTGGTCCGATCGAACCAAAATTGGTCCAAAAAATGTCTAATTTTTAAATTTGGTCCGATGGTCGGACCAAACAGAATTTGGTCCATTTTCATAAATTTGGTTTCTATCACATATTAAATAGTAGATGGTGCGCCGCAAAGAATATTGTCGGGAGGCCAAATATTTCACATGCGTAAAATATGAATACGAATTTTGCTTAGAATAGAAAACGTATTTCTCTGAAGTAAAGTTTTTTCCTTGTCTAAAAGTCTCTAAACTTTTCAATGAAGTCTGTTTGTCCTTATAGCTAAGTGATTCGACATAAAAATGTGTATCCTAACATGAATGAAAATTTTGTTTTAATGAAGTCAAAATGGATTTAATATTTCTGAAAAAATCTTCAAAATTAATAAAATGTTTCAACACATTGTTTTAAAGTCAATATACCCTAAACCACATAGTGGTTAGGGTATAATAAGTTTGATCTGCCAAAAAATGTGCCTACCAGAAATATTGATTTTAGACCTAATAAAGTATATACCGATCGACTCAGAATCACCTCCTGAGTCGATCTAGCGCTTGGTGTCCGTCCGTCCGTCTGTCCATGTATTTGTTGTTCACAGGATTCCGGTCGCAATTATTAACCGATTTTGATGAAGTTTGGTACAGGGAGTTTTTTCGGGCACAAGGACGAACGCTATTGAATTTGGAATAAATCGGATCAAATTTAGATATAGCATATATATGTATTGCTCGATTTCGACAAATGGGGTCACGTTGCACTTTTTTACTAACCGATCGTCGTCAAATTTAGCACAAAATAATCTTTTGTATCACCCTCTAAGTCTGAAAATTTCATCGAAATCGGTTCAGATTTAGATAAAGGTCCCATATATATGTATCGCCCAATTTTGCCAAATTATGTCATAAAACCCTTATTTATCAACCGATCTTACTCAAAGTTGGCTAAATGTAATCTTCTATAGCACTAACTATAGAAGAAATTTGGCATACTTGACTACACTACTAATTGTACCCCAGTGCAAAATTTCAACTTATTTGGGATAAAACTCTGGCTTCTGGGACCGTATTAGTCCATATCGGGCGAAAGATATATATGGGAGCTATATCTAAATCTGAACCGATTTCAATAAAATTTGACACACTTGACTCTAGTGCTAATTGTTCTTCTTCTGCAAAATTTTAAGCAAATTGGGGTAAAACTCTGGCTTCTGGGGCCATATAAGTCCATATCGGGCGAAATATATATATGGGAGCTATATCTAAATCGGAACCGATTTCTTCCAAAATCAATAGGGTTCTATTCTGAGCCAAAGCATATACTTGTGTCAAATTTGAAGTCGATTGGACTAAAACTGCGACCTAGACTTTGATTACAAAAATGTGTTCACGGACAGACGGACATCACTATATCGACTCAAGAGCCCACCCTGAGCATTTTTGCCAAAGACACCATGTGTCTATCTCGTCTCCTTCTGGGTGTTGCAAACATATGCACTAACTTATAATACCCTGTTCCACAGTGTGGAGCAGGGTATAATAAAACTCAATTGAACAAATAATACAATATTTGTACTATAATTTTCTCGAAGAGGAGCGGAGCGGAGCGTGGAGCGGAGCGATTTTTTTTCTCGGAGCGGAGCATGGAGCGGAGCGGTTTTTTTTTTCTCCGGAGCGGGAGCGGAGCGGAGCGAAAAAAATGGACCGCTCCGGATCCCTGCCTTCTATGTTGGCTGCCAATTTCATGTAAATTTAAGTTCTTTACTAAAAAGAAGTCTGGCAGAAGCCTGTGCAAAAATCATAAAATTATGTGCCGAGTTCCCATTTACGGACAACCCTCTACCTTCAATTTAAGAAAAAATAACGGAATAAAGGGACTATCACGTACCCTATATTAATTTCGCAACTACTCAATGGTCCCTATAAATTCTATCGAAGTAAATCGACAAAGTTTATTTCAATTTTCCCCTTCCCCATCCAGATATCGAAAAATCATATACTAATTTAAAATCATGTATAAATTTAATCACCTCCTCCCACGTTGCCTGTAAATTTCAAGTAGATCGGCGATGTTTAAATTTTGCTCTATTGTTTTAAAGGGACGTCACTTTCCCCGATACAATATCGACAAACACCGTAGTGAATAACACCCCTAACCTTCCCTGAAAATTCTTGAAACTTTCCTTCAAGTGTGGGGCAAGGAAGGTTGGCTCTTCGTCATAACCTTCCCCCACTGCCTATGTAAATTTCAAGAAAACTTAAGAATTGTTGTTTTTTTTTGCAGTTTTAGAGGAGGACCTCCTCCCCGACTAAATATCGAAAAGTGATGTAGCGTATCTTTTGTAAACGTCCCAGAAAATATCAAGCAAATTATAAGCCTAAAAGGGCGGCCTCTCTTCCGTCCAAATATCACAAAATCAGGTATCAACTATTAATATCGTAACCTCTCCCCAGTCCTCTGTACATTTCAATTAACTCGGTAAAAGTTTAATTGTTTCTCTGTATGTACTTAAGAGAAGCAGATGTCTCCCTATGTCCTTTTATTTTTATTAAAAAATCGAGAACCTGATATAAATTTCATAACCCATTTTTTCCGTACAATTTCAGTCGGGGGAGTTTAGTTTTGTTTGTACTTTAAAACAAGAAAATTCGGGCAAAGGGGTAGTCCCCCTCCCCGACCCAATATCGAAAAATAATGTAGCGGATTTTTGTCTAGATGCCAACCCCAACATTCAATGAAAATTTCTAGCAAATCGCATAATTTTGTTCCAATTTTCAAAAAGTCCGACGAAGGGGAGGTCCCCCTCCGCGACCAGGTGTCAAAAAATGAGGTACCCTATTTTCACCACATGAACGCCCCCTACGATCTCTGAAAGTTTCAAGTAAATCGGTTCAGCCGTTTCGGAGCCAACTCGGAACATACAAACAAACAAACAAATAAACAAACATAGATTGAATTTTATATATATAGATGTTGTCAAAATTTTATTTCTATAGAAAATTTTGTCAAAATTTTATTTCTTTAGAAAATTTTGTCTAAATTTTATTTCTATAGGAAATTTTGTCAAAGTTTTATTTCTAAAGAAACTTTCGTGAAAATTTTATTTCTATAGAAAATTTTGTCAAAAGTTTATTTCTATAGAAAATGTTGTCAAAATATTATCTCTATAGAAAATTTTGTTAAAATTTTAATTCTATAGGAAATTTTGTCAACATTTTATTTCTATAGAAAATTTTGTGAAAAATCTATTTCTATAGAAAAATTTGTCAAAATTGTATTTCTATAGAAAATTTTGTCAAAATTTTATTTCTGTAGAAAATTTTGTCAAAATTTTATTACTATAGAAAATTTTGTCAAAATTGTAGTTCTATAGAAAATTTTGTCGAAATTTTATTTCTATAGAAAATTTTGTCAAAATTTTATTTCTATAGAAAATTTTGTCAAAATTTTATTTCTATGAAAAATTTTGTCAACATTTTATTTCTATAGAAAATTTTGTCAAAATTTTATTTCTATAGAAAATTTTGTCAAAATTTTATTTCTATAGTAAATTCTGTCAAAATTTTATTTCTATAGTAAATTTTGTCAAAATTTTATTTCTATAGAAAATCAATGTGCCTCTTCGTTGGTGAGGTATATTTTGCAAAATCTACCGAAACATCTACAAAACAGTAGAATTCGGCCAACTGTTGCAACAGTGTTCTCAATCCGTTTGACTTGTGCACTTGTTGCATTTTCGAGAGTAAAGTTGACACAAAAATTATCAAGTTGTTGGTCATCTCAAGACTGTGCTTTACTGGGAATGGACCAAAACACCGCAGAGTACATTACGTGCAGCTTATGTTTGCTGATTTGAGCATCTTGAAAGATAAAATTTTATCCGATATCCGGTTGCAATTTGGTACGCGATGTTAGTATATCCCCTCCATAAACCGCGTAAAAATAGGTCTATAATCATATATAGGCCCCATACCAGTCGATGTCCAGATTTGATTTCCGAAACCTCTTTGAGGAGAAAATTTCAACCGACCTGGTTGAAGCCGTAACAAGAAATAAATAAATAAATAAATAAATAAAATAATAAATAATAAAAACAACAGGTCAACTAAACTAAGGACAATATTATAATATCCAATATGATAAAATTTATATTTCTAAATATGTATATTTCTATCATATTTGGCACAAAAAGCTAACTCATTTTTCTACGGAAGCTGGTTTAATATCAGAAAAATATATTTTATTGGTTCTATGCCACTTCCACAAATTTACAGAAAATTATAACAATGTTTTTTGTTTTTTAATTTATTGTTTCGTGATACACCAAATATGTTTATTATATTCGATTTTACAAGTGTGAGAATTGTTTCCCATTGTTAGTCGTCAGTCTGATTATTTATGATTGAGTTTGATTGATGGTGTTTTAAATGCTGAGTTTTATTTTGTTTTTCTTGTTGGCAAAATTGAACTTTATACAAAACTATTTTACGCTTTTTGTTAGTTTTCGAAACTTTATTCTACTTTTTTACATTGTTAAATTAAAATGACAACTATTTTGTTTTTTTGTGCTGGTTAACGATGTATAATGACAAGCTAAATTTTGTCTTTTTTTAGCAAAATCAAAACATTGTTTTTATAGCAAACCTTCAAACATTAAAATTTTATCAAATATTTCAATAACATAATGCATAAAATACTATTTGTGTTTTCCTTTGCAATTATTAAAATCAGAGAAGGAAGCTGTTAAGGGGTGATATAGATTTTAGCGAAGCCTATTTTTCAGAATGACCTATTGTATCAGAGCAAATTGACTACTCTATTTCATATAACTTCATTAACAAATTAAAAATATTTTGTTAATTATTTATATGACCAAAATTAATAAATCTTCACTAGAATTATATCAACACTACCGATTGAGTGTCATAGAGAGGAACAAAAATGTTGTCCAATATGACCATATTTACACTGAAAAAAATGCATGTCCGGTTGTAAAGATTTTGTCCTTACACTTTGTCATTTTGATATTGATTCCGAGTCAAAGAAGCGGGGAATTGGAATAAGGATACACTTAAATTTAAGTTTTGCGTCCAAATTTATCCTCGACTACAAGTAGAAATTATGCTATGTCTCAAGTAAATAACGTCTTTAGAAGAAAGCGTTGAAAAACATATCCTATTTTTGAACGCTTTTTTTGCTTTGTAGTAATATGCAAAAAGACAACAATTTTAAAGACGATTTAATTAATTTTGAAGATTTTTTCAGAAGTATTAAAGACAAGTTGACCTTAGTAAAAATAAATTTTCTTTCATGCTAGGAAACCCAAATTTAAGTCGAATCACTTAACTATAAGGACAAAACGACTTCATTGAAAAGTTTATCGACTTTTGGACCAAGAAAAAACTTTATGTTTGTAATAATGTTTAGTTAAAATTTTCTAAAAAAATATATATTTTAATTAACTAAAATTTTTCTTCCTTGTGAATTCACTTGTTTTTAAGAGGAAGTTTGTACTAAAAATTCAGTAAAAGAAACAAAACAAAAGGAGTTCAAAATTAAACTTAAATGATTCATGAGGACTTTTGCGCCTGTTAAACATGGCTTCAACACCTGATTTGATGTCTGGTGTCTCTTGGAGGCTCCAAGAGCTATAGAGGTTTATATAAGCCTGTTTTTTATTTCACAAAAACCCGAGCCACCGTGGTGTAATATAACCTACACAGAAAAAATATTTTTTCTGATTCGTCACGAAATTAATTGAACCATTTAATTTTCTAATTGAAATATTTTCAATTACGAAAATAATAGTATGATTCACAGCGCTAATTGGCCAAAAAAATATAAATTTATTTAGTTAGCAAATTTCAATTATTTATTTTTTTTTGATTCAATTAATAATTTAATTGATCTTCTTTGCAATACTCAATAATTTTTTTATACCCTCCACCATATGATGGTGCACCCTCAAAAAAAAAATCGCTTCTTTAACATATGTTCCAAACATATTTTGCAGGAAGCACATATATTATTGCATACTGCCGAAACATTAATATGTTTGTTTTATGTGAACATATTATATGTTTGGAAGCATTTTGAGCCAAAAATATTATATGCTTGGAAGAATTTTTCCCAAACACGATTGTGCTCATTCCCTAACATACTCGTAATTTTCACTTCCACGAAATTTTTTAGTTATTGGCACCTTTCTCTGTAATACAAATAATGTTGAAGAAATTATTCACTTTTATAAATTTTTTAAATTTTACCTTTCGCCTGCACGGAGAATCGAACCGAGGACCATACAGTTTGTAAGCCAATACACTATCCACTGGGCTACGTAGCTGTTATAGTCACCAGTAGATAATTATCGTTTTAAGTTACATTTATATAGCATAGTTTGCAGCGCCCACGAGCCCATGCAAACATAACATTATTTAGCAGAAACATACATTTGTTTGCCACGTGGAGCAGTGGTTAGCATGTCTGCCTTGCATGCAAAGGGTCGTGGGTTCAATCCCTGCTCCGACCGAACATTTTTTTTGTTTTTTTGTTTTTTTTTTTTAATTTACACATTTATATTTATACTATATTAATTTTTTTAAATGAAACATCGAAATGTGCGTTATTAAAGATTTATAGTCTGTAACAGTGCTTGATATAAACGAAATTGAATGATTTTTGGATAAAATATTATTTTTTATTGCAAAAATAACCATCTTGTAATAAAAAACTGTTTTTGTACAAAACTTTAAAATTTGGAAGGAATTCAAAAACTAACAAAAGAAGAACGTGGAGTCGAGTATAAACATGCATACATAATTTTATAATATAAACATAAATTTATTTAGGAGTGAACAGTTTTTTACTAGCATTTAACACCATCGCTCTAAAATTCCTTTTATTTTTCTTTAATAATTCATTTTAAAGAAAATAAACTTTTTAAATTGTTTTAGCTGTAAAAGTCGAACTTAATGCCCGCTTTTATATTTGATGGTGTCCGTCAACTCCTCGTGGACTACTTTTTAATAAAGAGAAACTAAACTTTGTTTTTTTACATTTTACTGTGTAATTTTTCACTATTTCCTCCTTATTTCATTTTACCGTCCCAACTCTAAAAAGAGTATAGTGCCCTTTCGTTATTTTTATGAAGACCCCTGATTTCTTTCAACGAACCAAGAAAAAATAATGCCAAAATGATAAACAAAACACATGTCCACACATACATAAAATGCTGCTCTCAAGGCGAAAACATAAGCTGTTTGTTTTTCAAATGTCTATTCTCTTGGTTCAGAATGTCTATTCTCTTTATTCAAATTAAATAATATTTAGACTTAAACATATCAAATTTTTGGCCTTATCATAAAACAGTTTTCCGAAACAACATACAACCGGTTTCACAGAAATTGTTCTCTTTTGACTATTTTGCTGTGTTATATTGATATCTTTCGTCAACTCTCCCGGTTTCCATCTCTATTTCTCTCTATACTCTCTCTGTCGCTTTGAATAAAATATCACAACATATGTATGTTTAGTTCAAATTTGTAAATTTATATATGTTTGTATTCACACATATGATTTTTATGAAACATTCATGCCCCAAACATAATATATTCTAACATATTAACATAGATGTCCCAAACATTTAGTGTTAGTTTAGGAAAATTACATGTTCGCACTTAAATATATTGTGGTTTAAAATCGTGCCCGAAACACATTTTGTTTATATCGGAACATATGAAAAACATATTTTTCTAACAGTGTGGTATATTAACTTTATCATTCCGTTTGTAACACATCAAAATATTGCTCTAAGTCCCCATAAAGTATATATATTATGGGTCGTGGTGAAATTCTGTGTCGATCTGAGCATGTCCGTCCGTCCATCCGTCCGTCCGTCTGAAACGGGAATCTCGCTAACTTCCGTACGAAACAAGCTATCGACTTGAAACTTGGCACAAGTAGTTGTTATTGATGTAGGTCGGATGGTATTGCAAATGGGCCATATCGGTCCACTTTTACGTATAGCCTATACGGACCCCCAAATTTGGCTTTCAGACCCTCTAAGAGAAGCAAATTTCATCAGATCCGGCTGAAATTTGGTACATGATGTTAGTATATGGTCTCTAACAACTATGCAAAAATTAGTCCACATCGGTCCATAATTATATATAGCCCCCATATAAACCGATCCCCCGATTTGGTTTTCGGAGCAAATTTCATACGATCCGGCTGAAATTTGGTACATGGTGTTAGTTATGGCCTCTGGGAGCCACCGTGGTGCAATGGTTAGCATGCCCGCCTTGCATACACAAGGTCGTGGTTTCGATTCCTGCTTCGACCGAACACCAAAAAGTTTTTCAGCGGTGGATTATCCCACCTCAGTAATGCTGGTGACATTTCTGAGGGTTTCAAAGCTTCTCTAAGTGGTTTCACTGCAATGTGGAACGCCGTTCGGACTCGGCTGTAAAAAAGGAGGTCCTTTGTCATTGAGCTGAACATGGAATCGGGCAGCACTCAGTGATAAGAGAGAAGTTCACCAAATGTGGTATCACAATGGACTGAATAGTCTACGTGAGCCTGATACATCGGGCTGCCACCTAACAACCTAACCTAACCATTCCATGCGCATTCCAAAAAACAGAAGCCATTACTTTGCCAGCGGACTTTTGAGTTTTTCCACGCTCCGGACAAGGTTCACCGCACTGAAAAAAAGCATACTCGGTTCCAAAGATTTTGTCTTTACTTTAAAAAATTTGGTATTGATTCCGAGCCAAAGAAGCGGAGAATACAAGTAAGGATACTTTTAAGACACAATTCTCTTTTAAATTTAGGTTTTGTGTACTTTCTTCTAGGAAGCAAATTTTAATTTTTCGCTTTCTCAGCTTTTTTTCTTCATATGCTATCAAAGTCCTTTAAAAACGAGTTAACGGCAATTGGGACTCGACTCGACTTTCCAAATTGGGACTCGACTACCAGTAGAAATTATGCTATGTTTGAAGTAAAAAACTTCTTTAAAATAAAGTTTTGAAAATCATGTCCTATATTTGAACGATTTTTTGCTTTGTAGTCATGATGCAAAAAGACAACAAATTTAAAGACAATTTCATTAAATTTAAAGATTTTTTCTGAATTATTAAAGTCAAGTTGACCTTAGCCTATAAATTTTTTCTTTCATGTTAAGATACCCATTTTTAAGTCAAATCACTTAATTATAAGGACAATACGACTTCATTGAAAAGCTTATCGACTTTTGGACAAGGAAAATAACTTTATTTTAGAGAAATGCGTCTTCTATGCTAAGCAAAATTTGTATTCGTATTTTAAAGACATGAAATCTTTGACCTCACGACAATATTTTTTTCAGTGCGGTCGCTGTCCACTCATCCAACTGTCGATTGGACTCAGGAGTGTAGTGATGGAGCCATGTTTCACTCATTGTCACATATCACAAACTAATTAACTTACTGACGTCAAATTTTGACACGAAAAATAGTATGCATTTAATACTAGCGACGCCATATATGTGTCAGACCGGGGACTTATCAGCCATCCTGTTATGTGCCACATATCAGGATGATAGCGACAAACATACATATTGTTATATAAATATGATCAAGAATAAATATACTTTATACAGTGGGAAATCGATATTTCGATGTGGACCGACATATATCATATTCATCATACTGATTTGTGGACGTAAAATATCTCTAGATATTCAATTTTAGACTAATCGGATACTAAATGGGGTCTCTCAAAGCCCATTATGTCGGGATATTGGCCTATACGGGGGCTATACCAAAACGTAGTTTTGTCTTCAATGACAATGTCTCGAGTTTAGATTGTAATCTCATCCAGTATGAAGCATTTATTTTATATGCAAACTAGCATCAAGATAACATAGATACACACATGCGATCTATATAATTTGCAAAGCGAAATATGATACAATTAAATAATTACTTTAAGACTGAATAATGACATGAGTGACATGTTAATAAGCACCAACCATAACCACAATCACTTGATATCAAAAGGAATACAAATACACCATCAATATCCAACCGAGAGATAGAAAGACGGACGGACGGACAGACAAACTGAAAGTGTTGCATGTTAAGAGTAAATAATTTATGAAATATCCACATGTGACCCCCCACTGAGTTTCGATGGGTATTGAATGGTGGTGTCATAGTGAACGTGTTCCATTTCGAACACTTTGACGACAACACCTTTGAGGCATTTTTCTGCACTAGGCTAAACTAAGCACGGATTTTAGTGCAGCTGAGAGTAAAGCACCGAAAGGTTGGTGCTTTTTCCAATAACATCGTTAAATCACTTTCAACCAGGTATTACCATCTAACTCTTATGAACGACCGAACGACCAACAACGATCGAGTTCAATGAAAATTTCTTGAGATATTTATGAATATTTCATAAATGTCATATTCAAAGTCATATAATTATCTGGAATATGCGTCACATGATGCATTTTTGCGCAAAGAAAAAAAAATCAAATCAAAAACTTGATATCCAATAAATCCCATGAAAATGTTAATTTCTCCAACACTAATACTGCTACAAAATTTCCTGTTAATGAAAGTTTTATGTGAAATATCATAAATAATACTTTATGGTATTTTATTAGCTGACAATGGAAAAAAAATTAAATGATATATTCTACACTTTATTGCCCAACAACTAGTCCACTGCGGACAACGAATATAAGATGCAGATGGTTATTTGTCGCATTCTTAAGAAATCCGTATTGAATTTTAAAATGTATCGTTCAATCATTTTGATACAATGTGACAATAAATTATGAAACTGGATTCGATTACTGTTAAGGTCTAATTAGTAGCAATATTAAGGTGGAGTAGCTACGGTACGAGTTTTCCGAAATTTTATAGTCACCACCATAGGATGGGATATAAAAATTTACCATTCCCTTGGTAACACATCGAGATATTGATTTCGTTAATTAAGATTTGATTAGACTGAAATTCGATTATTGTCTAACGATGTCCGTCTGTCTTTTGTAATTGAAAAGAAAAAAAAATTCTGATTCAAATCACCAAATTAATTGATCCCATTAATTATACCCACCACCATAGAATGGTGATGGGGGTATAATAAGTTTGTCATTACGTTTGTAACACATCGAAATATCGATTTCCGACTATATAAAGTATATATATTCTTGATCAGGGAGAAATTCTAAGACGATATAACGATGTCCGTCTGTCTGTCTGTTGTAATCACGCTACAGTCTTCAATAATGAAGCAATCGTGCTGAAATTTTGCACAAACTCGTCTTTTGTCTGCAGGCAGGTCAAGTTCGAAGATGGGCTATATCGGTCCAGGTTTTTATATAGTCCCCATATAAACCGACCTCCCGATTTGGGGTCTTGGGCTTATAGAAATCGTAGTTTTTATCCAATTTGCCTGAAATTTGAAATCTAGAGGTATTTTATGACCATAAAGAGGTGTGCCAAAAATGGTGAGTATCGGTCCATGTTTTGGTATAGCCCCCATATAGACCGATTTCCCGATTTTACTTCTTGGGCTTATAGAAACCGCAGTTTTTATTCAATTTATTTGAAATTGGAAATCTAGAGGTATTGTAGGACCATAAAATACAAATTTAGAGGTATTTTATGACCATAAAGAGGTGTGCCAAAAATGGTTAGTATCGGTCGATGTTTTGGTATAGCCCCCATATAGACCGATCTCCCGATTTTACTTCTTGGGCTTATAGAAACCGCACTTTTTATTCAATTTACCTGAAATTGGAAATCTAGAGGTATTGTAGGACCACAAATACGTGTGCCAAAAATTGTGAGTATGGGTCAATATTTTGGTATAGCCCCCATATAAAACGACCTCCCGATTTTGGGTCTTGGGCTTATAGAAACCGTAGTTTCTATCCAATTTGTCTGAAATTGGATATCTAGAGGTATTTTAGGACCATAAGAGGTGTGCCGAAAACGGTGAGTATCGGTCCATATTTTAGTATAGCCCCCATAAGAACGATCTCCCGATTTAACTCCTTGGGTTTCTAGAAACCGTAGTTTTTATCTGATTTGCCTGAATTTGTAAATATTCTGACATTTTAGGCTCACAAAAACGTGTATCGGATTAAGTTTTTATCGGTCCATTTGATAATGCCTCCATATAGACCGACTTCACTTCTTGGCGGTGTAGAAGGCGCACTGATCATGAAAATTGCTTGAAACTCAATGTAAAATTTCCAGATTTTAATTCCACAGATTTAAGATTTCAAATTAAGACGTTATTTTATAATTTTCTTGCACACTTACAAGAGATGTTAATGATTCCTCTAAAACTCAAACAAAAATGGTTCTTATAAATTCAGAATCTCATATAGTCCTCATAGGTGAAATCTTTAAATTTATCTTCGGGAAGTGTCCTCAAGTCCTCAAGCCCTCCTGAAATTTCAAAGGAAACCCTAATATTGGGTTCATTGGGTATATAAGATTCGGCCCGGCCGAACTTAGTGCTGTATATACTTGTTTTTTTATCAATCACATATTGTATTAGAAATAAAAATATAGATGATTAAAAAATTCATTGATTTCTTTCATTTAATTGAGTTTCGTGGAAAAAAAACATTTTTATACCCTCCACCATAGGATGGGGGGTATATTAACTTTGTCATTCCATTTGTAACACATCGAAATATTGCTCTAAGACCCCATAAAGTATATATATTATGGATCGTGGTGAAATTCTGAGTCGATCTGAGCATGTCCGTCCGTCCGTCTGTTGAAATCACCGAACGAAACAAACTTGAAACTTGGCACAAGTAGTTGCTATTGATGTAGGTCGGATGGTATTGTGAATGGGCCATATCGGTCCACTTTTACGTATAGCCCCCATATAAACGGACCCCCAATTTGGCTTGCCGATCCTCTAAGAGAAGCAAATTTCATCCGATCCGGCTGAAATTTTGTACATGGTGCTAGTATATGGTCTCTAACAACCATGCAAAAATTGGTCCACATCGGTCCATAATTATATATAGCTCCCATATAAACCGATTCCCAGATTTGGCTTTCGGAGCCTCTACGAGAAGCAAATTTCATCCGATCCGGCTGAAATTATGTACATGGGTTAGTATATGGTCTCTAACTACCATGCAAAAATTGGTCCACATCGGTCCATAAATATATATAGCCCCCATATAAACCGATCCACTATGGGCGGAAATTGAAAATTTGCGGCAAAAATTATTTACAATCAATCTAGTATCGCCAAACATGGTATATCGATATATCTTATCAAAATAAAATGCTACCAACAAAAAGGGAGTCAATCCCCCTTATTCCAGGTCAAAGAGGAGGTCAAAATTGTAGAGGGGTCAAAATTGTAATTCCACTTGGAATACTATAGAATATACTCTTAGATGGAGTTTAATTTATATTTGCTTATTTTCCTTATTAATAAAGCGCCTTATCCCCAGAACTTGATGTAAACAGTATAAACCAATTGTCATTTTATTAAATTAATTTTATTAATTAAAATTAAACAAATATTAACCATCAAAATCACATTCTTCGGTATCTAACTCTAATTCCGTCCCTCTGTGTTTGTTGTTCGCAGGATTCCGGTGGTAATTATTAACCGATTTTGATAAATTTTGTTACAACATGTTTTCTTGGTCAAAGGACAAACACTGTTGAATTTGGAAAAAAATGGTTCAAAGTTACATATAGCCCCCATATATATGTGTCGCCCGATTTCGACAAATTAGACCATACTGCGCTTATTTACCAACCCGATTGTCTTCAAATTTAACACAAAGTAATTTTTTATAGTACCCTTAAAGTATGCAAAATTTCATCAAATTCGGTTCAGATTTAGATATAGCTACCATATATATGTAACGCCCGATTTTCCCAAATTTGACTATAAAACCCTTACATTTATTTTAGTATGGGCAAGTTTGGGCAGACAAACTTTACAGCACGAAAAAGTATACTTCCACACGAACAATAATAAGCAAAAATTTTCATTAACAATCGTTAACATTTCTAGTTCTATTCCTCCCAAATATAAGTATGTGTTACAATTTTCACATATAAACCGCACTTTTGAATCCATATATTCAAGTTCAAAAACAAAAATATTTTGTAAAGCCTTTACAAACAAAAATATTTTGTAAAGCCTTTACAACATTTTGAACTACTAAACCTCCTCTTAGAATCTACATTTAAAAGTTTCCTTTATTCACTTTTATTGCGAAAAAAATTAATCACGAAATTTGTCAATTTTTGTTCGCCTTGATTAAACGCAACTGGCATACATTTTGGTAAACATTGGCAGCCTTTTTCTCCTGAACAGGGTTGACAAGTTTTAAATAAACTTTCATTTTTACTATCCAAGATGTTCTATAGTAATTTCAATTGGAATATCCAATAATGTTTCATTTTGAAAATTTGACTTTTTGCCGCTGTTTTGCGATTAACGCCCATAGTGCGATCACCAGATTTGACCTCCGGAGCCTCTTGGAAGACCAAAATTCATCTGATTCAGTTGAAATTTGGTACGTGGTGGTAGTACATGATATTTTACAACCATGCCAAAAGTGGTCCATATCAGTCCATAACCATATATAGCCCCCAAATAAACCGATCCCGAGATTTGGTTTTGGAGCCTCTTGGAGGAACAAATTTCATCCGAGTCAGTTGAAATTTGGTACATTGTGCTAGTGTATGGCCGTTAACAACCATGCCTAACTAGGTCCATATCGGTCTGTAGTTATATATAGCCCTCAGATAAATCGATCCCCAATCACACAAAAATATGTCCATATCAAGTTCATAATTGTATATAGCCCCCATATAAGCGACCCCCATATTTCAATTCTGGCTCTCTACGTATCGTGCAAAAAGTCCATATCGATTTGTAATTATTTGTAGACTTACCTATACATAACTTTTTTGTCTAATATATACCATGTATGGACTAACTCACAATTTAGAAAACGATGTTAAGAAGTTTTATGATCCCAAAACCGAAGTAATTCGATTGTGGATGACAGTCTTTCGTAGAAGTTTCTACGCAATCCATGGTGGAGGGTACATAAGATTCGGCCCGGCCGAACTTACGGCCGTATATACTTGTTTTTTAGCTGAAATAATTTAATGTAATTTTATAAGAGTACATATGATTTATATTAGTTTCATATTAGTTTCTCAATTATAATTGTCATGGTTTTGTATTTGGGTTGATAGAAAAAACTTTTTTCTTATTCAATCACGAAATTAATTGGTTCAATTAATTGTTTATTTGAACATTCACATAATTAACTGCAAATTAAAACAACCCTATGGGAAATAGATCAACCACAGGCAAGGCCGTAGCCAGGATTTTAATTCGGGGGGGGTTCAACTTAAAAAAAAATATATTCATATAACCTCATGTGTAGAAAATCTTATTTATGCATAAGTATGTATACAATATTTTTATAATATTAAATTGAGCCGACGGGTTTTTGGGCAGCAAATAAATCAATGACTTCTACAGTCGGCACATTTATTCGGCGATGAACCGACATTAATGCCAATCCATTGAGTCTACTCTCGCTAGTCGAATTTCTAAGATACGTCTTTAATCTCTTCATTGTTGAAAATGAACGTTCGGATGAGCACGTAGTAAATGCAGGGATAGAAAATGCAGTACTATAGTACTTTTTTCAATACTTTTTCACCCCGGTCAGTACCGTAGTACCCCCGCGAAGGATTTAGTATCTTTTGTGTAGACATTTTTGAGTCGATATCAGATTTATGGTACAATAGCTTTGACAAAATATTTTAATATTTTGAGAAAGTCTTTATCAACCTTATTTACTAATAGTCTTTTACAAATATGGCAAAACAGACATGTTCATGTGGGAAGAAAATCTCGATTTTGTAAAAGACATAGTCAAAAACAGGATTTTATTGAACTTTAGTCGAAAAAAGAATGCGATTCTATATTATCGATTTTTTATTTTGGTAGAAAATGTTGTCAAAATTTTATTTCTATATAGAACTAGCGTAACCCGGCCCGCTTCGCTGCGCCTTCCGAAGCGTATTTGTACAAACATTTTTCGTTAACTTAGTCAACCATATCCTTCGTGCTGAAAACAAATTCGAAAAGATTTGAATTCTTTCAAACAAGTAGTCCGATTTGCCTTTTCGTTTATAGGTACAAATACGGCGGATATGCATATGTAAAACGGTTCGTCTTAAAAAATGTCGGGGAGAGGGTGTACCCTTTCCTCCAAATTTTTTTAAATAATGTTCTGTATTCAAGTAGTTGGACAATCTTCTATATTTCTTCAACATATCTGAAAATTAAGCACTACATTATAATAAAATACAAAGAATTACTGTTTCCCATCCAATAAATCGGAAAAAGCAAAAGTAGTAAAAAATTTTACCACATTAACATTTGCTAAAATGTTGGAAAATGATGCACCCTCTACGTTGGCTGCCAATTTCATGTAAATTTAAGTTCTTTACTAAAAAGAAGTCTGTCAGAAGCCTGTGCAAAAATCATAAAATTATGTACCGAGTTCCCATTTACGGACAACCATCTACTTTCAATTTAAGAATTGAAAGTATATTAATTTCACAACTACTCAATGGTCCCTATAAATTCTATCGAAGTAAATAGACAAAGTTTATTTCAATTTTCCCCTTCCCCAACCAGATATCGAAAAATCATATACTAATTTAAAAATCATGTTTAAATTTAATCACCTCCTCCCACGTTCCCTGTAAATTTCAAGTAGATCGGAGATGTTTAAATTTTGCTCTATTGTTCTAAAGGAACGTCACTTTCCTCGAGACAATATCGACAAACACCGTAGTGAATAGAACCCCTAACCTTCCCTGAAAATTCTTGAAATTCAAGTGTGGGGCAAGGAAGGTTGCCTCTTCGTTCATAACCTGCTTTTACAAATTTCAAGAAAACTTAAGAATTTTGGTTTTTTTCAGTTTTAGAGGAGGAACCCCGACCAAATATCGAAAAGTGATGTAGCGTATGTTTTGTAAACGTCCCAGAAAATGTCAAGCAAATTATAAGCCTAAAGAGGCGGATTCTCTTCCTCCAAATATCACAAAATCAGGTATCAACTATTAATATCGTAACCTCTCCCCAGTCCTCTGTAAATTTCAAGTAACTCGGTAAAGTTTAATTGTTTCTCCGTATGTACTTAAGAGAAGCGGATGTCTCCATATGCCCTTTTATTTTTATTAAAAAATCGGGAACCTGATATAAATTTCATAACCTCACCCATTTTTTCCGTAAAATTTCAGTCGGGGGAGTTTAGTTTTGTTTTCATTATACTTAAAAAAAAGTCGGGCAAAGGGGTGGTCCCCCTCCCCGACCAAATATCGAAAAATAATGTAGCGGATTTTTGTCTAGATGCCAACACCAACATTCTATGAAAATTTCAAGCAAATCGCATAATTTTGTTCCAAGTTTCAAAAAGTAGGGCAAGGGGGAGGTCCCCCTCCCCGTCCACATATGAAATCATCAGGTAGCCCATATTATTCCATAACCTCACCGCTTGTTCTCTGTAAATCTCAGATAATTTAGAGAATTTTAGTTTTTTCACTGTACTTTAAAAAAAGTCGAACAAAGGGGAGGTCTCCATCCGCCACCAACCTCAACCTTCAATGCCAACCCCAACCTTCAATGAAAATTTAAAGCAAATAGGTCAACTTTGGTCCAATTTTCAAAAAGGCCGACAAAGGGGAGGTCCCCCTCCGCGATCAGGTGTCAAAAAACGAGGTACCCTATTTTCACCACATGAACGCCCCCTACGATCTCTGAAAGTTTCAAGTAAATTGGTTCAGCCGTTTCGGAGCCAACTCGGAACATACAAACAAACAAACAAATAAACAAACATAGATTAAATTTTATATTTTTATAAAAAATTTTGTCAAAATTTTATTTCAATTGAAAATTTTGTAAACATTTTATTTCTATAGGAAATTTTTGCAAAATTTTATTTCTATAGAAAAAATTTTGCAAATTTTTTTTCTGTAGATTTTTTTTTGCAAAATTTTATTTCTATAGAAAATTTTTGCAAAATTTTATTTATATAGAAAATTTTGTCAAAATTTTATTTTCTTTAAAATTCAGTATCTTGACAATAATCTTCCAGTGAAATTTTTGTTGAAATTTAGTAAAAAGTACCTTTCCGCTCAAAAAAATACCTTTTTTGTACTTCCTTAAAATTTGTATTTTCCATCCCTGAGTAACTGGCAAAGTGACCAAAGTTTTTAAAAGAATATGCACGTTTGGAAATATCTCTTTATTGCACTCTCCAAGTGCTTCCATCGCTGAATTAGGCAGGTTCTTTTCGCAGTTTTGCGCCATTTCATTTGCACATGTGTGTTTGGCTGTTTCATTGTTGTTGCTATGGCCAAACAAAGCGAGTCATGTTCACAAAAAGAACAACAAACGCACATAAAAAGCAGAAAGACATTTTCCAAAAATGAAATTTGTGGTACGAGAACAAAAACAATTTGTTTTTTTCGACCGTCGTTTGACGGGCTTTTCAACTAGTATTCTAGGATTTGTGCAAGTTTTATAGGTAAGCTTTTTTCAAAATAAAACCTTCAGCTTTTCTTCAACATCTTCGATAAGATTTTTCTATGCAGCTAAAAATATATATTTATTTATCTAAAAACATTTATTCATTTCGGGGGGGGTTTGATCCCCCTCATCCCCCCCCCCCCTGAATACGGCCTTGACCACAGGGCCGGTACAGGACTAGTCCCTGGTGTGTATGAACCAGTCCTAGTTCTGGTCAAGACGTATGGAAGGGGCGGTCACTTTGTCATGGGTTTGTCATTGACGGGTTAAATTTACACTTTAGGACACGTCTTGGACTCGTTCGTAAGGGCACGTCCTGGGACATTTTACTAGTAGCACTCCATAGAGAGGTCCTCATGACCCAGTCTCGGACAACTCTTAGGAATCTTTCATTTTGGTTATCCGAATCGCACCAAAAATGAAAATATCTTGAACAATAGGTTGTTCTTGTAATTCTACTTCACTAAATGTGTAGATCCAATAAGATTTTTATATCAAGCGAGTATGGAAATCATTAAATTATGACTATTTAAAAACTGCGACAAACTGGATCACCCTGATACCGGATCTATAATAGGTCCGTCGGTGGCAATTTGCAGCAATTTCCCGTAGGGAAGTGAGTAAAGTAGAAAGTCGGTCGGGGCCGACTATATCATACCCTAAACCACCCCTACTGAATTAGTAGTGTTTGTGGGGTATGCATGGTACATGATTGGGAGATAACGCGCATTTACATATTTCAGAACATTAAGGGGTACATGGTTATGGGAGTTTTATCACAATCTGATTCTGAACCTACAGAGTTTATATGCTACTAATATTGCTTCCATTATTAAACAAGTAAGTAAAGTAGAAAGTCGGGCGGGGCCGTCTATATCATACCCTAAACCACCCTTACTGAATTAGTAATCATAAGCATTTGTGGGGTAACATTGAAATAGGTCTGGGAGATAAACCGAAATTGCATATTTAAGAAAATTAAGGGGTACATGTTTATGGGTGCTTTGGAAAATGTTCCAGGGAAAATGTTCGGTTTACCCTACAAGGTCAAAAAAGTTCCCTACTTTCCCATACATTCCCAAACAATTTTCCCTACACTATTTTTCGTTAAATTTAAACAAATTTTACTTTGATTATGATCGGTCAATAAATAAGGCCACTATGGTCAAAATTAAGGTTATTAGGGGCAATTTTTGAAAAACGGGCTATACATATATATGGGAGCTATATCTAAATCTGAACCGATTTGAATGTTTGAATATTTTGCAGGTTTGGTAGATATTATAGCGTTCGTCCTTGTACCCAAAAAGGACCCTGTGCCAAATTTCATTAAAATCGGTTAATAATTGCGACCAGAATCCTACGAACAACAAACACATGGACAGACGGACGGACGGACACCAAGCGCTAGATCGACTCATTTTTTGGCAGATCAAAGTTATTATACCCTGACCACTATGTAGTTTAGGACTCGGCTATAAAAAGGAGGTCCCTTGTCATTGAGCTTAACATGGAATCGGGCAGCACTCAGTGATAAGAGAGAATTTCACCAATGTGGTATCACAATGGACTGAATAGTCTAAGTGAGCCTGATACATCGGCCTCCCACATAACCTAACCTAACCTAACCTAGGGTATAAATACTCTTGAATAAAAATTTTATTAATTTTATCAGAACTTTAAATATTTTTTAATTGGTTCAATTAAAAATTTAATTGTTTTTTTTGCCGCAAAACTCAATTAGATTTTTTTAATAAGGTAATCAATTATTTATTCTATTAGTATTTATTTATAATTATTTCACCTTTTGATGAATTAGTTTTCTTGTAATTTTCATTATAGCTAGCGTTTTTCCGATTTCAAATTCAGAAATTCAAGCTCCGCCTGTGGTAATGGTGAGGGACGCCTTAACGGCCGATGGTCGCCCCCGCTTGTGTTCATTAACCGTAGGGTCGAACTGAATGCCAAATATTTTCGGGAAAATGTCCTAAAGGCGGTATTGAAGCCCTGGGCAGACAAAAATTTCGCTCGAAGTCCTTGAACATTCCCAAACAGACTCACCATCCAGCATGCGTTAACCAAGAATGGTTTAAAAATCAGGTTTCATGCATCATTTCTAGCTTACAATGGCCACCAAAATCTCCGAGTCTAAATCCTTTGAACTTTGTCGATTGAGACACTTTGGAGAGTAAGGTTGAGAGTCTACGTGAGTTAATGCTTAGCATGCTCGCCTTACATACAAAGGGTTATGGGTTCAATCTCAATTTCGACCAAACGTCATAAAGCTTTTTAGCGGTGAATTATCGCCTCTCAGTATTGCTGGTGACATTTCTCAGTGTTTCAAAACTTTTCAGCGTAATGTGAAACGTTGTTCAGACTCGGTTATAGGAAATCCATTATCATTGAGCTAAACATAATCGTAATATATTACAAAAAATTCTTTACGATGATGTCCGCGAACGCTCTCGTATCGCAATACCACAATCAATTTTTCAGAATCAACTCATATAACTTTTAAACTAGATTATACGTGTATCACTTATTTTTTTACGTGTGTCATTTAAATTTACTATTAATATATATGTGTATACAAATATAATTTTATAATCATAATTCCTATAATTTATTTGTAGATTTAACAAAATTACTACACGACAATAGCGAGAAATTAGCAATTTGTCGATTTTGTCATAAGTTTCCACATGGTGTCGGTTGCCACCCATCATGGCAATATTGGTGATAATTGTTATCCATAAATTGAAGATAAATTTTATGGTGACATATTGGATATTCGTGTCTCTGATAATTGCTCCACTTTAAGTGTAAATGCATTATCAACATTGTAAAGAGCAACTTTGTTTCCCATTTACAAGACTTTTTCCATATTCATAATTTCCAACCTTCATTTAATTGGGTGTGCACAAGATGAAAATGTAGATAATCGCAACAATTGGCTTAGAATGTTTTACAATTTCTAATAGAGAAACTATTATTTCTTAAATTATTAATTCTTAATTCTTTAAGATTACCGAGTAGAACATAAATAAACTGGTTATTTTAAAAGCTATCATAAATTATTGTCATAAGCAGCGCATGTTTAAGATTGAGCAATAAGTGTTCAATAATACATAAGTTTCCCATGGTGTAAAGTTTTTCAGTGCTGGATTATGCCCTCTCAGTAATGCTGGTAAAATTTCTGAGTGTAGGAATGGTTTCAGCGTAATGTGAAACGGTATTTGGACTCGGCTTTTACATTTCCACCAATTTTTGCATAATTATCTCAGCAAAAAAAGAGCTTCCAAAAAAGTAGTTTGGATCCCCAATTCATAATCCGGAAGAAGTGCTTGGATCATCCCCAATGAATTTTACATGGGCTTGCCATACGACGGAAGTACTCCATTTTTGGATCCTTTGCATTGCTTTAGAATTTGTGCCTTGGAAGTTCATTTGGATAAAGAAATTTAAAAAACTAAAAAAACAATTTTTTTCCAATTTCACTTTTTATTTTTATCAGTAGTTTTTTTTTACACTTTTATTTCCTTATTACCTAATTTTTACAAATTGAAAAACTTCTTCGCTTCCACCGGGGATTGAACCTGGGTCTGTTGGCACCATAACAAATCGCCTTAGCACACAGCCTCAAATGCCATTGAACACGATGCATTCTAACTACATCGTGGGGAGAAATCTCACCAGAGGCAATATTTTTATACCCTCCACCATGGGATGGGGGTATATTAACTTTTTCATTCCGTTTGTAACACATCGAAATATTGCTCTAAGACCCCATTAAGTATCTATATTGTGGGTCGTGGTGAAATTCTGAGTCGATCTAAGGATGTCCGTCCGTTTGTTGAAATCGAGCTAACTTCCGAACGAAACAAGCTATCGACTTGAAACTTGGCACAAGTAGTTGTTATTGATGTAGGTCGGATGGTATTGCAAATGGACCATATCAGACCACTTTTACGTATAGCCCCCATATAAACCGACGCTCAGATTTGGCTTCCGGAGCCCCTTGGAGGAGCAAAATTCTTCCGATCCGGTCGAAATTTGGTACATGGTGTTAGTATATGATCTCTAACAACCATGAAAAAATTGTCCACATCGGTCCATATTTATATATAGCCCCCATATAAACCGACCCCCAGATTTGGTTTGCGGAGCCTCTAAGGGAAGCAAATTTCATCCGATTCGGCTCAAATTTGGTACATGCTGTTAGTATATGGTCTCTAACAACCATGCAAAAATTGGTACACATCGGTCCATAATTATATATAGCCCCCATATAAACCGATCCCCCGATTTGGTTTGCGGAGCCTCTAAGAGAAGCAAATTTCATCCGATCCGGCTGAAATTTGGTACGTGGTGTTGGTATATATTCTCTAATGACCATGCAAAAATTGGTCCACATCGGTCCATAATTATATATAGCCCCAATATAAACCGATCCCCAGATTTGACCTCCGGAGCCTCTTGGAGGAGCAAAATTCATCCGAACCGGTTGAAATTTGGAACATGGTGTTAGAATGTGGTCTCTAAAAAACACGCAGGAATTGCTCCATATCGGGCCATAATTATATATAGCCCCCATATAAACCGTTCCCCAATTTGATCTCCGGAGCCTCTTGGAGGAGCAAAATTCATCCGATCCGGTTGAAATTTTCAACGTGGTGTTAGTATAAGGCCGCTAATAACCATGCCAAAATTGGTCCATATCGGTCTATAGTTGTATATAGCCGATACCCAATCACACAAAAATTGGTCCATATCGGTTGATAATCATGGTTGGCACTCGAGCCAAAAATAATCTACCAAAATTTTATTTTTATAGAAAGCATTGTCAAAATTTTATTTCTATAGAAAATTTTGTCAAAATGCTATTTTGTCAAAATTTTATCTATAGAAAATTTTGTCAACATTTTATTTCTATAGAAAATTTTGTCAAAATTTTATTTCTATAGAAAATTTTGTCAAAATTGTATTTCTATAGAAAATTTTGTCAAAATTTTATTTCTATAGAAAATTTTGTCAAAATTTTATTTCTATAGAAAATTTTGTCAACATTTTATTTCTATAGAAAATTTTGTCAAAATTTTATTTCTATAGAAAATTTTGTCAAAATTTTATTTCTATACAAAATTTTGTCAAAATTTTGTTTCTATAGAAAATTTTGTCTAAATTTTATTTCTATAGAAAATTTTGTCAAAATTTTATTTCTATAGAAAATTTTGTCAAAATTTTATTTGTCAAGATTTTATTTCTATAGAAAATTTTGTCAAAATGTTATTTCTATAGCAAATTTTGTCAAAATTTTATTTCTATAGAAAATTTTGTCAAAATTTTATTTCTATAGTAAATTTAGTCAAAATTTTATTTCTATAGAAGATTTTGTCCAAATTTTATTTCTATAGAAATTTTTTTCCAAATTTTATTTCTATAGAAAATGTTTTCCAAATTTTACTTCTATAGAAAATGTCAAAATTTTATTTTAAACTTTAAAATTAATTAAATATATACGTATTTAATCGGCCTTGTTAGTTTAATATATACCACGTATGGACTATGTGGTATATATTACGGTGTTAGGAAGTTTTAAGACACCTTGTCATCGGTAAGTGTTACCGCTTACCGTTAAGTAATTCGATTGTGGATGACAGTCTTCAGTAGAAGTTTCTATGCAATCCAATGTGGAGGGTACATATAAGCTTCGGCCTGGCCGAACTTACGGCCGTATATACTTGTTTTTATACCCTCCACCATAGGATGGGGGTATATTAACTTTGTCATTCCGTTTGTAACACATCGAAATATTGCTCTAAGACCCCATAAAGTATATATATTCTGGGTCGTGGTGAAATTCTGAGTCGATCTAAGCATGTCCGTCCGTCCGTCCGTCTGTCCGTCTGTCCGTCTGTCCGGCTGTCCGTCCGTCTGTGGAAATCACGCTAACTTCCGAACGAAACAAGCTATCGACTTCAAACTTGGCACAAGTAGTTGTTATTGATGTAGGTCGGATGGTATTGAAAATCGGCCATATCGGACCACGTTTACGTATAGCTCCCATATAAACCGATCCCCAAATTTGGCTTGGGGAGCCTCCCGGAGCAGCAAAATTCATCCGATCCGGTTGAAATTTGGTACCTGATGTTAGTATACGGCCTCTAACAACCATGCAAAAATTGGTCCATATCGGTCCATAATTATATATAGCTCCCATATAAACCGATCCCCAGATTTGACCTCCGGAGCCTCTTGGAGGAGCAAAATTCATCCGATCCGGTTGAAATTTAGTACGTGGTCTTAGTATACGGTCTCTAACACCCATGCAAAAATTGGTCCATGTCGGTCCATAATTATATATAGCCCCCATATAAACCGATTCCAAGATTTGACCTCCGGAGCCTCTTGGAGGGGAAAAATTCATCCGATCCGGTTGAAATGTGGTACCTGATGTTAGTATACGGCCTCTAACAACCATGCAAAAATTGGTCCATATCGGTCCATAATTATATATAGCCCCCATATAAACCGATCCCCAGATTTGACCTCCGGAGCCTCTTGGAGGGGAAAAATTCATCCGATCCTGTTGAAATTTGGTACCTGATGTTAGTATACGGCCTCTAACAACCATGCAAAAATTGGTCCATATCGGTTCATAATTATATATAGCTCCCATATAAACCGATCCCCAGATTTGAACTCCGGAGCCTCTTGGAGGAGCAAAATTCATCCGATCCAATTGAATTTTAGTACGTGGTGTTAGTATATAGTCTCTAACAACCATGCAAAAATTGGTCCATATCGGTTCATAATTATATATAGCTCCCATATAAACCGATCCCCAGATTTGACCTCAGGAGCCTCTTGGAGGAGCGAAATTCATCCGATCCAGTTGAAATTTGGTACATGGTGTTAGTATATGGTATCTAACAACCATGCAAAAATTGGTCCATATCGGTCCATAATTATATATAGCAAAAGTCATCCGATGCGGTTGAAATTTGGTACATTTTGTCAATATATGGCCTCTAACAGCCATGTAAAAATTGGTCAATATCGGTCTTTAGTTATATATAGCCGATGACTTATTACACAAAAATTGGTCCATATCGCCAAAAATAATCTACCAAAACTTTATTTCCATAGAAAATTTTGTCAAATTTTATTACTATAGAAAGTTGTGTCAAAATTTCATTTCTATAGAAAGTTTTGTCAAACGGCTATTTCTATAGAAATGTTTGTCAAAATTTTATTTCCATAGAAAGTTTTGTCAAAATTTTATTTTTATAGAAAATTTTGTAAAAAATTTATTTTCTACAGAAATTTTGTCAACATTTTATTTCTATACAAAATTTTGTCAACATTTTACTTCCATAGAAAATTTTGTCAACATTTTATTTCTATAGAAAATTTTGTCAAGTTTTTATTTCTATAGAAAATTTTGTCAAAATTTTATTTCTATAGAAAATTTTGTCAAGTTTTCATTTCTGTAGAAAATTTTGTCAAACTATATTATATACGTATTTAATCGGCCTTTTTTTGTTTAATATATACCCCGTATGGGCTAACTTACAATTTAGAAGACAGTGTTAAAAAGTTTTACGATACCTTGCCATCGGCAAGTGTTATCGCAACCCAAGTAATTCGATTGTGGATGACAGCCTTTAGTAGAAGTTCCTACGCAATCCATGGTGGAGGATACATAAGATTCGGCCTGGCCGAACTTACGGCCGTATATACTTGTTTTTTTTTTACTTTTTCTATTCTTTTTTTTGCGAAATTTAATTGTCCAAAACTTCAATTTTTACTTAAAAGTGCTTAATTCCGTACTTTCTAAGACATGTGCAAAAGGTCTGCATCGGAAGTGAAAAAAATCCATAGAAGATCCCGGGATGCGCTTTAAAGGAAATGTTTGTGGACCTGTCCAAAAGGACTGCATCGGAAGTGGGAAAAACTTGATGGGGGATTCCGGGATGCGCTTTAAAAGAAATGTTTGTGATACAACTTCCTTTTTCCTGGGTTTGAGGGAGCATATATTTACACATTTCGATGCTTAATAAACTGAATGACAAAGGTTCTTTCCTATGGTAGAGGGTTTGAAAACAATTATTGGTAACGCATTATTTTTCAAACACTGGTAAGGAATGTGATCACCTCAAACATATTTCAAAATTTAAAGTTATTTTTGGACCGGGAATATGAAACATTTTTATCGGAAAAATATTTTTTCACCAAGCATAGTATTCTCGTCATCATTAGATACATAGAGAAAATTATATAAATAGTTGTCTCAAACATGTAACATGCTCTCCGTCCAAGAATAACATTAAGTCTTCTCGTTGAGTGATATTCACATAGTATGTGAAAATCGAGCCACAAGCGATGATTTGACATCCCAAACTAATTTTCCTATATTTGTTTTTTTTTCAGCCTTGAACATTTGCAATTACAAAGGAAAACGTTCACATTTGACGGCAAAAATTATATTTTTCAAATATATGTATGTTAATTGCTACAAATCAAACAGCTCACATATTTTAATTAAATTAAAATGCCGTTGCATAAACTGTTAATTTAAATGCCATTCAACACAGATTGAATGATAAATTACAAATCATAATGGAAAAGACGGCAATTGCAATATTTGTGACTCAATAAAACGAATTTTGTAATAGAGCATTGATACACTCTAAAAATAATTTCTTTATGATTTTCTCATAGAACCCTTGATTTATATTGTAAAAAAGGTAGTCGATTTTCATAAGCCTTTTCTGAATCGAATTTGTCATTAGCAAAATTGTGTGCCATGGATAGATGCAGATGGTAATTAGACATGTGATGGCGAAATTATCGTGATGGCAACAGCGATAGTGTTCATGAGCGTGATTAATCACCCAGCAAAAAAAGCAGTGCAAAAAAGTACTGAAAATTATCTTTTTGGATCATGGAATTGCCATATAACAGATGTCCAAAAAAACAGTGCATCGGCTATTGAAATAATTGCCGTTGCACTGAATTTGTATCACTGCTTTAGGTGTGATCCCAATTCAGTATTTTGTATGTGAATAAAAAAGTTTTGTTATATATTGCCAAATAAATATATACATTTTTTTAATTTTTAATGCATTCTAACATTTGTCTGAAACATTTGACCTCAAATATTTTCAAAAATTCATAACTTTTCTAATTTTACAATTTTAAAATAATTTTAATTTTTTTTTTGGTAACATTTAAATAATTTGTACTATTTTATTAACTCTTATCCTGTTTTTAACCTACTTGAAACCAAAAAAAATTTAAAATTACCAATTAAAAATATAAACAAGCACGCTACAAAAAATTGAATCGAAAGAACTTCATGTGTAGTTAAAATAAACAACATCTCTGGAAGGACATTTTGAAATTTTTTGCTGCGCAATACTTTCGAAATCTAGCGAAAAAATTTTGGAATATAAGTAAAATAACATTATTTAAATTTCCAAAAGTTTTATAGTTTCAAAAAAAGTGACCGAATAAAGTGGTTTGTTTCCTTTAAATAAACAAAGGCTTGTGGGCGCCCGAAACTGTGCTCCATAAATTAAATGTATGATCATATGGGTTGCTTGTACGTTGATGTCTTTAGCGATAGTTGTCTGTTTGTGACAATAACAGATACGCAGCCGAGTGCATAGTGTGTTGGCTTACAAAGTGTAAAGTATAATTAAACAAGTAAGGAAAGTCTAAAGTCGGGGCCGACTATATTATACCCTGCACCATTTTGTAGATCTAAATTTTCGATACCTACCACATCCGTCAATTGTGTTGGGTGCAATATATAAAAGGTTTGTCCCAAATACATACATTTTAATATCTCTCGATCTGGACAGAATTTGATAGACTTCTACAAATTCTATAGACTCAAAATTTAAGTCGGCTAATGCACTAGGGTGGAACACAATGTTAGTAAAAAATATGGGAAACAATTAAATCTGAAGCAACTTTAAGGAAACTTCGCAAAAGTTTATTTATGATTTATTGCTCGATATATATGTATTAGAAGTTTAAGAAAATTAGAGTCATTTTTACAACTTTTCGATTAAGCAGAGGCGATTTTACAAGGAAAATGTTGGTATTTTGACCATTTTTGTCGAAATCAGAAAAACATGTATATGGGAGCCATATCTAAATCTGAACCGATTCCAACCAAATTTGGCACGCACAGCTATCATGCTAATTATACTCCCTGTGCAAAATTTCAACTAAATCGAAGTAAAAAATTGGCTTCTGTGGTCATATGAGTGTAAATCGGGCGAAAGCTATATATGGGAGCTATATTTAAATCTGAACCGATTTCAATCAAATTTGGCACACTTGACTATATTGCTAATTGTACTCCTCGTGCAAAATTTCAACCAAATTGGGCCAAAACTCTGGCTTCTAGGACCATATAATTCCATATCGGGCGAAAGATATATATGGAAGCTATATCTACATCTGAACCGATTTCAATAAAATTTGGCACACATGACTATACTACTAATTTTACTCCTTGTGCAAAAGTTCAAGCTAATCGGGATAAAACTCTGGCTTCTGGGTCCATATAAGTACATATCGGGCGAAATATATATATGGGAGCTATATCTAAATCTGAACCGTTTTCAATCAAATTTGGCACACATGACTATACTACTAGTTGTACTCCTAGTGCAAAATTTCAAAACTCTGGCTTCTGGGGCCATATAAGTGCATATCGGGCGAAAGATATATATGGGAGCTATATCTAAATCTGAACCGATTCCTTCCAAAATCAATAGGGTTCTATTCTGACTCACATTAGGAACACGTGCCAAATTTGAAGGCGATTGGACTTATATTGTGAACTAGACTTTGATCACAAAAATGTGTTCACAGACAGACGGACGGACGGACGGACAGACGGACATGGTTATATCGACTCAGGAAACCACCCTGAGCATTATTGCCAAAGACACCATATGTCTACCTCGTCTCCTTCTGGGTGTTACAAACGTATGCACTAACTTATAATACCCTGTTCCACAGTGTGGCGCAGGGTATAAAAAAAAAACTATAAAATCGTGTTGAAATTCTGAGTCGATCTAACATAAGCATGTCCGTCCGTCCGTCTGTTGAAATCACGCTAACTTCCGAACGAAACAAGCTATCGACTTCAAACTTGGAATAAGTAGTTATCATTGATGTAAGTCGGATGGTATTACAAACGGGCCATATCGGACCACTTTTACGTAAAGCCCCCATATAAACCGACCCCCAGGTTTGGCTTGCGGACCCTCTTGGAGGAGCAAAATTCATCCGATCCAGTTGAACTTTGGTACGTGGTGTTAGCATATGGTCTCTAATAATCATGCAAAAATTGGTCCATATCGGTACATCATTATATAGCCCCCATATAAACCGATCTCCAGATTTGAGCTCTGGAGCCTCTTGGAGGAGCAAAATTCATCCGATCCAGTTGAAATTTGTTATGTGGTGTTAGTATATGGTCTCTAACAACCATGCCAAAATTGGTCTATATCGATACATAATTATATATAGCCCCCATATAAACGGATCTGCAGATTTGGCATCCGGAGCCTCTTGGAGGAGCAAATTTCATCCGATCCGTTTGAAATTCGGAACTTGGTGTTTATATATGACCTCCAAAAATAGTCCAAATCGGTCCATAATTATATATAGCACCCAAAAACCGATCCCCAGATTTGACCTCCGGAGCCTCTTGGAGGAGCAAATTTTATCCGATATCGGTCAATAATTATATATAGCTCGCAGATAAACGGACCCAATCACACAAAAATTGGTCCATATCAGTTCATAACTCTATATAAAATAACTTTAAACCAAAGATGCTAAATCCTCAAAATAAGTCTTAGCAAAAGATTCAATATTTCAGTTAATTTAAGGATGATTTCTTTAAATCAAAAATGTGTTTCTTTACTTGAACGAAAATTTGCCTTAGTTTAAAGTCATGCAACTATAACGAAGGAACGCAAATTTTCAAAATGTGTGTCCTAAATATAATGAAAAAAATTCTTGAAGCAAAGATTATAAACTTTCTTTTTATTAAAATGTCATTATTTTAAAGAAATTTGTCCTTAATAGTGTATAAATTGCGCATCCTAAATAAATATTTTTCCAGTGTACTGATAAAAAACTGCATTATATACGTATTTAATCGGCTTGTTTGTCTAATATATACCCCGTGTGGTGTAACTTACAATTTAGAGGAGCTTTAAGATACCTTGCCATCGGCAATTATTACCACAGCCCAAGTAATTGTAGATTTAATAAAAGTTTCTACGCATTCGGCCTGGCCGAACTAACGATCCGTAAAAGAATTAACGTTTCTCACAGAAATTATATACTTTTCTACAAAACAAATTTCCTTACAGCAAAAAGCAAATGGTAAACGATAGTTGTTTGCTTAAATTTCTTTTGAGAGGAATGAATTATTTTTCTGCGTATGTGTACACCCAGAAAAAAGTGACCCCTTCTTTAAGTTAAAATGAACTCATTGTGAAGAAAGTTGAACTTCGTATATCGCCAAAGCCATTTTTATTTGTTTGAACGATGTGATTTTCGTAGAAATTAGGAATAATGTATTCCATATATTAGTTAATATTTTCCTATATTTATGTACCACTATACTACAGAATGAAAAAATTTAACCAATTTGAATTCATATATGGAATGATTTTATTGAAATTTTTTCATTCATTTGGACAAATCTTACACATTTGTGGTGAAACTTTTACTTCATAATTAGAACTGCTTACCTTCGTTTTTAAATACAATTTTATTTATTTCTATAAGCAACTTTATCTTCAATAAAAGACACGTTTTATTAATATATTGAATATATTTATTAAGAATCAACAGCATCGAATCTCTTTGAAATATTAGTTTATTATTCCACTATTTCCAATTTCCGTGTGATATTATCAACTGTAAAACGCACTTTTTCTTCTTCTTGTACTTTTCACTTTTAATAAGTTGCCGCCTAACGATTTTGTCCTCCTTTTACAATTTCAATACCTACAAATATAAAAAATCATAAAACATTTTTGTTCCAAAAGGTTAGCGTCACTGAATATTACCTGACAATTGAAGATTCCAAAATGAAGACAAATGAAAGGGTTGTTATTCTGCTGGTGTTTTCTTCCTTTATACACTATCACGAACATTGATAGATTTATTTTTCAAAACGAAAATTTTTCTCACTAATTTAAAATAACAAATATTTTATATATTTTATTTGTTATTTATTATATTATTTTACCATATTATTTTTTAACAATCTCTCCGTATACCAAAACAACGCGATTCCAACTAGAAAAAACAACCGACGCGCAAACATATCGATTACACCCACGCGCAAACACATCGATTACGATGACAGGTATCGATTACAGGTAGACAATAGAAATTTAGGAAAATTTCCTATATTCTACCAAGTGTGTTTCCTTAAGTTTTGAAAGGATTGCATACTTCTTAGTAAGAATGAACTAAAATATTTTTCTATGCCAAGTGTTGTTCGTATGTATGAAAAACTTTCTATTATAAAGGAAGTCGCAATTATCATTTTATAAGAAATTTTACTAATTTTGAGGAAACTTGGTTTTAGTTCGGTTTTTGTTTATTTTTACGAATGCTTTGTTATCGGTGAATAAAATTTTCTTTTTCAGTAGTAAATTCTTATACCCAGCGAAGAAAATAGTATGAGTAAAATTCCATGCCTTATTCTAGTTAATGAACTATTCCTAACTGCTTACAGTTTAGGATTTTTTTACTGAAACGAGTAAATTTTATTATTTTTCACAAAAATTTACCTTGATGGAAATAAAATGGATAAACTATATTGATGAAATTTTTTTCCTTTAGTTTCGAAGGCACTTTTTTCTGGGTGTAGTTAAAATACATAACATCTTCACACACGGAACATGATACTATTGACATATTTTAGAATTGGCCTTTTAGTGCATGGTGCATTTTTTTGAACCCGTCTGGCTTCTATTTTCACACATTCAAACTAAGCTAAACCATCCAATGGCAAAACTGATAGATATTCTTTTAGTAGCCCTTTTTAACGCCATCTAGCGGAACCCTATCCGACATACCATATATAACGTGTGATAGAGATAAATAACGCCACCTATGGGAAAATAATGTATTTCCTTTTACTAAACCTAGTTGCCGTATTCATCTTTATAAAATATCTCTCAGTGTTTTTCAATAGAGCATCAAAGGAACTGTTCCACTTTTTCATTGTGCATATCGAATCGACCAAATGCAATCGAAAGTCTAAAATAAATAAAAGAAATACCATTGAAGAAACTACTCCACCCACTCTCAAATGTGGCAAGAATGCCACAGAGGCGATGCAATAGCAGCAAATTTAAACAAAACCAATGTTTGATTGTGATTACCAGCAAAATGTGGATTATACTCCATCCACATACCATCGACCGTAAAACATTTTAACCACAAACTAACTCAGTCATTCACTTGCAACCTTTCTGCCATCCCCGACGTTGCTGACCAAAAAGTGTCCACCATCACTACCACCACCATCACCGCCGTTAGAAATACCCCATCATCAATGGCCAAAAAGGTAGCCACAATTCCAACATCGAAAACATGAATAGGACAGATAAACGAGAATTGCATACAAAAATCATAATAATTGCTGTGGTGACAAGCATGATAGGAGTAGCATTGTGTAGTGGCCCCATATGGCCAATATCACCACTTAAACCGCCACAACCTCCTCCTCCACCATGCCACAACAGTGAGTGGTTTTCTCATAGTAATAGAGTGAATTATTACCATGTTCATCGTACAAATCCATATACGCTAAGTTTTCCTAAATGCATAGAGGCTGACAGAAATAGGAAAATTAATGTTTTACTAAAGAAACAAACAAAAAACGAATGGATGGGCTTAGATCTTTTTTTGGAAAAATTAATTGAAATTGAAGATAAGATAGTGAATTTTGATTTATTATATTTTTATAGAGCTTATGACTCATATGAAAGCGCATTTAAATTGTGCTACATAAGCATTTTGACATACCCAAAATATTAGTCAGATTTAGATGCAATTGAGAACGCAGCTTAGAGCGACAAGGTTGATGTCTATGTTTCCTCCTTCAGGGATTGAAATACAAAGAACAATTTTTAATAGTTAATAATAAAATCTTTTTAGAAAGATCGGTTCATGTAGGAATTGTATCCTACAGTGTACTGATATCGATCATCGTAACCATATTTACAGGGTAGCTGACACGAAATTTGCTTGATATGGCTATTGTTCTGAGTCAGCCAAAAAAAAAAAATAAAAGAATTGTAATGTGCGCGGTTATAATATCCCAGCAAAAAGTAGTAAAAATGTTCTTTTTGGATCCGGAAGTGGTACAAAATTGGCGCAGAAGACACGAATTTAACATGGGCTTGTCATAGGACGGATGTCCACCATTTTAACAGCCGTTGCACTGAATTTGCATCGCTTCTTAAGGTGTGATACGAATTCAGTGTTTTGGATGTGAATTAAGAGCCAGAATTGAAATATAGGGAGCCAGAAAGAGAGCCAGAATTGAAATATAGGGGTCGCTTATATGGGGGCTATATAGAATTATGAACTTGATATGGACCAATTTTTATGTGATTGGGTATCGATTTATCTGAGGGCTATAAGTAACTATAGACCGATATGAACCTAGTTAGGCATGGTTGTTAACGGCCATATACAAGCACAATGTACTAAATTTCAACTGACTCGGATGAAATTTGCTCCTCCAAGAGGTTTTGGAACCTCTTGGTTTTGGAGGATCGGTTTAAATGGGGGCTGTATATAATTTTGGACCGATGTGGACCAATTTTTGCATTGTCATTAGAAACCATATACACCAAAAAAAAAGTGACCCCACCGTGTAAGAAAATGTAGGAAAAATGTAACTGAAATAGTTTTCTAATTGCAACGTGTTACAAATAAGTTAATACCTTTGGTCAAATTGAAGAAAATTTTATAAAAATAATTAATTTTTTTCTGTTGTTTACGAAAGTTTCATATGTTGGAAAAAAAAAATTGGATTTAAAAATTGTTAAAATGTCTTTAGCGCTGTACGAAGTTCGAGACAGGTACAATTTTAGTAAAATGTTCTCATTTGAGAGACTTATGAACTCAATTTAAGCAAACTTCTGCCATTTTAGGAAAATATGAACTATTTTATTTTTTAGTAAAATTGTGCACTATATTTGTATACAACTTTTTTCTTATTTTTAGTTCACGTTATTAAAGTTAGCAAACAATTATTCAAATAAGGAACATTTACTCATATTGTGCAAAATTTAACAAAAATCCACTAATCTTCATGAACTAAAATAAAGTTCAGTTGGCATTAGAGCCCATTTTTTCTGGGTGTACTAACACCATGTACCAAATTTCAGCCGGATCGGATGAAATTTGCTTCTCTTAGAGTCTCCGTAAACCAAATCTGGGGATCGGTTTATATGGGGACTATATGTAATTATGGACCGATGTGGACCAATTTTTGAACGGTTGTTAGAGACCATATACTAACACTATGTACCAAATTTCAGCCGGATCGGATGAAATTTGTTTCTCTTAGAGGAATCGCAAGCCAAATTTGGGGGTTCGTTTATATGGGGGCTATACGTACGTACGTAGATCGATATGACCCATTTGCAATACCATCCGACCTACATCAATAACAACTACTTGTGCCAAGTTTCGTTCGGAAGTTAGCGTGATTTCAACAGACGGACGGACGGACATGCTCAGATTGACTCAGAATTTCACCACGACCCAGAATATATATACTTTATGGGGTCTTACAGCAATATTTCGATGTGTTACGGAATGACAAAGTTAATATACCTCCATCCTATGGTGGAGGGTATAAAAAATATGAGTTTTAATGCATTTTTATGGATGTGAGGAACATTTGACATCAAATATTTTACATAACTCGCAATTTTTCTAGAATCGAGTTGGCATTTTTGTCGGCAAAATTTAAATAATATTTAACATTTTATCAATTCTTAATATTTTTTTAACCTATTTGAAACAAAAAATTATTTTTTTTTAAATATATGAAAAAAAACGAGTTAAAAAAATTGACCCAAATGAACTTCATGTGCAGCTAAAATAAAGAACTTCGTTGGGAGGACAGTGCTTTGGAAGTGCTTTTAAAGTCGTGCCTTTGGAAGAACTTCTAATTTTTTTGCTGGTATAGTATATTAAATTATTAATTTAATAAATACTTAATTTTTAAATGTTGTACTGTAAAAAAGGGTACAAAGTTCCAAAGACCTTGTTTCATGTAATTGCGTTTGGATTCCGAGCCAAAGAAGCAAGAAATTACACCAAAAATACATTTACGTCACGAGAAACAATTCTTAATTTAATTTTCCATAATTTATTATACAAGTCCTTTTAAGTTTCTTAGTCGAAACCTAAAATTCAAAATTAAAATTTGATTTCAAAAATGTGTTGAAGTGTCATTGGAATTTTTACATGTGATTGTTGGTAGAAATCTCAAGTTTTATATCATAGTAAATTTGACCGCTAATGAACCAATGAATGATATTTTTCCTGAAACACTTGGGGTTAAAAATATTTGAAATTTCGAATTTTTGTTGGGAATTAAGAGAAATGATTTAGGAGATACATAATGAAGTCTAACGGTTTGAGGTATGTTATGAATAAGTCCTTTGCATGTGTGGATTGGAGTTTGTTTCGTTCAAGCTGGTTTACGAATTCGCAATACGCAAAATTTTCCTCAATCGATAGTTTCCGAATCACAATAATATACGACACGAGATTTTTACATACCATTATTCTGGATAAGGAAATTAAATGGGAGAAATTCCTTTGCAAAATATTAAATAGTTCAACATTTTTTTAACAGTTAAAAATTTTGCGTTTTGCAAATTCGTAAACCGGAACATGGGGGATAGTCTTGGCCAGAGATGGTCTGTCGTAAACTGTAAGGTATTTGGTATACATTTACGATGTATTTTACCATACGTCAAAAAACATCGTAAAGCTCCGTAAAATACTTAGTTTTTCACAATATTGGTATTTGTATAGTATAAGTTTTTTAGAACCATTTATTCAATTCTTCAATATAACGTTTACATGCCTTAAGACATAAAAAAATAGTTTGAAATCAAATATAGGTATCCTGTAAGTGTTTTTGACATTTACTAAGTTTTTTTACGTTTTATACAGATGTATGACATTTTTAACGTATACAACTTTCTGACAGTAGAAAACCAAAAACAAAACGATTGCTACTCTGGTCTTGGCAGAAAATAAAAACATCAAATTCAAAAAAATGTTTTTTCTTCATGCCGAAAAGAAGAGGAGCGTTTTCTTGCGAGAACTTTTTAGCATCTTTTTTGGTATTAATATTCGTTTTTTCTTTACATTTAACATTTTGTTAATAACGAAGCGAAGAACCTTCTTTTAAAGTCATTATTGGTTGACGCGTGCTGAGCCTTGTTGGAATGTCCATGGCCAATTGCCGAAATTGCCATTACTAATGGCGGCACTTGATTTCTGGTGGCCAATCGAAGGTGTAAACTATCAGTAGTATAGTGGTCAATTTGGAATGGTTTCTCATTGGAGAAAACCAAATTTTGTAACTGACCGCTTTGGTCCAAACGAAGCAACTCCTTGTCTAACTGTCCAACTCTTTCCAGTTTAACTGTCCATCAGTGAGCTCTTGCTATTTTTGGAACTTCAATAACTTAAGTCCAAGCCCGATTTTATACCCTCCACCATAGGAAGGGGGTATATTAACTTTGTCATTCCGTTTGTAACACATCGAAATATTGCTCTAAGACCCCATAAAGTATAAATATTCTGGGTCGTGGTGAAATTCTGAGTCGATCTGAGCGTGTCCGTCCGTCCGTCCGTCTGTTGAAATCACGCTAACTTCCGAACGAAACAAGCTATCGACTTGAAACTTTGCACAAGTAGTTTTTACTGACGTAGGTCGGATGGTATTGCAAATGGGCCATATCGGTCCACTTTTACGTATAGCCCCCATATAAACGGACCCCCAAATTTGGTTTGCGAATCCTCTAAGAGAAGCAAATTTCATCCGATCCGTCTGAAATTTGGTACATGGTGTTAGTATATGATCTCTAATGACCATGAAAAAATTGTTCCACATCGGTCCATAATTATATACAGCCCCCATATAAACCGATCCCCCGATTTGGCTTGCGGAGCCTCTAAGAGAAGCAAATGTCATCCGATCCGGCTGAAATTTGGTACTTGGTGTTAGTATATGTCCTCTAATGGCCATGCAAAAATTGGTCCATATCGGTCTACTTTTACGTATAGCCCCCATATAAACGGACCCCCAAATTTGGTTTGCAATTGCTCTAAGAGAAGCAAATTTCAACCGATCCGGCTGAAATTTGGTACATGGTGTTAGTATATGGTCTCTAACAACCATGCAAAAATTGGTTCACATCGGTCCATAATTATATACAGCCCCCATATAAACCGATCCCCTGATTTGGCTTGCGGAGCCTCTAAGAGAAGCAAATTTCATCCGATCCGGCTGAAATTTGGTACATGGTGTTAATATATGGTCTCTAATGACCATGCAAAAATTGGTCCACATCGGTCCATAATTATATATAGCCGATAACCAGATTTGACCTCCGGAGTTTATTCGAAGACCAAATTTCATCTGATTCTGTTGAAATTTGGTACGTGGTGTTAGTATATGGCCTCAAACACCCATGCAAAAATTGGTCGAAATCAGTCCATAATTTTATATAGGCCCTATATAAACCGATCCCCAGATTTGACCTCCGGAGTCTCTTGGAAGAGCAAAATTCATCCAATTCGGTTGAAATTTGGTACCTGAAGTTAGTATATGGTATCCAACAACAATGCAGGAATTGGTTCATATCAGTCCATAATTTTATGTAGCCCCCATATAAACCGATCCCCAGATTTGACCTCCGGTGCCTTTTGGAGAAGCAAAATTCATCCGATCTGGTTGAAATTTGGTACGTAGTGGTACACTGTTAGAAAAATATGTTTTTCATATGTTCCGATATAAACAAAATGTGTTTCGGGCACAATTTTTAAACACAATATATTTATGTGCAAACATGTAATGTTCCTACACTAACACTAAATGTTTGGGACATCTATATTAATATGTTAGAATATATTTTGTTTGGGGCATGAATGTTTCATAAAAATTATATGTGTGAATGCAAACATATATAAATTTACAAATTTCAACTAAACATACATATGTTGTTATATTTTTTTCAAAGCGACAGAGAGAGAATATAGAGATAGAAATAGAGATGGAAACCGGAAGAATTGACGAAAGATATCAACATAACACAGCGAAAGAATCAAAAGAGAACAATTTCTGTGAAACCGCTTGTATGTTGTTTCGGAAAACTGTTTTATGATAAGGCCAAAAATTTGATATGCTTAAGTCTAAATATTATTTAATTTGAATAAAGAGAATAGACATTCGGAACCAAGAGAATAGACATTTGAAAAACAAACAGCATATGTTTTCGCCTTGAGAGCAGCATTTTATGTATGTGTGGACATGTGTTTTGTTTATCATTTTGGCATTATGGGCACAATTTTTTTCTTGGTTCGATAAAAGAAATCAGGGGTCTTCATAAAAATAACGAAAAGGCACTATACTCTTTTTAGAGTTGGGTCAGTAAAATGAAATAAGGAGGAAATAGTGAAAAATTACACAGTAAAATTTATAAAAGTAAAGTTTAGTTCCTCTTTATTAATAAGTAGTCCACGAGGACTTGACGGACACCTTCAAATATAAAAAAATGGTCCTCGGTTCGATTCTCCGTGCAGGCGAAAGGTAAAATTTAAAAAAATTATAAAAGTGAATAATTTCTTCAACATTATTTGTATTACAGAAAAAGGTGCCAAGAACTAAAATATTTCGTGGAAGTGAAAATTACGAGTATGTTAGGCAATGAGCACAATCGTCTTTGGGAAAAATTCTTCCAAGCATATGATATTTTTGGGCTCAAAATGCTTCCAAACATATAATATGTTCACATAAAACAAACATATTAATGTTTCGGTAGTATCCAATAATATATGTGCTTCCTGCAAAATATGTTTGGAACATATGTTAAAGAAGCGATTTTTTTTGAGGGTGTAGTATATGATATTTAACAACTATGCCAAAAGTGGTCCATATCCGTCCATAATCATATATAGCCCCCATATAAACCGATCCCGAGATTTGGTTTTGGAGCCTTTTGGAGTAGGAAATTTCATACGAGTCAGTTGAAATTTGGTACATTGTGCTATTATATGGCCGTTAACAACCATGCCTAACTAGGTCAATATCGGTCTATAGTTATATATAGCCATCAGATAAATCGATCCCCAATCACACAAAAATTGGTCCATATCAAGTTCATAATTATATATAGTCCCCCATATAAGCGACCCCCATATTTCAATTCTGGCTCTCTACGTATTGTCTAATACATACCACGTACGGACTAACTCACAATTTAGAAAGCGATGTTAAGAAGTTTTAAGATACCACAACCCAAGTAATTCGATTGTCGATGACAGTCTTTCGTAGAAGTTTCTACGCAATCCATGGTGGAGGGTACATAAGATTCGGCCTGGCCGAACTTGCTGCCGTATTTACTTATTTTCGCCCTCTGTGGCGTGAATTCCGATCAAATTTGGCCTTCACTTTTCTGATAATTTCTGGATTTTACCGTTTTTGGACGCGATGCAACACTGCCAGTATCGCTGTAACGAGCAATGGTACGAGAAACTAGAGATGTATTCATACTTAAATACTGGAGGGCTCTAACAATAGCTAGTTGTGGTTTCCCAGCCAAATATAAAAATGTCATAACATCACACTTGAATTCCAGCAAGAATAAAATGCTTTTCATTCCTTACCCGCTGTCGGACGAACGGGTAAGAAATGACAGCAAAAAGAAGTTGGGTTCAATACATACCAGATAATGAATGGTTTTTTTCTACCGTGCAATAACCACTTTACCATTATCCTGCATTGATAACCAAATAAAACTTAAAAATACAATTTAAGCAAAATTAAGTTGCTGATTTTACTACAAAGATATCAAAATGAAACCATATGGTTTTAAACTGACACTGATGGTCGTGGAAAAATCGAAAAACGAGAAAAAAAACATTCCACAAAACTCTATTGTAGATGGACGGATTTATAAGAATTTAAATCGCAAAAAAATATCTATGGTATGTAGACAATAGTATGAATATGTTGAACATGTGACATGTAGGGGGCTACCGATAATTCCAGCTCCAGAAAAAAATTCATCGAATACTATAGAACAACTAGCTACAAATAAATGAGAGAAGTTGAAATAAAAAAAAATATTTTTTTTTTATTATAAATGACAAGAAAATGATCTACACCCAGAGATAGATATTTTCGTGTGGTGTCTAAATTTTTTTGGCAGTATGCAACAAAGCAACCATATGTTCATGTGCAACGAGAAGTACACTTACAAAAAATAGACGATCATCTTCAGACAAACGAATTACTTTTTATTTCGTACTTAAGGTTTGTACATATCCATCAGTAATCCAAAAGAAAATGGTCCATATTAGCTTAAAATCTTATACTCGTCTATAGAAAAAAGGTACCTTGTAATCGAGAGAAGTTTTTACTTGTGATATCACAATGGACGAACCTAATCAAAGCCAATAAAGAGCTATGCGAAATTATTATCCGATTTGCCTCTTAATTGAAAATCAGAAGTAAAATTCCTGATTTCGATCTCAGGCGTGTTGAGTGAGGCTTTACAGTATATTTCCGACCAGACCAGAGAATGTGGAGTGGATGTGAAAAACAGAGCTGGTATTTTTCAGTAGAAGAAGAAAGATCATTGGATACAAAGCTCCGGAATTTCAATGGAAAAAGGTGAGTTGCCTCTGGTTGGACGTGTTAAGCAACTTTAAAGAAGGCGGATATATGGAAAGTCTTGATGAACTTTGAAGAGGACCACCATACGAAAAAGAAGCTGAGATCATTACCTCGAGAAGTCACAATGGACCTATACACGCAAAAAAATAATTCTTTCCTCCCAAACGAAATTTTAGACAAACAAAGTTTGTTTCTCATTTGCTTTTCGCTGTAAGGAAGTGAATTTGGAAGAAAACTATATACTTTTTGTGATAAGCGTTTATTCTTTTCCAGGATGTAAAAACAATTTCATAAAGACTAACTCAAAAAAAAAAAAAAACATTGTTTTCTTGCTAATTGCATTTTCCCTCACATCTTTCTCACATCGACGAGGTTGTTTAGTTCCTAACACCTTTTCCTGTAATACCAACAATGTAGAAGAAATTATACGATTTTATAAATTTTTAAAATTGTTTTACCTTTCACCTGGATGGAGAATCCAACCGCGCACCATGCACTTTATACGCCAACACACTAACCACTGAGCTATGTACCTGTTATGGTCATCAATAGATAAATATCCATATAAGTTACATTTATATAGCGTAGCTTGCGGCGCCCACGAAGCGAATAAACAAAGTTTATTTAACAGAAACAAACATTTAGTTTGGCACCGTGGACCAGTGGTTGCTACGTTCGACTAGCAGCCAAGGGTCGTGGGTTCGATCCCTGCATCGACCAAAGATTTTTTTTTTTTTGTTTTTTTACATATATTCCAGATATGTTCGGAAGATTCCGAAAAAATGTTCAACATTACATTGTAGTATATTAAATTTTGAACTGTAAAATGTATCTTATTAAAGACCTAAAGTCAGAAAAGAACAGTGTTTGATATAAAGGAAATGGACTGTGTTGTTGTTTCAAAAATAACTTTTTTTATTGAAAAAATAAAAATTTTGTAACAAACGATTTTTTTTGGTGATAAAAGTTTAAAATTTTCGAAGCAATTCAAAAAACTCTAACAAAAGAAAAACGTTTTCGGTACACGTTTTCCAAATGTTTTTTTTCTTTGCGTGTAGTGCCCCAAGTGGACTTCAATTCGATTCAAGAATTGGTGCCATCCTCTACAAGTAAACCTAACCTAGAAGTATTCTAAGTCAAATTCAAATTTTGAATTCAAGACACTTTCACAACATTTTCATTTTTGAAGTGTACCAAAAGGTATCTAAAGTTTAGTGCTTTTTTAGTCGGTTCAATGCCTCAGTTTATTGTTGAAAATTTTGGTGGTTGATGGCAGTTGACGGGTTACTGGTGGTGGCGTTGGTTGGTGATGCCGATACCGATTTACACCGCACTTCCAATGAAACTGGCAAACGCCCAAAATTTATAAACAAAAATTGAGAGAGTTATGTTGCAATGGCACAACGAGAATTGTATCAGACGCCAAAGAAGTGGTGGTAGTGGCGAGGCCAAGACAATAATTTTTTTTTGTTTGTAAAAAATTAACCAATGTAACAAAATAAATATGTACCGCCGGATTCATGACAATACTGTTGCCCTCACTTTTTGCAAAGAAAAAAAAAAAAACAAAATTGAGAAACACTAAAGAATGCTAAAGAAAATACTTGATTTAATAAATTGCATTTAGAGTGTTCCGTAATGGCAATGGCGTTAACTGGCAATCGTACCACAAAAAAAAAAAACACAATTGAGGGAAATTGAGGGGCACAAATGTTTAGGAATTGAAATAAAAATCGAAAGCGTAAATGCCATAGAAGAAACTTTCAAAAATTTGAAATTCCTTTGCCTCTCAATTCTAACAATAACAAAAACCTCAATTCTCTAAATCGGAAAAACCAAAACTACAAGGTCGAATGAATTTATTTAATAATTACGTTAACTGTGTTATATATAGCGCTGAAAATAATTATCTATTTGTAGGAATTTGTATTCTTAACACTGTAAATGTGAAGTCTTATGCTAAAGTGGGTCATCAAGTGGATATTGGGATATAGTTATTTGAGCGTATTATGGCAATGCCAATATGTAGGCGAGGTTGATTGTATTTTTTGATAATCGATAATTTAAAGTTTTAGTAAGGTAATAAGAGCTATATAATATAATGGAGATAAATGTGAAAAGTATAATATTATAATTGCTTTAAGCTCAATGCGATTTTAAATTATAAATATATTTATTATTGATAGCATAATGGTTTAAAAGAAAAAATAATGAATTTTCCGTGGGATAAAGGGTGATACGGTCAAAATTTGGTCAATATAAACTTGACGTATTTCTTTCAATTTTGCATTTAAAAAACACCCCTCATTTTGAAAGTGTGTGTGTGTGTAGAATGTTGCTCCTATTTTGATTTTGGAATTCACTCTTTAGTTGTCAAAATGCCGTCCAAGCAAGAAGAGTAGCGTATCAAAATTTTGCTCGCGCATCGCGAAAATCCGAGCTACTCGCACGCAAAACTGGCAAAATCGCTAAAAGTTGCCAAATCAACCGTTACAAATGTAATTAAAGTCTTTGGGGAACGTTTGTCGACAGCCAGGAAGTCTGGATCGGGGGGAAATCGAAAACCGGAAGCCGCTGAGACGACAAAGAGAGTTGCCGGTAGTTTCAAGCGAAACCCTAACCTCTCTCTCCGAGATGCCGCAAATAAGCTGGGTGTATCGTCTACAACCATGTATCGAGCCAAAAAACGAGCCGGACTATCGACTTACAAGAAGGTAGTGACTCCAAATCGCGTTCATAAACAAAATACGACGGCCAAAGCGCGATCCCGGAGGCTGTACACGACGATGCTGACGAAGTTTGACTGCGTGGTAATGGACGACGAAACCTACGTCAAAGCCGACTACAAGTAGCTTCCGGGACAGGAGTTTTATACGGCAAAAGGAAGGGGAAAGGTAGCAGATATTTTCAAGCACATAAAACTGTCAAAGTTCGCAAAGAAATATCTGGTTTGGCAAGCCATCTGTACCTGTGGTTTGAAAAGCAGCATTTTCATAGCTTCCGGGACTGTCAACCAAGAAATTTACGTGAAAAAGTGTTTGAATAAACGTCTGCTGCCTTTCCTGAAGAAACACGGTTGTTCCGTACTGTTTTGGCCGGATTTGGCATCTTGCCATTACAGAAAAAAGGCCATGGAGTGGTACGCCGCCAACAACGTGCAGGTGGTTCCCAAGGACAAGAACCCTCCCAACACGCCAGAGCTCCGCCAAATTGAGAAATACTGGGCTATTGTCAAGCGGAACCCAAAGAAGACCAAAAAACTGCTAAGGACGAGCAGCAGTTTAAGGCAAACTGGCTTTCTGCGGGGAAGTAGGTGGACTGTACAAAATCTGATGGCAGGTGTCAAGCGTGAGGCCCGGCAATTCGGATTTGGAAAAGCGAAAGCATAACTGAATATTTTTCCTGAATTTTATACTAATTGAACTTGAAAAAGAAATTTAATTTGATTTTTTAAATAAACGATTTCACCAATTTACACGCGTTTTACCTTGACCAAATTTTGACTGTATCACCCTTTAAATATTCCTGCAATACTACATGATTCTGAGTTCCCCTTTACCTTTATCTATATCTACACTCAATGTCCTTCATTTTCTATATAAGCATAGGTTCATCGCGGGGTATCTTTACTGTTTGCGTTTGGTCCGCCCCGGGATAGAGCAAAACCCCGGACTCTTTTATTTCGATAACTAATTGTGGTACTTCCTGAATTATAGAAATACAATTTTGACAGAATTTTCTAATGAAATAAAACTTTAACAACATTTTCTATAGAAATAAAATTTTAACAAAATCTTCTATTGAAATAAAATTTTCAACAAGTTTTTATAGCAATATAATTTTGACAAAATTTTCTGTAGAAATTAAATTTTGGCAAAATTTTCTATAGAAATAAAATTTAGATAAAATTATTTATAGAAATAAAATTTTAACAAAAAATTATCGCTAAAAGCAGAGATCATAATATATAATATTATAATGTATAATAAAATAATTGACATAAAATTTGCTATAGAAATAAAATCTATAGTGATAAAATGTTCAAAAAATTTCTGTAGAGATAAAATTTCGACAAAATTTTCTATAGAAATAATTTTTTTTTGGCAACACCTTCTATAGAAATAAAGCTTTGATAAAATGTGATATAGAAATAAAATTTGACAAAATGTTGTATAGAAATAAAATTTTGACAAAATTTTCTATAGAAATAAAATTTTGACAAAATTTTTTTCAGAAATAAAACTTTGACAAAATTTTCTATAGAAGTAAAATTTTGAGAAAATTTTCTACAGATCTAAAATTTTGAAAAAATTTTCTACAAAAATAAAATTTTATAAAATTTTATATAAAAATAAAATTTTGACAAAATTTTCTATAGAAATAAAATTTTGTGAACATTTTCTATAAAAACAAAAATTTTGTAAAAATTTTCTATATAAATAAAATTTTGTTGTTTTTTTATTGCAGCTTAAAACCATACATTGACTAAACTACAAGTGTAGCTTAACCAACAGAGGGAAATAATGTTTGTCAAATTTGCAACTGGTTGGATGCAAGATGGTTGGATGGACGCACGTTTCGGAATTACCACATTCCTCATCAGCATCCTTTACTTGCAGCAAAACTATCAACCAATTATCAGAATAAATTCAGGCAGTTCATTAAACCCAACAATGAACCACACTTGAACCTTCCGAAAAAAGGTTTTGTATGATAGCCGGCTTATGCCGAAATAAATTCGAAACAAACATATCTCTTTTCCTATGCCACTGTCAAATCATCGATTTGAGTTCAGCCCAGCCAACTGCGTCCATCCAACCATCTTGCAGTCTATAGGGCTTTGCCCAAATAAATTTGACAAACATTTTTTGTCCTCTGTTGGTTAAGCTACACTTGTAGTATAGTCAATGTATGATTTTAAACTGCAATAAAAAACAACAACAATGCTTAAAGAACAAAACTAACAATAACAAAACAAAACGAGTTAATAAAATTTTGTGAAAATATTCTATAGAAATAAAATTTTGTGAAAAATTTTTATAGAAACAAAATTTTTTTAAAATTTTCTATAGAAATAAAATTTAGATAAAATTATTTATAGAAATAAAATTCTAACAAAAAATTATCGCTAAAAGCAGAGATTTTGTGAAAATTTTCTATAGAAATAAAATTTTGACAAAATTTTCTAAAGGAATAAAATTTTGACAAAATTTTCTATAGAAATAAAATTTTGACAAAATTTTCTATAGAAATAAAATTTAGATAAAATTATTTATAGAAATAAAATTCTAACAAAAAATTATCGCTAAAAGCAGAGATCATAATATAACATATAATATCATTATGTATAATAAAATAATAGAAATAAAATTTTGATAACATTTTCTATATAAATAATATTTTTTATGTTTCATGTTAGCCTGATACCGAAACAGGCAATTGACGTCCAAATGCATTATATCTAATTATACAATTATTTTTCGATGGACAGATATAGATTAAGGAACATGGTTAATAGAGCCATTGAAAAGAAAACGCCAGATACAAATCTATACACGCCTGGACTGTACCTGTTTCGGTTCGGGCGAATGAACCTTTCCACAGCCTTTAGTATAGATCTGGCTGGGAGAGATAACTCAATTTTGGGCCCTTTATGCTAACTCCTTATTTTAATTGAATCATCTTTTCTCCCACTGTACATCATCTTTTCATGTACAGTCCAGGCGTGTATAGATTTGTATCTGGAGTTTTCTTTTCAATGGCTCTATTAACCATGTTCCTTAATCTATATCTGTCCATAAAGCTCGAAAAATAATTGTATAATTAGATATAAATAATATTTTGACAAAATTTTTTTTAGAAATAAAACTTTTGCAAAATTTTCTATAGAAGTAAAATTTTGAGAAAACTTTCTATATAAACAATATTTTGACAAAAAATTTTTTAGAAATAAAATTTTTACAAAATTTTCTGTAGAAAAAAAAAATTTACAAAATTTTTTACAGAAATAAAATTTTGACAAAATTTTCTAAGAAATAAAATTTTGTAAACATTTTCTACAGAAAAAAAAAAAAATTTCAATAGAAATAAAATTTTGTGAAAAATTGTTATAGAAACAAATTTTTTTTTTAAAATTTTCTATAGAAATAGAATTTTGTGAAATTTTTTTATATAAATATATTTTGTAAAAATGTTCTATAGAACAATTGTAATTTTTGTGTTAAATCCATTGCAATCCAGCAAAAAAAGCGTCGCCAAAAAAGTAATGAAAATGTTCTTTTTGGATCCAGAAGTGGATGCGCAGAAGCAATGAATTTAACACTGGCTTGTCATAGGACGGATGTCCACCATTTCAAAAGTCGTTGCACTGAATTTGCATCACTTCTTAAGGTGTGATTAAGAATTTTTGTGATATTTTGATAAATAAATAATTTTTAAAATTTTTTATGATTTTGAATGAATTCTAATGCTTCTCTGACGTTTGACATCAAATATTATCACAAACAAGCAAGTTTTCTAGAACGGATTTAGCATTTTTTTAGCATATGAAAAAAGCGAGTTATAAAAAATCTCAAAGGAGTTTCCTCTGCAGTTAAAATAAAGAACATCTTTGGGAGAACATTTTTGGAAGTGCTTCTAAAGTTGTGCCTTTTAGAAGAACTTCCAAATTTTTTTGCTGGGAAGTTCTCCTTTTTGTAGAGGTAGTAACTTTAGCGCGTCAGAACAAAAACATTTAAAACTTCGACACATTTACAATTCAAAAAAATTTTGCTAATAGCTGAGATCATAATATATAACATAATTATGTATAAAAAAATAATAAAACTTTTTATTCGAAAAAAGAATAGTTTTTCATACTAACTACAAAAATTTGATCAAAAACTTCAAAATAAAATCTATTGTTAATTTGATAGTTTGTTGGTCAATTTGTTTTTTTAATTTTGGTAGATTATGTTTGGAATGAGTAGCAACCATGTTACGCTAACCATTGCACCAAGGTGGCTCCCTATAATGTCCACTATGAGTTTGGAATTCTGTCCTAATCAAGGAACAGAGGACATTCTGCACGAGGACATGCCCATAAGAAGTATGGGCAACTGCATCAGCCCGCCATATATTTTAGGGGCATCGCCTTGAGTGTTAAATGATGTAAACTGGCCACCCACCATTTCATTGAGTTGCTTCAAAGCTTCAGACGAAAGATAATTATAAAGGCTTCAGAGAATATACCAATCGTAGTCATTTTGGCACGGTTATTTTGCTTAGATAAATTATTGATCCTGCCAACAAATCCACAGCCTACATGGACATGACGTGAGTTGCGGGTCACGTTTGAATCAAGAGATGGTTCGATCACAAATCCATGCCACGTTTGAGTCTGACTCACGAAAATAATCTCTTCAGTGCGAGTTGTTTTTCAATTTTAAGGCTCTATGTGGTCCGCGGGTCTATAGGCAGATTCCAAAATATTGTCACGTACAGGTTATATTTTTCAGATATAAAGGACATCATTGAGTATTGTTTAATAGTTCAGTGCCGATAGTCATAGCAATGTCGATCAAGTCAACTACCAGTTTTGAATCGTTTGGCTTAATAGCCAACCTTTAGAATATATAAAGGGTGGTTAAATTGTAAGGGCCGATGTTCAATGTGAACCACACCTAAACGCCAAGTTTTTCCGAATTTTATTTAACATTTCTCTATTTCAGACTTACTCAATTTGAACCATGGAGAGATCCACAATCCAACAACGTGGTTCCAAGAAATGGCAATAGTGGATGATCAATTTTCGATGAAAATCATCTTCAGTGATGAGGCACATTTTCACCTCAGTGGATTCGCCAATAAACAGAATTGCCGCATTTGGGCGAATGAGAATCCAAGAGTGATTGTCGAAAAACCAATGCACCCACAAAGAGTGACTGTTTGGTGCGGTTTATGGGCTGGCGGCATCATCGGGCCGTATTTTTTCCAAAATGAGGCCGGTCAGGTAGTTACTGTGAATGGTGTTCGCTATCGTGAGATGATAAAGAACTTTTTATGGCCCGAATTGGAAGATATGGATGTGGACGATATGTGGTTTCAGCAGGATGGTGCCACTTGCCACACAGTTAACGAAACAATGGCTCTTTTGCGCAACAAATTCAATGGCCGTGTTATCTCACGTAATGGCGATTTTTATACCCTCCACCATAGGATGGGGGTATATTAACTTTGTCATTCCGTTTGTAACACATCGAAATATTGCTCTAAGACCCCATAAAGTATATATATATATATATTCTGGATCGTGGTGAAATTCTGAGTCGATCTGAGCATGTCCGTCTGTTGAAATCACGCTAACTTCCGAACGAAACAAGCTATCGACTTTAAACTTGGCACAAGTAGTTGTTATTGATGTAGGTCGAATGGTATTGAAAATGGGCCATATCGGTCCACTTTTACGTATAGCCCCCATATAAACGGACCCCCTATTTGGCTTGCGATTGCTCTAAGAAAATTTCATCCGCACATCTCCACATCTGTCCATAATTCCACATCTGTCCATAATTATATATAGACCCCATATAAACCGATCACCAGATTTGACCTCCGGAGCCTCTTGGAAGATCAAAATTCATTCGATCTTGTTGAAATTTGGTACGTGGTAGTAGTATATGATGTTTAACAACCATGCCAAAAGTGGTCCATATCAGTCCATAATCATATATAGCCCCCATATAAACCGATCCCGAGAGTTGGTTTTGGAGCCTCTTGGAGGAGCAAATTTTATCCGAGTCAGTTGAAATTTGGTACAGTGTGCTAGTATATGGCCGTTAACAACCATTCCTAACAAGGTCCATATCGGTCTATAGTTATACATAGCCCTCAGATAAATCGATCTCCAATCACAAAAAATCGATTTCCAATCACACAAAAATTGGTCCATATCAATTTCATAATTCTATATAACCCCGATATAAGCGACCCCCATATTTCAATTCTGGCTCTCTACGTACCGTGCAAAAGTCCATGTCGATTCGTAATTATTTGTAGACTTACCTATACATAACTTTTTTGTCTAATATATACCACGTATGGAACAACTCACAATTTAGAAAACGATGCTAAGAAGTTTTAAGATACCACAACCCAAGTAATTCGATTGTGGATGACAGTCTTTCGTAGAAGTTTCTACGCAATCCATGGTCGAGGGTATATAAGATTCGGCCTGGCCGAATTTGCGGCCGTATATACTTGTTTTCTTTGGGGTTATTTGAAAGAAAAGGTGTACGTCCATAAGCCAGCAACAATTCAAGAGCTAAAGGATGAGATAATTCGGCACATTAACGGCATAGAACCTCCATTATGCCTCAGCGTCATCGAAAATTTGGACCATCGGATGAAGGTGTGCCTCCGAGGTTGCGGCGCCCATTTGGCCGATATTTTGTTCCATACATAATTGTGTAATACCAATATATCATAATAAAATAAAATTACAATAATTTCCTAAATAGTTTGTGTTTTATTCAAAATCAACATCGGCCCTTGAAATTTTAACCACCCTTATATATATATATATATATATATATATATATATATATATATATATATATATATATATATATATATATATATATATATATATATATATATATATATATATATATATATATATATATATATATATATATATATATATATATATATATATATATATATATATATATATATATATATATATATATATATATATATATATATATATATATATATATATATATATATATATATATATATATATATATATATATATATATATATATATATATATATATATATATATATATATATATATATATATATATATACTTACATATATATGGTATACGTATTTTTTGTTAATTTAATTTTTTACGATTGCCTAACCCATATTTAAATCGTCCAAAAATTCCAAATAATTACAATTGTCAGCTGCTTGTTGCAATTATTTCTTAATATTGGTCTGTCTAAAAACTTCTATGCAATTTTCTATGAATTCTCTTGATAATCCAATAGAATGTCTGCATATCGGTATTCATATGCTAGTTTCTGCTGTATCCAAAATATGATTGTATTTCTCAATTCACAATTATAGTGGAATTGGAATTTGTAACATTGTTACGGTGTTGGCGCTTAGATTTAATTATGGTTATAATATATTGAGCACTCATTTTTATGACTATGATTTTCGATTATCACATTGTAAATTACCATCTAAATTTATTTGGAGATAAAATGGAATGCACAAATGAAATTTCAAAGCATTATTGATGGTTGTTTTCGGTCACCAAAATTACACATTTCCATTGCTATTGAAATGTGCTATTATCGAACATTAAAACTAGAGATTTTCAGTGATAATATGATAGATTTAGTTCCACAATTTCCTATACGCATATAATTTCCGCATATATTTAAAAACATGTTGGAAAAATAAAATAAATTAAATAAAAGCCATCTGTAATATTATTATTGCTTATAGGCATAAATGAAATTAATTATTTTTCATATTCAATATATAATAGCACAACAAAAACTCGGTAACCGCATGTGATTCCTTTTGGATAACCAATAGTAAATAGTTTTTAAACAATGGGTTACCATTAACAATATATCGGTGGCCGACTACGAAACACATTAATTTTTTTTTTTTTTAACAAAGTCCTAAGAAAAGGGCAAAGAAGTGAAAAATTTAAGTAAGAATACATATAATCTTTAAAGGCGCACTGTATCTTTTAAGATACAACCAGAAAAAAATTCTTACATTTTAAAATTTTGACCGAATTCTATGAAATCAATTTGTTGCATTTAAAACATCGCTATTTATACCCTAAACTTTGATCTGCCAAAAAATGTTCCTACCAGAAATATTGATTTTAGACCCCATAAAATATATACCGATCGACTCAGAATCACCTCCTGAGTCGATCTAACGCTTGGTGTCCGTCCTTCCGTATGTCCATGCATTTGGTGTTCACAGGATTCCGATCGCAATTATTAACCGATTTTGATGACATTTGGTACAAGCTGTTTTTTGGGCACAAGGACGAAGAGCACAAGGAAGAAATCAGATCAAATTTAGATATAGCTCCTTTATACATGTATCGCCCGATTTCGACAAATGAGATCACTTTGAACTTTTTTTTACTAACCCATCGTCGTAAAATTTTGCAAAAAGTAATCTTTTTCATCACCCTTCAAGTCTGTAAAATTCCATCGCAATCGGTTTAGATTTAGATATAGCTCTCATATATATGTATCACCCAATTTTGCCAAATTCGGTCATAAAACTCTTATTTATCAACCGGTCTTACTCAAATGGCTTACTCTAATTTTTTATAGTGCTAACAATAAGAGCAAAACACCATCGAAATTGGTTCAGATTTAGCTATAGCTCCCATACATATATATATCGCCCGATTTTCTTTTTTATTTTTATAAAGGGTGATACGGTCAAAATTTGGTCAATATAAACTTGACGTATTTCTTTCAATTTTGCATTTAAAAAACCTAAACACCCCTCATTTTGAAGGTGTGTGTGTGTAGAATGTTGCTCCTATTTTGATTTTGGAATTCAATCTTCAGTTGTCAAAATGCCGTCCAAGCAAGAAGAGCAGCGTATCAAAATTTTGTTCGCGCATCGCGAAAATCCGAGCTACTCGCACGCAAAGCTGGCAAAATCGCTAAAAGTTGCCAAATCAACCGTTACAAATGTAATTAAAGTGTTTGGGGAACGTTTGTCGACAGCCAGGAAGTCTGGAGCGGGGGAAGTCGAAAACCGGAACCCGTGAGACGACAAAGAGAGTTGCCGGTAGTTTCAAGCGAAACCCTAACCTCTCTCTCCGAGATGCCGTAAATAAGCTGGGTGTATCGTCTACAACCGTGCATCGAGCCAAAAAACGAGCCGGACTATCGACTTACAAGAAGGTAGTGAGTCCAAATCGCGATGATAAACAAAATACGACGGCCAAAGCGCGATCCCGGAGGCTGTTCACGACGATGCTGACGAAGTTTGACTGCGTGGTAATGGATGACGAAACCTACGTCAAAGCCGACTACAAGCAGCTTCCGCGACAGGAGTTTTATACGGCAAAAGGAAGGGGAAAGGTAGCAGATATTTTCAAGCACATAAAACTGTCAAAGTTCGCAAAGAAATATCTGGTTTGGCAAGCCATCTGTACCTGTGGCTTGAAAAGTAGCATTTTCATAGCTTCCGGGACTGTCAACCAAGAAATTTACGTGAAAGAGTGTTTGAATAAATGTCTGCTGCCTTTCCTGAAGAAACACGGTTGTTCCGTACTGTTTTGGCCGGATTTGGCATCTTGCCATTATGGTAAAAAGGCCATGGAGTGGTACGCCGCCAACAACGTGCAGGTGGTTCCCAAGGACAAGAACCCTCCCAACACGCCAGAGCTCCGCCCAATTGAGAAGTACTGGGCTATTGTTAAGCGGAACCTAAAGAAGACCAAAAAAACTGCTAAGGACGAGCAGCAGTTCAAGGCAAACTGGCTTTCTGCGGCGAAGAAGGTGGACTGTACAAAATCTGATGGCAGGTGTCAAGCGCGAGGCCCGGCAATTCGGATTTGGAAAAGCGAAAGCCTAAATGAATATTTTTCCTGAATTTTATACTAATTGAACTTGAAAAAGAAATTTAATTTGATTTTTTAAATAAACGATTTCACCGTTTTCCCTTGACCAAATTTTGACCGTATCACCCTTTAATTATATAGCCCCCATATAAACCGATCACCAGATTTGACCTCCGGAGCCTCGTTGAAGATCACAATTCATCTGATTCAGTTGAAATTTGGTACGTGGTGTTAATATAAACTCACAATTTAGAAAACGATGTTAAGAAATTTTAAGATAGCACAACCACAATTAATTCGATTGTTGATGACAGTATTTCGTAGAAGTTTCTACGCAATCCATGGTGGAGGGTACATAAGATTCGGCCTGGCCGAACTTACGGCCGTATATACTTGTTTTAATTTTATTTTAAGACCATATATGTTACCTATATATATGTTATATGTCGAATATTGGCAGAAAATTTTTTCAAAATTGTATTGCTATAGAAAATTTGTTAAAAATTTCGTTTTGTTTTGTTATTGTTGGTTTTGTTCTTTAATCATTGTTGTTGTTTTTTTGATTTCAGCTTAAAACCATGCATTGACTAAACTACAAGGGTAGCTTAACCAACTGAGGAAAAGAATGTTTGTCAAATATATTTCTTTCCTCTGTTGGTTAAGCTACACTTGTAGTTTAGTCAATGCATCGTTTTAAGCTGAAATCAAAAAAACAACAACATAGAAAATTTTCTAAAAGTTTTATGTTTATAGAAAATTTTGCCAAAATTTTATTTCGTTGGAAAATTTTGCAAAATTTTATTTCTATTGATAATTTTTTAAAAAATTTATTTCTATAGAAAATTTTGACAAAAATTTATTTCTATAGAAAATTTTGCCAAAATTTTATTTCTATAGATATTTTGGTCAAAATGTTATTTCTATAAAAAATGTTCTCAAAATTTTATTTCTATAAAATATTTTCCCAAAATTTTATTTCTATAGCAAATTTGCTCACAATTTGAAAAATTGGTGATTTTATCGGAATGTAGATCTAAATACAAAGGTGTGCAGAGACCGACTTCAGGCTTTGCTTATTTTGTTTTTTAATAAAATTGTGTTTCGTTCCACAACGTTAAATTTAAATTTTAAGTACATAAATTTTGTGGAAATGTATATAATTTTGTCTAAATCGGTTCAGGTTCAAATTCATGCATATGGGAATAGAAACCTTTATATAGCTCAAAACAAATTTAAAGGATTTGAGACGGTATCAATAATTTTGGTCCACAATGTGTTGAAGGGTATAATACAATGAGCCCCGTCCGACTTTGAATTTTCTTTAAATACATATACTGAAAACTTTTGGTATCTGCTCATATTATGATGTGTATTTATATCATTATTTTATTTATTAAACATAGGACCGAAATTGCCTTAAATTTGAAATATAGAGTTCAATTGGCATCAAATGTGAAATTAAGATCTTTTTTAAACACATAAGTAAATACGATAATTTATATCGGTCCATTTACGGTACCCCCCCCCCCACAATAGAACTACAAATTAGTGGTATTAAAATGAGATTAAGTTATATTACGCGGAGTCGAGGCTGATGAAAATGCTGGATTCGGAATCGAGCAAAATTGGCTCGACTCCACAGCCCTGTTTCTATCTGCTATCTCCTTCATGTGTTATTAGAATCCTTTAAAAATGTGTAAACGATACCTTAGTTCCCCAATTCAGACTCGACTTCATATAGAAATTATGCTATGCTTCGAAAAAAAAAAGTCTTTAAAATAAGGTGTTTAAAAACATATTCTATTTTTGAACGCTTTTTAGTTCTTTAGTCAAATTACAAAAAAATTAAAAAAAAAAAAAAACATTAAAAGACTCAGAATTGAGAAATCGAAGTTGACTTTGGTCTAACAAAATTTTCGTTTATGTAATGATACTCATTTTTAAGTCGAGTTACTTAACCATAAGGACAAAATGACTTGGTTGAAAAGTTTATCGACTTTGAAACAAGGAAAACAACTTTATATCAGAGAAGGGAGCCACCGTGGTGCAATGGTTAGCATGCCCGCCTTGCATACACAAGATCGTGGGTTCGATTTCTGCTTCGACCGAACACCAAAAAGTTTTTCAGCGGTGGATTGTCCCACCTCAGTAATGCTGGTGACATTTCTGAGGGTTTCAAAGCTTCTCTAAGTGGTTTCACTGCAATGTGGAACGCCGTTCGGACTCGGCTATAAAAAGGAGGTCCCTTGTCATTGATCTTAACATGGAATCGGGCAGCACTCAGTGATAAGAGAGAAGTTCACCAATGTGGTACCACAATGGACTGAATAGTCTAAGGGCGTTTTCGTTTCGCAAAAAATATGTTGCCTTGGTGTTACACTACTTTTTTCGTCATTATATATTCACTCAAATTATAGTGTCATTCCAAAATTATTGTTAAAAAACTTTAAATGTAATTAAAACATCCATCGAGTTGAAACACATTTCTATAGGAAGATCCTTTTGTAGGTTAATTTAAAGTTCTGCTTCTATGACCGTTCATACGAAAAACACTCAAGTATTTGATGCTGTAGATTCTGTGGAATATTACAAAATTTCCGTATTGGCGCCTTCACCACAGTCATTGCACAGTGTGGTGTTTTAGAGGCTTACAGTGCATTTCAATTAGTTAATAAAAAATTCTTATTATTAATTCTTGTTTTTGTTATTTTGTGTGTGTGTTTTTTTACTTTAGCTGAATTTTGTACCGCAAAAAAAAAAAATATAAAAACAAAACCAAAAGAAAAACAATAACAATTTAAATTCTTGGGTGTAGTACGATTTTTTTGCATTTACGTTTTCATTGGTCGGGTTACATTCATTCACTCATTCATTCATTAGCCATGTTCGCTCTATTTTATTATAGGCAGTGTGTGTGCGCGCATGTGCAGCAGTGGAATGGGTTGTTTTTTTTTTACCTTCATTTACCTTCATTTACCTTTGTCTTTGCATTTGATTGTTCACTAATCTATCTGAGCACTCGCGCATTGTTATTTTCTGTCCGTCTGTCCGTTCGTTCGTTTGTCTATCACTGTGTGTGATTTGGGCTGTTGTTGCTGCTGCTGCTGTTACGGCGGCTTTTATTTTGCAGTTCTTTAACTGTCTTCTGATTTGAAAAGCCAAGCGAAGCTCTAATGCACCCCTATGCATATGTACTGCCGCAAACACCACGAAGCCTGTGTACATAGTCCAGTTAAGGTGGTGGTGGCGGCATGCCATCGGGTGGAATATGATTTTTGTCTAAGATCTTTTGTTTTTGTTTTGTGTTTTTCAATTTTGTGCTCTGGTTTTCTATGCGATTTGTAGCTCAGACTAAACGCTCTGATTTGGGGGTATATATTGGCGCAGCTTGGCACTTGTTAGCACAGTTCGTTAACAGTCCTAGTCGCGATTCTAGGAGGTTAAGCCCACTGAGCGTGTGTTTAGTTTCAAAAACTAATTTAATCAAAAACCAAGAAACAAAAAATTATAATACAGGACATTGTGTGCCGTTGCTTTCAAATTGTGATTCTAATTGTTTAAGAACTCTTTAAGTGTGATTTTATATATTTTTTTAATTCTTAGTAAACATGAAATTATTTGTAAGTAATATTTGTTTGTTACAAAAAATTATATTCATAAAAGAATACTAAACATTTGTTTGTGTCAAGAATGAAGACAAGAATATTGTGTTGGAACATTTTCGGAAGAAAGCAATTTAAAGGATATCGAACTAGGTTAAAAAAAAAACTTGAAAAATAAATTTTAATGTAAAAAATCTTAAAATAATTTAAAGTGATAAATACCATACATTATATGCTGTATCCTGAAGTAAAAGATATATAGATATTTTCAAACCATATATACTGAATTTTCAAAAACAAAGGGAATGATCGGAGAATTGTAATTAAAAAATAAATAATTATCATAAATCGCTTTTCCTAAAAAAAAGTTGCGATTTTTGACTAAGCATGAAGTTATGGTTCGGAAATATAAACTTATAAAAGATCATTATGAACTTGATAAAAAATCATTTTAAACTCTGAAAATGGACTTATATAAATATGGTTTAGGTCCCAAATTAGTGTAAAACTCGACCAGTAGATAGTGTAATTCTAGCAAAAAAAAATAAAATAAAATAGAATCATAGATTTTAGCAAAAAAATCATAGATTTTAGCTTATAATTCACTTCCACTTTTTATTGTTCCGGAATTGAAAATTGTTTCGTTTTAATTGAGTTGCAAAACCTCATATTTTGTCATCATATGGGCATACTGAGGCGTCATATTAATCTTTAGAACAGTTCATATTAATATTGAAAGATATACAAACTAGGAATTGTATTAAAAAAAATATTTCAAGTAATTAAGCGACTTCATTTTTTTCATTCAATTTTCAATTCATCGAAATGTCTATATCCGATCATCAACTACTATATATATTTAATCAGGAATAGATATGCAATATAATATTGCGACATAATTCAATCCGTTTAACTACATATGTGTTGTGGGCATGATTCGATAATATTTTATTTCTATCGAATGTATCAGTCATTTATGAAATAAGCCGCCATAAAAACTATATAATCTTTCGACTTGACCTCTTATGGTCCTAGAAGGCATATTTTCATACCCGTTATAACAATTGAGTATTTGATGGTTCTTTAGTCCCGAAAAACAAGAATCGAGGATGACATAGCTTCCCACTATTTTCTGTGAATAATACCCCACGAAAATGAAGCTCAAAACCTAAATGAAGGTGACCCTAAAAAATTGTATTGAAAAAACAACACCAAAATGTTTATGATTTTTTTTTGCCCGTTTAAATTCTGAAAATAAACCACAAAATTCGAAATAAAATAAATCCCAATTCTATTGTTGGGATCATGCCATAGATCCTTTTGTTGTTCCCAATAGCATTGTATTGAAAAAGTTTTGATTTGGATGATAAGTTGTAAGACTTTTTCCTATATATAGATCTAGTTGGCCAACGCTAACTCAACGCGGTAAAAGGCCTTTGGAATTTTTCCTATAAACAGAGACCAAAATAGGCTAACGCGATTCCAAAGTGATATAAGTGACCGGCTTTTGGCTGGGTTTTAAGATTTTCTTCTATGAACATCAGGTCATTTGTACACAGTCGTTTAAATCAAAAGTGAAATGAGCCCTAATTTTGGGGTAGATTTGCATGCTTCCGTTACATTTTGTTGGGGCTCATATCGACTAATTTAATTTTTGAGTGTATCAAGCTAAGATCGACTATAGACTTTGCTGGTCCATATTCTGTTATAAACTCCATATAAACTGATCCCTCAATTTCACTTTTGAAGTCTCATTTCATTATGTTAGTTTAGCTTCCTCCAGCCATCTACCAAAAGTTGGCTCATATCGAAGTATATATTGGTATAATATCTATATGGAAATGTTCCCCGTATTTATTCCATGTCCGTATACATAGTTTACAAATTCGCAAAACATTCTGTTTCCAAAAACTTTTTTCGAATTGCATTTTCGACCGTTAAAATAGTATCTAGAATTTTTGATTTTTTTGCGAATTCATAAACCATAACAGGAGATAGCTAAGTCTGTCCATTTATTGTTGTTACTTCAAAAACTTTCGTACTTAGTAAAAGCACCGTGGTGCAATGGTTAGCATGTCCGCCTTGCATACACAAAGTCGTGGGTTCGATTCCTGCTTCGACCGAACACCAAAAGGTTTTTCAGCGGTGGATTATCCCACCTCAGTAATGCTGGTGACATTTCTGAGGGTTTCAAAGCTTCTCTAAGTGGTTTCACTGCAATGTGGAACGCCGTTTGGACTCGGCTATAAAAAGGAGGTCCCTTGTCATTGAGCTTAACATGGAATCGGGCAGCACTCAGTGATAAGAGAGAAGTTCACCAATGTGGTATAACAATGGACTGAATAGTCTAAGTGAGCTGCCACCTAACCTAACCTATTAAAAGCAAAACGTGATGGTTTTAGTTTAATTTTATTATAATTTTTCCTAATTTTCCATAGTTCAATTTAAAGTTTCTTTTCCAAGTATGTCTCAAAAGGTTTATAAACTAAACGTTTATATAAAATTACCCTAGAACTACTAAACAAGCCGAAGAAAATGTTCGTTTTATTAATATAAGTAATGAACTACTAACCGGGTGATACGGTCTTGATTTGATGGTAATGATTTTTGTCTTTAATTTTAATTAATTTTTTCCTTTATGAGAACGAGTGATTTCGTAAATGTTAGTTAAAAATTAACCAGATCATTAAATATTCCTTATTTAAAAAACGCACAAGGGACGCTTCTAAAAAGTGGAAGACAATTTTAATTTTCCCACGAGATAATTCACTTTCCCATAAAACAGTTAAGTTTCCTTTTTTGTGTTATAGCCAAATTGTTTTTCTTTACACTCACATAATCGTTGTTGCTAAATAATTTCAATTTAAAACTGTTCGATTTTTCATACAATATTTCGTGGCATTTCCATTAATGTATATATTTCAAGTGCCATATTGTCTATATTTATGACTTTACACTTCAGAAAACCTATAGGGTAAATAATTTGTTAAATCTCACAAAAAAACTGTGGTACGTTTTTTTTAGACTGTAGGAAATATGCCAGCATTTCTGAAACTATGCAAACCCACACAGCACCAGTTAAAAGAAAAAAATTGCTTTAAGAAAATATATCCCATAACTTTAAAAACGAAAACAAATTAGCTGCATTTGCTGCAGAGAAAAAAGTTTTGAAGGTGTTATTGCTCTTAAAATTATTTATTAAAATTCATCGACACACACACATATGCAAATGTTAAATAATTTTTTTCTTATAATTAATTCATATTAATAAAAATTATTACTTTCGAGATGGTTAGATAGTCCCCAATATAGCGTTTGAGCGTTGGATGAGTTGGGTGTTGGTAGCAATACCAGAATATGACTCAAAACAAAAGACTTAAGACACGAACTTGTAATTCAATAAGACAAATTTTCAACCATATCAGAAAAATATCTTTTTACCACAAAGAAACCTTACAATTAGTCTAAGGTCAAGTAGCTCACTAATCAATAATAAATTTATAATATTGTATATTCTTGTAATGAATTATTCCATCAAAAGTCATAATATTCTTAAAAAAAAATTGTACAATCATTTGCAGAGATTGCATCAATGCCATTACATACAATTATAAATTTCAATAGTCTATTATTACAAATAGTGTTTGCTTGAATGATTAATACAATTATTTTTCTTGTGGTTTGTTTGTTTTTTTTTTTTTTTTGTTCTAAAACCTAAGCCAATGCAAAAAAAAATTAATCAAATGAAATTATAGTATTGTCTTAATCTTTAACGAAAATGAAGACGGCCGACAGAAATAGAAAAAAAAAACGAAAACCACTGAAATGAAATTGAAAAAAAAGTGAACTCATTCAACAATTACCACAGACACCATTAGCATAGTCATGTTGTTAGCATCCAGAAGTTGAAAACGAATGACACTCATGACAAAAGCTTGTGAGCAGCAGCTTTGGGATTAGATGGATGTTTACTATTGCCTATGCTAAATTCACAGTGATTTAATTCGGTGTGAATTTTAATTCAATATTGGGGATATGTTTATAACCAAGAATGTTTTAAAGAGGATCTGAATGGTATGTCACACTGTATGTGAGCACCACTTTCTGTGAGTTCTGTAAGACGGAAATATGTAGAATGTATTCATATAAAAACTGCTCAAAATCTTCGTATTTTTAAGTGCCCCCTAGAGGCAGTTAAAGACGATATTTTGTTTGGGTTTTGTCTTAAACTTAAAGCCTGAGGTAGATGATATGCAGAGAATATAAAATATAACGTGATAAATACCGAATAGAACAGGACATGTGCGCATCACCAACAGAGTCAGTCTAACATAGCCTTGAAAGTCCATAGCTCCGTTTAATTATAGTTTTCAAAATATTGATAAAACTTTAATTTCAATCTTCATGAAATTTGATATTACTAAGATTTTGGTACAATGGAAAGAATTTAACAGTACTTCGTTTCACTTCTAGTTCATTTACACTCGTTATACTCGAGTGTCACATTGGCTCACTTAAGCCATTAATGAATTACAGAACTATTTCAGAAAATACCCCAATAAAACCATGACAATCTGTATTGGAAGCGGGCATGCTAAAACAGTTGCCACACGTACCAAAAATAAGTTACCAAAATTTGATGAAAATTTTACCAAAAATCTACCAAATATAAAAAAAATTAATTTGAACATATTTATCAAATATTTTTGATAGAAATGTTTTACTATTTTATTTCAGTAGTATTTGATCTCTCCTAGTAGCGACAATTTTTTGGATTTATGGACTTTGATTGTATTATCTTACACGAAAATTAAATAATTAAATAAATTAATTTCAAAGATATTGAATTTATAGAAAATTTTCTGAAAATTTTATTTTCATAGAAGCATTTTCTCAAAATTTTATTTCCATAGAAGCATTTTCCCAAAATTTCATATCTATAGAAATTTTTTTCTCAAAATTGTATTACTATAGAAATTTTTCTCAAAAATGTATTTCTATAGAAAATTTTCTTCTAAATTTTTATTTCCATTGAAAAAAATTTCCCAAAATTATATTTCTACATAATTTTTTCACAGAATGCCATTTCTATAGAAAATGTTCTCAAAAATTTATTTCTATAGAAAATTTTCCCAAAATTTTATTTCTATATCTTCTTTGTTGGGAGCCACCGTGGTGCAATACAAGGTCGTGGGTTCTATTCCTGCTTCGACCGGACACCAAAAAGTTTTTCAGCGGTGGATTATCCCACCTCAGTAATGCTGGTGACATTTCTGAGGGTTTCAAAGCTTCTCTAAGTGGTTTCAATGCAATGTGGAACGCCGTTCGGACTCGGCTATAAAAAGGAGGTCCCCTGTCATTGAGCTTAACATGGAATCGGGCAGCACTCAGTGATAAGAGAGAAGTTCACCAATGTGGTATCACAATGGACTGAATAGTCTAAGTGAGCCTGATACATCGGGCTGCCACCTAACCTAACCTAACCATATCTTCTTTGTTGCAGAGGAATATTTTGTAAAATCGACCAAACCATCAACAATTCTATCAATCTAACAAACAGTAAAAAGTCTACCATTTTTTGGTAGAATTCGCCAAAATGAACATAAGTACCTTGTGGCTCAAAAAAGTATTTTTTTGAACCTGAAGAACGCCCTGGATCATAAAAATGTTTCGGCCGATGTCCACAAAATATTCAGTGCAACTATAATCTTAACATATAACTTGAAAATGAATATTCTTAGTATGACTTAAATTATTTATAATCAATCTATGAAGAGAACCACTGTATGCTAGCCGGTATTCGTTTTAGCAAGATAAATGCCGGTACTGGAAAACAACTGAGGTGGGTCAGTCATAGCATTTCCACATGCAATAAATAAGAGAGGCATAATAGAGGCGAAAAAAATACTCCATAACAATTATAGATATTTTATTGTTACACATGTAATGAATGATTTCAATCACATGGTAGCTAAAATTCAGACTCTTAGGCAATGGTAATAAGCATGTGCTGACCATTTAGCTTGTCCATAGCATTAAATCGGTCAAACATAGATATTGACCATTGGTTTGTTGGAAAATTGGTATGTAGACAACCATGGCGTAGTAATGGTAGTAATATTATGGTTTTCCTCCACTTTTTTTCATAAATTGCTAAAGCAATCTTTACAGCTATTCCAATATACTTTTCAGTATAGAAATAGCAATATATCATGAGGGAAATGGATTGCACAAATCTTGTCTTCATATTCATGTCTAGAGTTTTTAGATAATATCTTTGATTATTTTCATGTCATAATTTCAGATCATTGCGACAGCCCTGCTGGTGGCCAGCTGTTCTGCCTCCTATCATGGTGCCGTATCAACACAATATGCCAGCTTGGATCCTCACAGTCATAGCTATTCGTATGGTTACTCTGATCCCAATTCACAAAAACATGAGACCTCCCATGGTGGTGTGACACACGGATCTTATTCGTATGTGGATGGTCATGGTCATGTGCAGTCAGTACATTATACAGCTGATCCCCATACTGGTTTCCATGCTACTGGTACTAATCTACCCAAAGCTCCTGCTCCAGCTGCTCCTGCCTTGGCTCATTACGGTGGTGCCTACGATCATTATGCATCTGGACATGCCTATCATGGACCCCAGGCTCATATTACATTGACCCATGAAGGTGTACCCCACGATACCCCCGAAGTTGCTCATGCCAAGGCTGCCCATGCTGCTGCTTATGCCGCTGCCGCCGCTGCTGCTGCCCATAGTGGTCATCATCATTTGTACAAACGCTCCTTGTGGGGACATCCCGGATTTGCCCATGCCGCTCCCGTTGTATTGACCCATGGTGGTGTACCTGTAGATACCCCCGATGTACAAGCTGCCAAAGCCGAACATTATGCTGCTCATGCCAAAGCCTTAGGTGCTGCTGCCCATGCCCATGGTGGTGCCCCTCACGATACCCCTGAAGTTGCTCATGCTAAGGCTGCTCATTTCGCTGCCCATGCTGCTGCTCGCAGTGGTCATGGAGGTCCTGCCCCTCATGCTTTGGCTGCCCATGGTTATCATGTCCCCGTTATTCACAATGGAGTACCAGTCGAAACCCCTGAAGTCCAACATGCTAAGGCTGCCCATTTTGCTGCCGTCGCTAAGGCTGCTGCTACTGCTGGTCCCGCTGATCATTCGGATGATGGTCATTATGACGGTCGTTACGATGGTCATTATGATGGTGCCTGGGCTGGTGATCACTCTGGTCATGGTGGTTGGGCTGGTGACCACTCGGGTCATGGTGGTGCCCCATCTCACTATTCCACCTCTGCCCATCATGTTTCCAGTGGTCCCTATCACGGTCCTCTACACTATCCCGTCATTCACAATGGAGTCCCCGTAGAACCCGCCGAGGTACAACATGCCCGTGCTGCCCATTTGAATGCTGTGGCCGCTGAAAGTCATAACTCTGCCGGTCATGGATACTATGGTAAATGGTAAGAGGCCTTGCCTACAGCCATTTCCCTTCGTCCGCAACACAAATCCTGGAAACCCCCATATTATGCCACTGTTATAGGAGTAGAAGAAACAAAACAAAATAGCCCACGGAACTGATTCAAAGAAGGATGTCTATAATGAAAATGGATATTGTTAATGTATAAATGCGTATTTTATGTTTTATTTTGATTATTTTAGGAAGGTTAAGTTTGAAACATTGAAGAGTAAACAATAGCACGCTGCTCTAATGCTCTAGATTTCTTTGACAATTATCTCTGTCTTGTGAATATCTTATTCTTTAACTCTAACTATTGACTCTCTTGTACTTATTTTTCTTTTCATCTTGAAACACAACACACGCTCTATTTTTCGGAATGCTTCCTTGAAAGGAGAAGATTCGTTTAATCTTGCCCAAGGAAGATTTTTCTATATCTCTCTTGTTTTCTATATATCTCGATCTATTACCCCACATTAGGGTGTACCTACTCAATATTACTGTATTTCTCTTTTCTTTCAAAGGCTACTAGATTTTCTCTCCAACTGTTTTTCTCAACAAGTTTCCCTAAACTTCCATATCTCTTATCTTTCATTTCCTTATACATGACTCTCTTAGCAACCCATCTATGGTTATCTTCATTTCAACTTTACTCTCCTCTCCTTGAAAGATATCACAATGGTCTCTTCTTAGTTTAACTCTTGTCATTATTACTTAATCTGTTCTTCATCGCTCCCAATTCTTACCAAATCCTTTGTTTCTCTATAGACATACTCCCATTTCTTATGCTCTTTAACTCTTTAGCCACTCTCTTGCCTTGCTAAATGTAGCCAAGCAATCATATCACTGCCTTGATAAGTGTTTACTTTCACTATCTTCTCTTTTTTCTCTTATACATCTTATATTACGACTCGCCATTATATCGAATATTGCTGGTGACGAATATTAGTTTAACAAATTCTTATATCCCTCCAGTTTCCTGCATATATAACACATAAAAGTTGTAAATATAATTGTAAAATATTAAAAAAAAAAATCGAATAAAAAAATAAAATCTATGTATATTTTATACAATGTTACTATATATTATAATGAGAAACACAGCATGCAAAGACAAATAAACGATACGAAAAAGTATTTGAATAAAAAAAAAACAAACTAGTGACTTTATTTGAGGGCGGAAAAAATTGATGGGATTAATCTGAAGATATTTGGAATAACATATTGGGAGCACAAATTGAAAATACATCAATCGAAGTATTGACCATGTTGAACTCTGTTCCAACCACTAAACCAAACCCTGAATTTAGTTAACTGAAATTGAATTGAAATTATTGTTTACTTATTTAAGTGTAATTTCTTGAATTATGAAAGTTAGTTTTAAGCGGCATTAAATTGAATTGAACATGAATTACTACGGAAATGCATCGATTAATCTTAGTTAAGCGGTAACCCTAGAATCTTTCCCCGCTTCATGGGGAAAGCTTTCACTCAATTAACTTGAACATATTCGTTAAATTGAATTGTTGTTATGTTCTAAATAACAATGTCTGACCCTTTGGAAATCTTTGATCGACTTGTAAATTTCACTTGAGCAATACTACTCAACTGGGTAAGCCGCTGTTATCTTGAATAAACTATTGAGAAAAAACTGAAACTGACCTACGGCCTTTTATTATCTTTTCCTCTGTTTCTTTACTGTTCTGGGAGTTACACTTATCCACACAGTCCATTCCAGAAATACACCCCGGAATTGTACATGGTCCTATCGAACCGTCAATAGAACTGCGAAGAAGATACTTTTGAGAAGATAACTTGGATCACGTCCACCGCTTACATAAATTTACATTTTCAAAGAAGCTCTTCATCGTATAGTAATGGAAAAAAGGTATGTGAAGTTTATTGTTTTGTGAACGAAAGCAATTTATTTCGGGTATATATTGGCAATTTGGTAGAAAGGAAAATACTCCGGAAATTAAGTTTTTATGTGAAAGTACATTTACCCGTTGATTGGGAGAGCTCAAAGTCATTTACACACCGCTGGTGTAAATTAACCGCATTTTGAAACGAAACTCTGTTAAGTTGTTGCAGTTTGCTCGTTCTGATTGAAATTATTTGGTGTTTCACGAACACCTCGAATATAATTTAAATATTTAGCGTTTCGGGAAACGCACCGCATATCTTGCATATTTGATGCAGGATTTTTTGTTTTCGGATAAATTTGTCAAATAACTTTGGAAATTTCGTGGTTGGTATTTCGACCATATGCTACGGTTTACGGTGGAGAAGAAAATGAAATCTATGTTAACCACGACATATCAGCGGCAATATTGCAGTTCATATGCGACCGATGACATTTGCTGTATACATATGGTATGTTAACGACAGGGTCGGCTTAATACATTTTGCTTCACGGAATGAACATTTATTCGTAAATTTGGTCTAACATATCGCAATCCCCTGTAATGCTTGGTATCATCCATAGCCAACAGTAGTACTCACACATTATAACATACATCCACACGCCACGTCTGTACGAGCTTTATCCCTCTACAGCATATGTTAGTAGCATATGGCCTAAGGTACGATACATATTAGACAAAACTAGGAGATAACGAAAAATCTTTAACAGTCCACCATAACACTCACGCTAAATCATTCTACCATCGATCTGACATTCATCACAATTCCAATCTCCATGCTTAGGAGAGCAGCAACATTGATATGAGAAGATCTGAATTTAATTCCCATCACGATTTCTGTTGTACCATACATTTTTTTATTTGTAGTTCGGAAGCGAGTTCTTGCATTCTTCTTTGCGCTTCTCTGCTAATGTTCATTGAATTCGCCGTATCGCTGCGGCAGACTAACCACTGTTAAGAGAATCGAAATAAATGTTAATTTCTCTTCATTACATTTCTAACATCTTTAAAGTAAGCAGTGCACATTTGAAATATCTTACTTGTCAACTTTTCACTAGTACTCTCTCTCATTCTTCATTTGCATTGTTGCCATAATTTTTATAGAGGAGGGAAATTTGTCCGGAATTTGATTGCTATTTATGCTCGCACAGGGAGCTGGACTAAATGTTTAAACATATTTATTTAATGACCGTAGCTGATTTTGCCAGCACTGGGCTCTCATAAACGCTCCATTAGGCTTTGATTTTATGAATCCACCCGAAGGTGTTGAACAACAATCCGGCTGTCCCTTCACAATACGGCATCACTGTTTTTAATGTGGTGCTATAAAGGCATGTAATTTTCGGCGAAGTGATTTCAAAGAGAGGGTAATTAGAGAAAAGAAAGAGGGTATTGTCAAATTCTGTCAATTACCGGCTCCACATTTTAATTGTGATCTGACGCAATACAGATGTCAAAACAATTTTGAATTTGTTAAGAATATTAGAATTGGCTGAATACGGAAAGGACAAATTGCATATACACTTTAAAAGAGAGGAAAATTCGGAATTACGTGGTTTTGAATTCATTTGGATATTGGCAAATTGATAGCAAGGAAATTTAATCGAAGACTTGGCAAAAATTATGAGAAGAAGTCGCTGGAAGTAGGAATGTACTATTGGCTAAATTTTTAATTCTTTGTGGATTGGCATGAAATGGAGCTGCATGGTAAGTACAGCAGCAATACAGCCTCATAGTTGAGCATACGGTTGATCGAGCAATTTGAGTACTTTTTTTTTTGCCTAGCGGTGCTGCAAAGAATATGCGACGATGGTAGATGAGGCGTAAGGTGAGGGGTGTTGACGATTTATGATATTTATGGCAGGTGAGTGCGTATGGATGATTGTGTAATATTGTCAAGTATGAATATGTGTATATAGACAAATGCGGGACTAGGAGAAGATGCTAAGTCACGAGCACATACCCTTTGGAAAATATTGATATTAGATGGTGTAGCAATCAACCGAATATACTTGAAATTTTTTGACACCGTATGCATTCTCAAAGCAGAAATAATTGAACTATGTTCTATGTAAAATGTACTATGTAAAATCAAATCGAATCACAACATAAACATAAAAACACAGTTTTATGGGAAAAGGCCGAGATTCGGGGAACCTTAAAAGTTTCGGCTATATACGGAATAAATTAAATTAAAATTTGTCATTTGTTGAAAAATCTGATATAAGCTAAATTATTAATATCTGATAGAAATCAAACTATTTGGAAATAAATGAGATTTGTATTTTTTACTTTACTGCTGATAATTGAAGATTGAGGAAATACTGGGGCACTTAGTGCACGATACTTTTTTATATGTCCGTACAACACTTACGGGTGAATATTTGACAAAATTGAGTTTATGGTTGACAAAGAAATTTGCTTTCCTTCTGCCGAACAGGTTTCACTATTTGAGAATTTACTATCATAAAAGGGATAGAAATTTCGCCCTCAACATTTTCTAGTGCCGTAACTGGGAGAAGTTCGTGGGAGTATCGCTTATATGAGGTTGTAATTACGTACGTCGTGAAACTATATTTGGATAAGAGACTTTTCTGTTGTGTAAGATTTGGGGGAACGCCTATATCTTTCCAGTTGGATTTGTCATTCTGTTCCATTTGGTGTAGACGCGAAACATTTTCATAAGACATAAATAAAGAATCCAATTCTAGTCTCTCGTGATTGGGAGGTATTTGAATTCGTCAAAATTAACTCCTTCATTAATCGGAATATTGCCCGAGAGTGGAAAAGTTCTGCCAAGGAAATTTACTTGTCGGTTTACATTTTTTTGTGTGATTTCTGCAATGCGCTGTTAAGCCGTGACCTACTGCAATCATTACAATCACTTTTATCATATAGTAATTCATGCTTGATGATTCTGGCAATTATACAAGATTTTTTATGTCAAATTGGACTTATGCGTACTGCCTCTGGACTTTATACCCACGTTTGGTTCATGCACAGAAGAAAATTGAGCCGTTTTATAGGAAGAATGAACTACCTCGCACGAAAATTGAACTGAATTTTACTTCATTTTTTGAGATTTCCACAAAGCGTTGTTAAAACCAGGAAATTTTAATGGCCTGTTGTACTTTTTAACTGCAATTCAAAAAGTTACATCCTCTCATAGAAGGAAAAAGTTAACTAAAAGTAAAGAAGAAAATCATTGGCGCCAAATCATGACCGTTTTAGCCATACAGTAGTTCATTCTTACTATTTTTGGGAATCGTACGAAAATCTTCGTTTGGTTTAGTTCATATTGGGCTTATGTGGACGGTCATTGTACTTTATACCCTCGTTTAGTTCGGAAAAAAAAGAAAAAAAATTCTGAGGCATACTTAAAAAAAAAGTAAGATTTCATTAAGCTGTGGAAAATTTCGATAAAAATAATAAAATTTAACTACTAGCAAATATTTTTTTCCAATAAAAATAAGTTAAATTTATCGTTAGTTTACTACGGAAAATTTTTTCTGTGTGGGGATTTGAGACATAAGTAGGTCCCGGAGTGGCGACGATATACAGCTTATGTTGGGGTGTCGGATTATATGACATTGTGAATGCTGCTTCTAAGTGTTCTGTCAATGTAGTAATGCTCAAGGGTGTGAACTGGGAAATTCGAAATACGAAGCTGACACTACTGAGAGCTACCATTATAAGCTGTTTTCTCATTCTGAATGTTACTTTTGAAGAGGGCTACGTTCTAAGGTGTCTGCACTGGAATTATTGGAGTCAGAATCAGATTGATTTGACATTGCTCTGGTGAAATTTTATTACATATGAGTGATGAAGTTTAATGTATTGGTGCTCTAAGGGATTTGAGATGGTGATCAAAGGGTTAACGGTTTACGCTTGATGCAGTTGGGTAGCACGTTTATCATTTATCATATAAACGGAGACATTTGTATTTTTCATTTGGGGATCGACGTTTCCGAAGTAATGGAAATGGTTGCTCTATTTATATTTCATATTCATACTGTTATATGATACCTGAGATATCATCGGATCCTTTGAGACGATTCTGTTGCTCTGGAGAGATATACAGTTAGCGTTGCCATTACGAAACTGTAACATTAAAAATTCTCACCTATATATTTACGTACGAATATACAGAATCATTTGGCATTGGATTATCAGTTATACTTAACATTGCAAAGCGTTAGAAATCTGGTATGGGGAAAAGAAATTGTTCTTTGTGGAACTGAAACTCGGATTTATTAGAAACTCTTATCTGATTTACTATTATTTTGTTCCCTTTGGTAATAAAACTGCAAGACATTTATATCGTTTGAATAATTTTGCGATTTTTAGAAAATTATCTCCTGCAATTGTGTTTATTGAACCGTTTCTTTGACTGATACACTTAGTGCTGTGGTCATTTTTCTGGGTTTGAGTTCAGTTGTTTGGATACGGTTTTCTTATAACAACGTCAACTAAAAAATTTATTTTCTTCTCGGACCAGTTGGTCACGTATTGTGCGAATTTTTCGGCAATTGATGTGTCGGAACACACACTTTCTAGTTTGAGAGTCGATCTAGATGATCTCGAGCGTCGTTGGCGCGCGTTGACACAAGTATACGAAAATGAGATGACATCTGAAGGGGAATGCTCTAAAACTGAAATGGAGTCGATTCACCTGAAATTTAACGAATCGTGTAAATCTTACAAACAATGTAAGACTTCGTTACTTGATCTTATTGACATTGAGAGGAATAAATTGGAAAACACTTCAAGACGAACTGATCATCCAGGCAACTTGGCCTCGGATGAAACTGGGTACGCAGTAAAAGTTCCGCCGTGCGATACTGAGCTTTTTAGTGGTGGATATGACAAATGGCCTAGTTTTAGAGATATGTTCTCTGCCATTTATGTCAAACATCCTAAACTGTCTCCCGCGCAAAAATTGTTTCATTTGAGAGCGAAAACACGAGGCGAAGCAAATCAAATCGTGAAACAGTTTGCTCTGACTGATGATAACTTTATGTTGGCATGGGATGCCCTGCGACAACGTTACGAAAACCAGCGCATTCTCATTAACCATCAACTCCGGAAAATATTTGAGACTGAACGCGTGACCACTGAAAAAAGCAAGACTCTTAGAAACTTGCAATACACTATGAATAATTGTCTGTCTGTTCTGAAGACTTATAATATTTCTGTTGCTTCGTGGGACCCTATATTGGTATATTGGATGTCCTCAAGACTCCCTGATGAGACTTTGGCTGCTTGGGAAAATTCATTGACTGACCACAAGAAGCTGCCTTCGTGGGATCAACTCGACGAGTTTATTACGAAAAGACTTAGCATGTTGGAATCGATTTTGGACATGAGGAAACCATCAAGTCCTCCTGCAACTTCGCAGAAGTCACAAAATTATCATACTAAGACTGAGCGAAACTTCAAACCTTGCAAAGTCTGTAAAAAGGATCATTCGCTACGAACTTGCCTCAAATTTATCAATTGGAATCCTGCGCAAAGAAAAAAATTTGTGACCGTCAACAAAGTTTGCGAAAACTGCTTATCTTACGGGCATAGTACCCAAAATTGTAAGAGCGAGCACCACTGTCAAAAATGTCAACAGTCTCACCACACTTTACTGCATCCTGAAATTGATAACAATAAATCTAATGAAGTAAATCAAAGGCAACAGCAGACACAGGTTTCGGCGCACTATGTAGATTCACAATCAGACCAACCGTCCACATCCGCGGCAGCATATACACCACCTATCTCATTTGTTCAGTCAAATTTCGCTCGAAGTGGGGATTGTACTATTTTGCCCACTGCATTGGTAGACTTGGAACATTTGGGATCCCGATTTACAATTCGTGCATTCATAGATCAAGGGTCGCAGGAAACATTTATCTCAAGTAGGATCATTAACCGATATTCGATACCAACTAGGAAGGGTTATACGACAATTTCTGGTCTCGGCGGAACTGTTTTGGAAAATTCCTCGAAGCTTTGCAATTTAGTGTTGAAATCAAGGAAATCTGATTTTAAACTTAACGCCTCAGCAGTGGTTATTACAAATATGAATCATCTGATGCCGTCTTCACACATTCGCATTTCTGATTGGTCAAGATTAGGAAAAATTGACTTAGCTGATCCCAACTTTTATAAACCTGCGCCGATAGATATTTTATTAGGAAGTGATATTCTCCCATTCATTCTGAAATCTGGTGTGCGAAAGAAGGTGTCAGGGGATCTTTTAGCACAGGAAACTGAATTTGGCTGGATCCTAAGTGGTCCTTCAAATACTAAATCTGTATCATCTTTTGCTTCGTTTGTAACTTGTTCTAACTCACTAAATGAGGAGATACGAAAATTCTGGGAACTTGAAGAAGTCCCATCGTCGCGAAATCTGGCGCAAAATGACGTTTGGTGCGAAGAATTTTATAAGAACACAACTATTCGTCGATCTGATGGGAAATACTTGGTTAGGTTGCCATTTCGTCATGATTTAGGTACAAATATAATACTCGGATCATCGAGACGCGCTGCAATGGGACAATATGTTCATATGGAAAAAAATCTGAAAAAGACACCTGAACTTGCTCTTGAATATTCGAATGTATTATCGGAATATATTGAACTGGATCATATGGAGCCTACTACTTCAAAGGAAATCTTCCACAGTTCTAGATATAAGTCATACTATCTTCCTCACCACGCCGTCGTGAAATCTGATCGGGTCTCAACAAAAGTTAGAGTTGTTTTTAATGCCTCAAAGAAATCATCTACCGGCATTTCATTAAATGACATTTTACATACTGGACCAATACTTCAAAATGACTTGATGAACGTTATACTGCGATGGAGGTTTTTTAGATATGTCTTTAATGGCGATATTCAGAAAATGTATCGTCAAATTTACGTACATGAGGATGACAGACATTTTCAGCGTATTCTATTTCGGAAATCTGCGAAGGACGAAGTTACTGATTTCTGTCTGAAAACTGTGACTTTTGGCGTAAATTGTGCTCCATTCCTAGCGATTCGGACACTTTTACAACTGAGTGAAGATGGGAAATCTACTCACCCTACTGCATCAGAAATTTTACAACGCCAAATATACGTCGATGACATACTCTCAGGTGGGCACTCATTACCTGAAGCTGAATTTTCCTTACTACAGGTGATTCATTTGCTAAATTCCGCTGGTTTCCCACTTAAGAAGATTACTGCTAATCATTCTCAAATTCTGCAAAAAAATAACCCCGGAGGATCTTCTTCACGAAGAATTTCTAAGACTAGAAGATAAAAGTGAGACAAAAACGTTAGGCATTCGATGGAATGCAATGGCTGACAATTTTCACTATAGTGTGTCAAATATAACTGTTCCTTCCGCTCCTCTAACGAAAAGGAAAATATTATCTGTCGTAGCAAAAATCTTTGACCCCGCTGGTTGGTTGGCTCCTATTGTAGTCGTGGCAAAAATGCTTCTTCAGCAATTGTGGATCGATGGTACAGACTGGGATGAAGAAGTCAAACAGCACTCATTAGAAAAATGGAACGTTTTCATTGCAAATTTTAGCGGTATTGAATCTATAAGGATTCCCCGCTGGATATATTACTCTCCGGAAAAAAGAGTTCAAATTCATGGGTTTTGTGACGCCTCTGAAAAGGCATACTGCGCTTGTATTTATATTTGCACTTTATCATCGCTGAAAGTTCGAACTGCTTACCTACATGCTTCGAAAAGCAAAGTAGCGCCTTTAAAAACTGTTAGTTTGCCCAGGCTTGAACTGTGTGGGGCTGCACTACTGTCTAAATTATTGAAATCTGTTTGTCAAAGCTTAAATGTGTCCATTTCTGATATATACTTATGGTCCGATTCCACTATTACGTTGGCGTGGTTGGCTAAACCACCGTTTCACTGGAAAACGTTTGTTGCCAACAAGATATCAGAGATTCTAGACAATGTGGGAAACGCCACCTGGAGGCATGTGCCCACTAATGAGAACCCTGCTGATATAGGAACTCGGGGATGTACTGCTAGCGAATTGAATTCCAATACACTGTGGTGGAATGGGCCGAAATGGTTGGTAAAGCCTCCAGAATTTTGGCCAAAACCTGTAACTCTCAATGAGCCAACTCTTGAAAGAAAAGTGATTACACTGCAAACCCAAACTGAAACTGAGGACATATTGGAAAGGTTCTCATCATTTGATCGTGCTCTTCGGGTTATATGTTTTATGTATCGTTTCATAAGGAAATGCCAAAAGCAATACTGTTCTGAAATGAGAAACGATTTCATTACTGCTACAGAAATACGAACTGTTAAATTGCGACTCATCAAACTAGCCCAACAACGATTTTACTTTTGCGAATATAATGCGCTTGAAAATAGCCACGCACTTTCTTCTAAAAGCAAGTTACTAACTTTAAATCCATTTCTGGATGAACATAAACTGCTTCGTGTCAACGGCCGTTTAACTAATGCTCATTTGAACTACGCCGAAAAATATCCAATAATTATTCCGGAACAATCGAGATTTTGTAAATTGTTAATTGATTTCACCCATAAGATTCTTCTACATGCTGAACACCAAAGCATGCTGCGCGCTATTAGAGCAGAGTTCTTTATCATACGTTTGAAAAACGCCATACGGTATTGTATTCGAAATTGTCGAAATTGCACCATTTATAAGCAAAGAATCCGAAATCAAATAATGGCTGCTTTACCTGTTGAAAGATGTACTTTTTCACTGCCTTTCACCAACACTGGAATAGATTTCGCTGGACCTTTTGCATTGAAGACATCAAAATTACGAAATGCTAAATTACAAAAAGGATATGCCGCCGTTTTCATCTGCCTGTCTACTCGAGCTGTTCACTTAGAAGTCTGTTCTGATTTATCGACTGAAGCCTTTATGGCAACTTTTAATCGTTTCGTAGGGCGAAGGGGATTCCCAAAAAAGGTATTTTCTGACAATGGGACAAATTTTGTTGGAACTAGTAGGGCTCTATCTAGAGAATACCAAGTGTTTCTGAAATCCGCCGAAAAGCATCTAGTTGAACGTTACAATATACATGGGTTTGCTTGGCATTTTATTCCCCCTCATGCTCCACATATGGGCGGCTTATGGGAGGCCGCCGTCAAAAGCATGAAGACTCATTTACGTAAAGTAGCAGGTAACCTGAAATACACTTATGAAGAATTCTCAACTTTGTTGATTAGAATCGAAAGTGTACTCAATTCTAGACCTCTTTCTCCAATAAGCGAGAACCCTGAGGATCTGACTCCACTTACTCCTGGGCATTTGTTAAGAGGAGCCGCCTTAACTTCCATCCCTGAGGAATTTTCTGATAATATGTCATTACTCAACCGCTGGCAGAGACTGAAGACAATTCAAAATCATTTCGCAAAAAGATGGAAAAATGAGTACATCACTGAATTACAACGTCGATATAAGTGGAAAACTGAGCAAACCAACCTTAAAGAAAATGATTTTGTGTTAGTTAAAGATGACAATTTACCACCTACTGAATGGCGACTGGGCCGTGTTTCTAAGGTTTATTTCGGCTCTGACTCTAGAGTTCGAGTAGCCGAAGTAAGGACTCAAAATGGACCAATTGTTCGTCCATTGGTAAAGCTCTGCATTCTACCAGTTGCCAATTAAATTCCGTAGTTTTGTCTCTCGTTCACAACTTAATAAACTTTACTTTACAGCCACCTATCAAGCCAACCAAAGTGTCGCGTATGCTGCGCCAGACACACCTTGAAAAACTGTGCAATGTTTCATCGAATGGACGTCAATGAGCGTAGAAGGCAAGCAAAGGAAAGGGGTTTCTGTTTCCGATGCTTGTGTCCTTCCCATACACGTGAGTGGTGTCGTTCACGGAAAACTTGTAATGTATGCGGCTACAACCACCATACTATGTTGCATGTTGACGATCATTTGAAGAGGAACTCTAATCGTGTCTCCAAACACCTTGAGCAACAAAAAGAAGTCCTTAAGCACTTCGTACAGGTGCCGTCAATGTCATCACCATCCCACGCACACGTCCACTGCTGATAGACGAAGTGTAACAAGAAAACCTGAGCCTTTGGTGCACGAACGATTGAGCCAGCGTTCGAAAATTCATGTATTCTTGCCTACGGCTTTAGCAAGGGCGTTAACTACAAAAGGACCCGAAAAAGTAAGAGTGATGTTGAATTCTGCGGGTGTCCAGACAGTGATTCTACGGTCTTTGATAGAACGTTTGCACCTTAGAACTACAAAAAATCAAGATAATGAATACTGTACCATAAATCTTCAATCGTACCACGACCCTTCGGCGAAAGTACAAATTACTGGAATTGTAAAGACACACTTCAATACTCCACTTCCACAATCTACATTGGAAAAGAAGCTACAATCCGTTTATGACCATTTAGCTACTTTAGCGGATCCTCATTTTTACAGACCATCCGGAGTTGAAATCAGCATCGCCAACGATCAACTATCGAAAATCATATTACCCGGTTTGATACAAACTTCATCTGACATGCCTATAGCCCAAAGTTCCAGATTCGGTTGGATAATATCCGGATCCTGTCGATATTAAGTTGCATACAAGCAAGGGGGGCGGAATGTTGAACTCTGTTCCAACCACTAAACCAAACCCTGAATTTAGTTAACTGAAATTGAATTGAAATTATTGTTTACTTATTTAAGTGTAATTTCTTGAATTATGAAAGTTAGTTTTAAGCGGCATTAAATTGAATTGAACATGAATTACTACGGAAATGCATCGATTAATCTTAGTTAAGCGGTAACCCTAGAATCTTTCCCCGCTTCATGGGGAAAGCTTTCACTCAATTAACTTGAACATATTCGTTAAATTGAATTGTTGTTATGTTCTAAATAACAATGTCTGACCCTTTGGAAATCTTTGATCGACTTGTAAATTTCACTTGAGCAATACTACTCAACTGGGTAAGCCGCTGTTATCTTGAATAAACTATTGAGAAAAAACTGAAACTGACCTACGGCCTTTTATTATCTTTTCCTCTGTTTCTTTACTGTTCTGGGAGTTACACTTATCCACACAGTCCATTCCAGAAATACACCCCGGAATTGTACAGACCAACACTTGTAATTTTTCTGGCAACATACGGATAGCGTGACGAAAAAACGACTCGTCTTTTGACTCAATCTACCAATCGACCACATTTTTTAAATCTTTATAAGAATGAAATTGATGATCAGCCAGATCAAGCATCATCGAATGGAACAAATGGTAATCAGAAGGACCAGACTACTGCACCACTTTATAGATCTGCATTTTCGATACCATCTCAAATCCTTCAAATTGTGTGCTTGCCATATCCCAGCAAAAAAAATTGGAAGTTGTTCCAAAGACTTTCAAAAATTTCCTCCCAAAAATGTTCTTTATTTTAACTACACAGGACATTCTTTTAATTCAATTATTTATAACTCGCTTTTTCATATTTTTAGTGAGTAATTTGAACTTTTTTGTCTCAAATAGCTTAAAAACAGATAACGAATTAATAAGATGTACACATTAGTAAAATTTTGTCGAAAAGAATGTTAAATCCTGTCTAGAACATATGCGAATTTTTGAAAATATTTGAAGTCAATCGTTTCAGACAAGCATTAAAAGTCATAAAAAATTATAAAATTTATTTATTTGGCAAAATATTACAAAATATTTTAATTCACATCCATAACACGGAAATCAAATCGCACTGAAGAAGTGATGCAAATTCAGTGCAACGGCTATTGAAATGGTAGCCATCCGTCCTGTGATAAGCCCATGTTAAATTCATCGCTTCTGCGCTAATTTTGAACCACTTCCGGATCCAAAAAGAACATATTCACTATTTTTTGGCAAACGTTTTTTTGCTGAAATTTAAAGGTTTATGTAAAATTAGTAAAATGGGAAATAGTTAAATCTAAGGCGATAGCATAAGATTTCGCAAATCTGCATTTATGATCTATCATTTGATACATACGATATCATTTGGTACATACACGCAAAAAATAATTCTTTCCTCCCAAACGAAATTTTTAGACAAACAAAGTTCGTTTCTCAATTGCTTTTCACTGTAAGGAAGTGTATTTGGAAGAAAAGTATATACTTTTTGTGATAAACATTTTTTCTTTTCCAGGATTTAAAAACAATTTCATAAAGACAAACTCAAAAAAAAAAAAAAAAAAAAAACATTGTTTTCTTGCTAATTGCATTTTCCCTCACATCCACGAGGTTTTTAGTTCTTAACACCTTTTCCTGTAATACCAACAATGTAGAAGAAATGATACGATTTTATAAATTTTTAAAATTTTTTTACCTGTCTCCTGGACGGAGAATCGAACCGCGGACCATGCACTTTGTAAGCCAACACACTAACCACTGAGCTATGTACCTGTTATGGTCATCAATAGATACATATCCATATAAGTTATATTTATATAGCATAGCATGCGGCGCCCACAAACCGAATAAGCAAAGTTTATTTAACAGAAACAAACATTTAGTTTGGCACCGTGGAGCAGTGGTTGCTACGTCCGACTTGCATGCCAAGGGTCGTGGGTTCGATCCCTGCTTCGACCAAAGTTTTTTTTACATATATTTCAGATATGTTCGGAAGATTCCAAAAAATGTTCAACATTACATTGTAGTATATTAAATTTTGAACTGTAGAATGTGTCTTATTAAAGACCTAAAGTCAGAAAAGAGCAGTGTTTGATATAAACGTTTTTGGTACACGTTTTCCAAACGTTTTTTTTCTTTGCGTGTACAGGAAAATTGGAATCATTTTTGCGAGTTTTCGACTTTGCAGTGGCGATTTTGCAAGGAAAATGTGGGTAGTTTAGCCACAATTGCCCAAATCGGAAAAACATATTTGAGGATTTATGACAAAACCACAGAAGTCGAAAGGCTCAGTTTTACAGGAGAGAGAAAACATCTGGAAAATATTTAATATTTATGTGATAGACCTTTTCAATAGCTTATTTTTCTATTTTACCAAATCAATCTAGCCTTTGTGGACATACAAGTGATATCGGGCGAAAGATATATATGGTCATATCTAAATCTGAACCGATTTCATTCAAAATCAATAGGGTTTTGGTTTAGGGTAACTTGTATCAAATTTGAAGTCGGTTGGATTAAAACTGCGACCTAGACTTTGATCACAAAAAAGTGTTCACAGACAGACGGACGGACTGACGGAATTTTCTATAGAAATAAAATTTGGAAAAAATTTTCTATAGAAATAAAATTTAGAAAAAAATTTCTATGGAAATAAAATTTTGACAACATTTTTTTTAGAAATAAAATTTTGACAAAATTTTTTATAGAAATAATATTTTGACAATGTTTTCTATAAAAATAAAATTTTGGTAGATTATTTTTGGCTCGAGTGGCAACCATGATTATGAACCGATATGGACCAATTTTTGTGTGATTGGGGATCGGCTATATATTATAACTATAGACCGATACGGACCAATTTTGGCATGGTTATTAGCGGCCTTATACTAACACCACGTTGCAAATTTCAACAGGATCGGATGAATTCTGCTCCTCCAAGAGGCTCCGGAGATCAAATCTGGGGAACGGTTTATATGGGGGCTATATGTAATTATGGACCGATATGGACCAATTCTTGCGTGTTTCTTAGAGACCAAATTCTAACACCATGTTCCAAATTTCAACCGGATCGGATGAATTTTGTTCCTCCAATAGGCTCCGATTTTATGTTTGGGCTATACGACAGGTTTGGTAGAACTTCTCAGTTGAGTGTGGCCCAATAATTTTTTCGGCTTTTGCAACATATGGCCAAGCGTTTTCGTGCTGCAAAATCACCTTGTCGTGACTTTTCAAATATTGTGCCGGTTAGTCAATCAATGCTCGACTCGCAGTCGTCAATTCAGATCTACACAAAGCTCCTGTTACCGTTTCACTCGGTTGCAGCAGTTCATACTACACCACCCCTAGCTGGTGTCGTCAAATACACAACATATGCTTCTTTCCATGGGTAGTCGGCTTTGCCGTCGATGTTGAGAGAAGATCGAGGTAACCAAATAATGTTTTTATACCCTCCAACATAGGTTGGGGGTATATTAACTTTGTCATTCCGTTTGTAACACATCGAAATATTGCTCTAAGACCCCATAAAGTATATATATTCCGGGTCGTGGTTAAAATTTGAGTTGATCTGAACATGGCCGTCCGTCCGTCCGTCTGTTGAAATCACGCTAGCTTCCGAACGAAACAAGCTATCGACTTGAAACTTGGCACTAGTAGTTGCTATTGATGTAGGTCGGATGGTATTGCAAATGGGCCATATCGGTCCACTTTTACGTATAGCCCCCATATAAACGGTCCCCCAAATTTGGCTTGCGATTGTTCTAAGAGAAGCAAATTTCATTCGATCCGACTGAAATTTGGTACATGGTGTTGGTATATGTTCTCTAATGACCATACAAAAATTGATCCCCAGCGGCTCATAATTATATATAGCCCCCATATAAACCGATCCCCAGATTTGACCTCCGGAGCCTCTTAGAGGAGGAAAAGTCATCCGATCCGATTGAAATGTGGTGTTAGTATCTCTAACAACCATGCCAAAACTGGTCCATATCGGTCCATAATTATATAGCCCCCATATAAGCCGATCTCCAGATTTGACCTCCGGAGCCTCTTAGAGGAGCAAAATTCATTCGATCCGGTTGAAATTTGGTACGTGGTGTTAGAATGTGGTCTCTAACAACCATGCAAGAATTGGTCCATATCGGTCCATAATTATATATAAGCCCCCATATAAATCGATCCCCAGATTTGTCCTCCGGAAACTCTTAGAGGAGCAAAATTCCTCCGATCCGGTTAAAATTTGCAAAGTGGTGTTAGTATAAGGGCGCTAATAACCATGCCAAAATTGGTCCATATCGGTCTATAGTTATATATAGCCGATCCCCAATCACACAAAAATTGGTCCATATCGGTTCATAATCATGGTTGCCACTCGAGCCAAAAATAATCTACCAAAATTTTATTTTTATAGAAAACATTGTCAAAATATTATTTCTATAGAAAATTTTGCCAAAATTTTATTTCTATAAAAAATTTTGTCAAAATTTTATTTCCATAAAAAGTTTTGTAAAAATTTTATTTCTATAGAAAATTTTGTCAAAATTTTATTTCTATAGAAAATTTAGTATTTTCTATAGAAAATTTTTCCAAAAATTTTTTCCAAATTTTACTTCTATAGAAAATGTTGTTAACATTTTATTTCTATAGAAACTTTAAACTTTATTATATACGTATTTAATCGGGCTTTTTTAGTTTAATGTATACCACGTATGGACTATGTGGTATATATTACGGTGTTAAGAAGTTTTAAGATACCTTGCCATCGGCAAGTGTTACCGCAACCCAAGTAATTCGATTGTGGATGACAGTCTTCAGTAGAAGTTTCTACGCAATCCATGGTGGAGGGTACATAAGCTTCGGCCTGGCGGAACTTACGGCCGTATATACTTGTTTTTGCTTGTGATTGTCGTATTGGACCAATTTCTTTGGAGCAGCTGTTCGAATATCAGGAGTTCGCAGGTTTTTTTCCACAATAACTTATTTGAGTTACTGTTTACCACCTTATTGAACTTCTCGACCAATATGTTGATGTCGTTTTAGCACAAAGCGGCCGGTCTGGTATCGAAGAAGTAGTTGAACCAGAATTAGAGATACTCTTTGCCATCGACTGCAAAACTCCTCATTTGGTTTGCTAGGTCCAGAGAGTATGGTGGAAGCGGAAGAACCTCAAGGTCGAGCCCTTAAACGCCAGGCATGAAGACTTGGGCCTTGTGTGATACTGAAGCAAGATGGCTTGGCCTAGTCTATTCGACGACCCCCTCGGTGTATACAACACACAATTTTTATTTTTCCAAGATGAATCTGTAGAAAACGTTTGTTTGGTCCACGAGATATTGAAAAGCAACTTGAAGCCGGTTTTGTTTGTTTATTTTTATACCCTCCATCATAGGAAGGGGGTATATTAACTTTGTCATTCCGTTTGTAACACATCGAAATATTGCTCTAAGACCCCATAAAGTATATATATTCTGGGTCGTGGTGAAATTCTGAGTCGATCTAAGCATGTCCGTCCGTCCGTCCGTCTGTCCGTCTGTCCGGCTGTCCGTCCGTCTGTGGAAATCACGCTAACTTCCGAACGAAACAAGCTATCGACTTGAAACTTGGCACAAGTAGTTGTTATTGATGTAGGTCGGATGGTATTGAAAATGGGCCATATCGGACCACGTTTACGTATAGCCCCCATATAAACCGATCCCCAAATTTGGCTTGGGGAGCCTCCCGGAGCAGCAAAATTCATCCGATCCGCTTGAAATTTGGTACGTGGTCTTAGTATACGGTCTCTAACAACCATGAAAAAATTGGTCTATATCGGTCCATAATTATATATAGGTCAAATCTGGGGATCGGTTTATATGGGGGCCATATAAACCGATCCCCAGATTTGACCTCCGGAGACTTTTGGAGGGGCAAAATTCATCCGATCCGATTGAAATTTGGTACCTGATGTTAGTATATGGTCTCTAACAACCATGCAAAAATTGGTCCATATCGGTCCATAATTATATATAGCCCCCATATAAACCGATCCCCAGATTTGACCTCCGGAGACTTTTGGAGGGGCAAAATTCATCCGATCCGATTGAAATTTGGTACCTGATGTTAGTATATGGTCTCTAACAACCGTGTCAAAATTGGTCCACATCGGTCCATAATTATATATAGCCCCCATATAAACCGATCCCCAGATTTGACTTGAGGAGCCTCAAAGAGAAGCAAATTTCATCCGATCCGGCTGAAATTTGGTACGTGATGTTGGTATATGGTCTCTAACAACCATGCAAAAATTGGTTCACATCGGTTCATAATTATATATAGTCCCCATATAAACCGATCCCCAGATTTGGTTTGCGAAGCCTCAAAGAGAAACAAATTGCATCAGATCCGGCTGAAAGTTGGTACATGGTATTGGTATAGGGTCTCTAACAACCGTGCAAAAATTGGTCCACATCGGTCCATAATTATATATAGCCCCCATATAAACCGGTCCCCAGATTTGGGTTGCGGATCCTCAGAGAGAAGCAAATTTCATCCGATCCGCCTGAAATTTGGTACATGATATTGGTATATGGTCTCTAACAAACATGCAAAAATTGGTCCACATCGGTTCATAATTATATATAGCCCCATATAAACTGATCCCCAGATTTGGCTTGCGAAGTCTCCAAGAGAAGCAAATTTCATCCAATTCGGTTGTAATTTGGAACATGGTGTTAGTATATGATCTTTAACAACCGTGCCAGAATTGGTCCATATCGGTCCATAATTATACATAGCCCCCATATAAAACGTTCTCCAGATTTGACCTCCGGAGCCTCTTGGAGGAGCACAATTCATCCGATCCGGTTCAAATTAGGAACGTGGTGTTAGTATATGGTCGCCAACAACCATACCAAAATTGGTCCAATCACACAAAAATTGGTCCATATCGGTTCATAATCATGGTTGCCACTAGAGCCAAAAATAATCAACCAAGATTTTATTTCTATAGAAAATTTTGTCAAAATTTTATTTCTATAGAAAATTTTGTTCAAATTTTATTCGGTTCATAATCATGGTTGCCACTCGAGCCAAAAATAATCTACCAAGATTTTATTTCTATAGACAATTTTGTCAAAAGTTTATTTCTATAGAAAATTTTGTTAAAATTTTATTTCTGTAGAAAATTTTTTCAAAATTTTCTTTCTATAGAAAATTTTGTCAAACATTTCTTTCTATAGAAAATTTTTTCAAAATTATTATTTCTATAGAAAATTTTGTGAAAATTTTATTTCTATAGAAAATTTTGTTAAAATTTTATGTCTACTTTGTCAAACTGAATTATATACGTATTGGATCGATCTTTTTATACCCTCCATCATAGGATGGGGGTATATTAACTTTGTCATTCCGTTTGTAACACATCGAAATATTGCTCTAAGACCCCATAAAGTATATATATTCTGGGTCGTGGTGAAATTCTGAGTCGATCTAAGCATGTCCGTCCGTCCGTCCGTCCGTCCGTCTGTTGAAATCACGCTAACTTCCGAACGAAACAAGCTATCGACTTGAAACTTGGCACAAGTAGTTGTTATCGATGTAGGTCGGACGGTATTGAAAATGGGCCATATCGGTCCACTTTTACGTATAGCCCCCATATAAAGGGACCCTCAGATTTGGCTTGTGGAGCCTCTAACACAAGCATATTTCATCCGATCCGGCTGAAATTTGGTATATGGTGTTGGTATATGGTCTCTAACAACCATGCACAAATTGGTCCACATCGATCCATAATTATATATAGCCCCCATATAAACCGATCCCCAGATTAGGCTTGTGGAGCCTCTAAGAGAAGCATATTTCATCCGATCCGGCTGAAATTTGGTACATGGTGTTAGTATATGGTCTCTAACAATCATGCAAAAATTGGTCCACATCGGTCCATAATTATATATAGCCCCCATATAAACCGATCCCCAGATTTGGCTTGTGGAGCCTCTAGGAGAAGCATATTTCATCTGATCCGGCTGAAATTTGGTACATGGTGTTGGTAGATGGTCTCTAACAATCGTGCAAAAATTGGTCCACATCGGTCCATAATTATATATAGCCCCCATATAAACGATCCCCAGATTTGGCTTGTGGAGCCTCTAAGAGAAGCATATTTCATCCGATCCGGCTGAAATTTGGTACATGGTGTTGGTATAGGGTCTCTAACAATCATGCAAAAATTGGTCCACATCGGTCCATAATTATATATAGCCCCCATATAAACCGATCCCCAGATTTGGCTTGCGAAGTCTCCAAGAGAAGCATATTTCATCCGATCCGGCTGAAATTTGGTACATGGTGTTGGTAGATGGTCTCTAACAATCATGCAAAAATTGGTCCACATCGGTCCATAATTATATATAGCCCCCATATAAACCGATCCCCAGATTTGGCTTGCGAAGTCTCCAAGAGAAGCAAATTTCATCCAATCCTGTTGTAATTTTGAACATGGTGTTAGTATATGATCTTTAACAACCGTGCCAGAATTGGTCCATATCGGTCCATAATTATATATAGCCCCCATATAAAACGTTCTCCAGATTTGACCTCCGGAGCCTCTTGGAGGAGCAAAATTCATCCGATCCGGTTCAAATTAGGAACGTGGTGTTAGTATATGGTCGCTAACAACCATACCAAAATTGGTCCAACCACTCAAAAATTGGTCCATATCAGTTCATAACCATGGTTGCCACTAGAGCCAAAATTAATCTACCAAAATTTTATTTATATAGAAAATTTTGTCAAAATTTTATTTCTATAGAAAATTTTGTCAAAATTTTATTTCTAGAGAAAATTTTGTTAAAATTTTATTCGGTTCGCAATAAAATTTTCATCATTGTCAAAATTATATTTCTATAGAAAATTTTGTTCAAATTTTATTCGGTTCATAATCATGGTTGCTACTCGAGCCAAAAATAATCTACCAAAATTTTATTTCTATAGAATATTTTGTCAAAAGTCTATTTCTATAGAAAATTTTGTTAAAATTTTATTTCTGTAGAAATTTTTATCAAAATTTTCTTTCTATAGAAAATTTTGTCAAAATTTTTATTTCTATAGAAAATTTTATTTCTATAGAAAATTTTGTTAAAATTTTATTTCTGTAGAAAATTTTGTCAAAATTTTATGTCTACTTTGTCAAACTGAATTATATACGTATTGATCCGATCTTTTTTGATTTAATATATACCACGTATGGACTTACATACAATTTAGAAGATGGTGTTAGGAGGTTTTAAGATACCTTGCCATCGGCAAGCGTTACCGCAACTTAAGTAATTCGATTGTGGATGGCAGTGTTTAGAAAAAGTTTCTACGCAATCCATGATGGAGGGTACATAAGCTTCGGCCTGGCCGAACTTACGGCCGTATATACTTGTTTCCGGTAAATTTGTAAGGCAACCATGTTCTTTAGGAAAGTAAATTGATGGAAGGTGGTTAGATATTGCCATTGCGCTGACATTAATTTTTTCGTCCAATTAACGAGATGTTTGGCTGCCATCATCCTTCAATAATTTGGTAGCTTCCAATAGGTGCTAATTTAGGAGAGTATGGTAGATGCGGAAGAACCCCGTATTTGATATCTTTAACACCAGGCATCAAGACTTGGGCCTAGCGTGGCAATGAATCAAGTATTTCCGAGTGCACCATGCCTTCCCCGTCCCACAAAATGTAGAGCATGGCCTTTTTAGGTGAATATCTCTCTTAACTCTCTGCTCCGGCGTCTCTCCTAAAGCCACCCACTCCTTCCTTTGTTTCACATTGATATATACACAATAGTTCTAATATCATCTGATGATTCGGTAGAAAAAACACTTTTTGGGTATATGAGACCCATAAGCAACATTTGAATAACGGAGAGCTCCATGTTTACACCGCCGTTTCGTTGGAGCATTTTCCAGTGTATCGTGCCTTCTTAATTCTACCAAACGCTGACCTTTGGCCTTTTTGGGTGAAAATATTTCTTCTCTCTCGGTTCGTCGTCTCTCTTAATGTCATCCACTCCTTCCTTGGTTTCACATTGATGTACAGACAACATTTCTGATATCCACTGTTGATAGCGCTTTTGAGGTCTATGTGGAGGTCTATGTATCTGGGCCATGTAGACCTGGTTGTTGGCACTGGTGTTTCGATCGAGCTTTTCCCCTAATATTAATCCGTTTGAATGAAAATTCAAGTGTGATCGTCCTTAGCTGCGAAAAGAGTCTCGTCTCAAAGTTCAACACAATCGGGATGAAGACGGACAGACAGGTAGACTTCATTCAAATCTAACATAACAGGTTGGCTGATAAGTCTCCGGTCTAACAAAGACAAACACTTTTTTTTGTCAAAATTCGTTTTTATTATTCAACATAGTTCCCTTTAAGAGCGATACAACGATTATAACGACCTTCAAATTTTTTGATACCATTTTGGTAGTACTCCTTCGGTTTTGCCTCAAAATAGGCCTCAGTTTCGGCGATCACCTCTTCATTGCAGCCAAATTTTTTTCTCTGCGAGCATCCTTTTGAGGTCTGAGAACAAGAAAAAGACGCTGGGGGCGACCCACCTTATTCTAGAGAATAAGGTGGGTCGGGAAGCAATTCGAAGCCCAATTCATGAATTTTTGCCATCGTTCTCAATTACTTGTGACACGGTGCGTTGTCTTGGTGGAACAACACTTTTTTCTTCTTCATACGGGGCCGTTTTGCCGCGATTTCGACCTTCAAACGCTCCAATAACGCCATATAATAGTCACTGTTGATAGTTTTTCCCTTCTCAAGATAATCGATAAAAATTACTCCATGCGCATCCCAAAAAACAGAGGCCATTACTTTGCTAGCGGACTTTTGAGTCTGTCCACGCTTCGGAGACGGTTCACCGGTCGTTGTCCACTCAGCCGACTGTCGATTGGACTCAGGAGTGTAGTGATGGAGCCGTGTTTCATCCATTGTCACATATCGACGGAAAATCTCGGGTGTATTACAAGCTAACAGCTGCAAACACCGCTCAGAATCATCAACACGTTGTTGTTTTTGGTCAAATGTGAGCTCGCGCGGCACCCATTTTGCATAGAGTTTCCGCATATCCAAATATTGATGAATGATATGACCAACACGTTCCTTTGATATCTTTAAGGCCTCTGCTATCTCGATCAACTTTATCAATTTTACGGTCATTCATAATCATTTTGTGGATTTTTTTGATCTTTTCTTCGGTAATCACCTCTTTCGGGCGTCCACTGCGTTCACCGTCCTCCGTGCTCATTTCACCACGCTTGAATTTTGCATACCAATCAATTATTGTTGATTTCCCTGGGACAGAGTCTGGAAACTCATTATCAAGCCAAGTTTTTGCTTCCACCGTATTTTTTCCCTTCAGAAAACAGTATTTTATCAAAACACGAAATTCTTTTTTTCAATTTTTTTCACAATAACAAAAGTTGCTTCACAAAAGGCGCTCTATCTCGCAAACTAATTGACTTACAGACGTCAAATTTTGACACGAATCATTTGAAGGTTGGTACTATATAAAAATAATATGCATTTAATACTAGCGACGCCATCTATGTGTCAGACCGGGGACTTATCAGCCAACCTGTTAGAACTATTTTAAACAGCCTATTAAAATTCTTTATCATTCTTGTTTGTTTCTAAATTAAAAAAAATGTCATTGATACAATAAACCACCTAATGCAACATATCCTTCTTGAATTAGAATCGTTAAGTGATACAGGAGAGCTTGTGCACAATGACAAAGGAGTCAAACTGTGAAAATTTTTTATGAGGAAACCTACTCCTCCCGGATACTTAAGATTTTTCGAGGAAGGAGGTACATGCACGCTTACAGACTCAGTTGAATAGAAGTATCTAGCCACTACTATTTGTTGGAGAAGTGGTATTACCTTTAATTGATCCAACCCTCTGGCAGACACTAATAGTAGCTACTGTTTCCATTGTCAAAATGACTTTAATAATAGTAAAATTGTTGATTTCCCATTTCATCATTTCGACTTTATATAAACCCGATAAAATTTCCATTGTTGCCGATTCACGTGGAACAACTTGTGATATATTGCGTAGCGAAAATCTGAAATTAGTATGTACTGCTTACTATCCGCAGCATATATTAATACGATATCTCGATGGCATGGTAAAACCCAATATGCAGTATGCTGTCTTTACCATCGCGGGAGTAGATGGACATTATCTTATTAGTCATGGTTCCAGTGAATTATTCGAATGTCCTTCAATAACTGTCATTAATCCTAAAACATTTCAATGTATTGACAAGCAAATACATCTAAGGAAATCGGTAATGCATTGCCTAGCGTACCATGCTTCTATTGCTGATGAATTGGTTGATTATTGTATGGGTAATGATGACCAACTAACTACGTCCTATTTTGTGGCTATGCATTATGCCGATGCCGGAGGCCATGTAAAAGGCAATAGCAGTGAAAGAATGCAAATTAAGGGATACTTGATGATATGGCTCTTAGCAGTCACATGGATTATGAAGAATTAATTTAAGGATGAAGAATGAGAGAGAAATGTCGAGGGAGAGCAATGAAGTTTTTGATTGACATCAATGATTTCTTGTTAATAAAATATTCCATTATTGTAAAATGTGAATTGCTGTCGCCTTACTTACATTGACCCTTTTGTCGTTGTTGTATTTCATTCAATTATTTTTAGCCTTCAGCTAATCGAGAAGATTTTTGAATGGTCCCCAATCAAATATTTGTATTTGACTTTTCTTTCGAGAACACTTGTGTTTGTTCTTGTGGGAATTTTTTCCAAGAAATTTATTTTTGGAAATTATGCTTTATTGATGTAATCAAGTATCTAAATCCTCTTTTAAATTTTCTGTGGGTAAAAGGCAATCAATTGACACACTTGTTGATTTCCTTCATTACGTTTTGGGAACAATTTCGTCCTAAATGAAAGAAGAAGACCAATAAGAGCTGCGGTAATTCTGTCCTGACCGTATTTGTAATTCCCACGTGGACTGAAATTTAAGATGGTTGTGTACTTGCTTATGTGATTTAAGTGGGTGGTCCGACAAGCACTTAACCTCACCGTAATTCACTGTAAACGGCACTTGTGAAATTTTGTTTTAGATCAAAAATATTTTTGTTTTTACAAAGGAAGCATCCAATGAGCCACCCTGGTGCAATGGTTAGCATGCCCGCCTTGCATACACAAGGTCGTGGGTTCGATTCCTGCTTCGACCGAGCACCAAAAAGTTTTTCAGCTGTAAATTATCCCACCTCAATAATGCTGGTGACATTTCTGACGGTTTCAAAGCTTCTCTAAGTGGTTTCACTGCAATGTGGAACGCCGCTCGGACTCGGCTATAAAAAGGAGGTAAGGGACATTGAGCTTAACATGGAAACGGGTAGCACTCAGTGATAAGAGAGAAGTTCACCAATGTGGTATCACAATGGACTGAATAGTCTAAGTGAGCCTGATACATCAGGCTGCCACCTAACCCAACCTAACCTAATATCCTGAACATTATTTACTTCATCATTTAGTTGTAGTTTAGTTGTACACTGAAAAAAAAAGTATGCCCGGTTCCAAAGATTTTGACTTTTCTTTAACAATTTTGGTATTGATTCCGAGCCAAAGAAGCGGAAAATTCAAGTAAGGATACTTTTAAGACACAATTCTCTTTTAAATTTGGGTTTTGTGTACTTGACTCTAGGAAGCAAATTTGAATTTTTCGCCTTTTCAGCTTTTTTTCTTCATTTGATATCAAAGTCCTTTAAATACAAGTTAACGACACGAACGGTTTTTTTGCTTTGTAGTCAACATGCAAAAAGACAACAAATTTAAAGACAATTTCATTAATTTTAAAGAATTTTTCTGAATTATTAAAGTCAAGTTGACCTTAGTACAAACATTTTTTCTTTCATGTTATGATACCCATTTTTAAGTCCAATCACTTATTTATAAGGACAACACGACTTCATTGAAAAGTTTATCGACTTTTGGACAAGGAAAAAAACTTTATATTGGAGAAATGCGTCTTCTACGCTAAGCAAAATTTGCATTCGTATTTTAAGGACATGAAATCTTTGGCCTCACGACAATATTTTTTTCAGTGTACTTTTTCGGAATTTAGCTTGATTCCGCAATATTTGTTTCAGCATATAGCTTAATTCCGCATTAGTTGCTCCAACAACCACCTTCCATCCGCACTGTTTTCTTCAGTAGCTAACATAAATCCGCATTATTTATTTCTGAATTTGGTTTGCTTCGGTAATTGCAATGTTTCCACATTTATTTTCTGTTCTCCTATTTTCTTCGTTTCCGCACAACTTCTTTCGTCATTTATCTAGCAAAGCAATCGAAAAAGCCCCGAATTTTTCGATTGCTTTTACACTTATATAGTGCCATATTAGTTAATTCTTTAACTATCTTGTTTCCACAAAAATTTGCGCACTATTTACTTCAGCACATAGCAACCTCCGCATTAGTTTCTAGCGCTTGCTTCCGCACTTTTTGCTTTGGCATTTAGCGTGCTTCCGCACAACCTCTTTGGGAATTTAACTTGCTGCTGCACTACTTACTTCGGCAACTAGATTGCTTCCAGACTATTTGCTTAAGCATCCATCCGCATTAGTTAATTCGGCAACTACCATTATTCCGCATTATTTGCTTCGGCAGTTGCTTCGCTTACGCACAACGTGTTTCGGCACCTTTATTGTTTCCGCACTAATTCCTTCGGCACTTAGCTTACATCTGCACTATTTCCCTCACCAATTACTTTCGAATTAGATGCTTCCGCAACTAGCTTGCTTTCGCACATTTTGCTTCGGCATTGAGTTTGATACAGCATTAATTAGTTCAGCAAAAAGCTTGCTTCAGTGCTAGTTGCTTAAACAGTTAAAGTTTTGTCGAACACTATTTCGTTTGTGTGGCTGAGTGTGCTAAGGAATTGTGGTATTTTGCCAACGAACCCAGGTTCAACTCCGGTCGGAGCGAATACGTTGTTGCAGTGGTAAAAATTAGATAATAAAAAAATTAAAATGTATTAAAAGTGAATTTATCCATATCGGTCCATAATTATATATAGCCCCCATATGAACCGATCCCCAGATTTCACCTCCGGAACCTCTTGGAGGAGCAAAATTCATCCGATCCGGTTAAAATTTGGTATGTGGTGTTAGTATGTCATCTCTAACAACCATGTAAAAATTTATAAAAATTTATAAAAAAATAAAAATTTAAACTACCCAGGAAGTTCTTTTAATTCAATTTTTATACCCTCCACCATAGGATGGGGGTATATTAACTTTGTCATTCCGTTTGTAACACATCGAAATATTGCTCTAAGACCCCATAAAGTATATATATTCTGGGTCGTGGTGAAATTCTGAGTCGATCTGAACATGTCCGTCCGTCCGTCCGTCTGTTGAAATCACGCTAACTTTCGAACGAAACACGCTATCGACTTGAAACTTGGCACAAGTAGTTGTTATTGATGTAGGTCGGATGGTATTGCAAATGGGCCATATCGGTCCACTTTTACGTATAGCCCCCATATAAACGGACCAGCAAATTTAGCTTGCGATTGCTCTAAGAGAAGCAAATTTCATCCGATCTGGCTAAAATTTGGTACATGGTGTTAGTATATGGTCTCTAACAACCATGCAAAAATTGGTCCATATCGGTCCACTTTTACGTATAGCCCCCATATAAACGTACCCCCAAATTTGGCTTGCGATCGCACATGGTACATGGTGTAAGTATATGGTCTCTAATAACTATGCAAAAATTGGTCCACATCGGTCAACAATAATATAGCCCCCATATAAACCGATCCCACGATTTGGCTTGCGGAGCCTATAAGAGAAGCAAATTTGATCCGATCCGGCTGAAATTTGGTACATATTGTTAGCATATGGTCTCTAATGACCATGCAAAAAATGGTCCACATCGGTCCATAATTATATATAGCCCCCATATAAACCGATCACCAGATTTGAACTCCGGAGCCCCAGCCATGCCAAAAGTTGTCCATATCTATATATAAACCGATCCCCAGATTTGACCTCCGGAGCCTCTTGGAGGAGCAAATTTCATCCGTGTCAGTTGAAATTTGGTATATTGTGCTATTATACGGCTGTTAAAAACTATGCCCAACTAGGTCCATATCGGTCTATAGTTATATATAGCCCTCAGATAAGTCGACCCCCAATCACACAAAAATTGGTCCATATCAAGTTCATAATTGTATATAGTACCCACACCCTCAAAATAAATCGCTTCTTTAACATATGTTCCAAACATATTTTGCAGGAAGCACATATATTATTGGATACTGCCGAAACATTAATATGTTTGTTTTATGTAAACATATTATATGTTTGGAAGCGTTTTGAGCCCAAAAATATTATATGCTTGGAAGAATTTTTCCCAAAGACGATTGTGCTCATTCCCTAACATACTCGTAATTTTCACTTCTACGAAATTTTTTAGTTCTTGGCACCTTTTTCTGTAATACAAATAATGTTGAAGAAATTATTCACTTTTACAAATTTTTTAAATTTTACCTTTCGCCTGCACGGAGAATCGAACCGAGGACCACACAGTTTGTAAGCCAACACACTATCCACTGGGCTACGTAGCTGTTATAGTCACCAGTAGATAATTATCGTTATAAGTTATATTTATATAGCATAGTTTGCAGCGCCCACGAGCCCATGCAAACATAACATTATTTAACAGAAACATACATTTGTTTGCCACGTGGAGCAGTGGTTAGCATGTCTGCCTTGCATGCAAAGGGTCGTGGGTTCAATCCCTGCTCCGACCGAAAACTTTGTTTTTTTTTGTATTTAACTTTAAAATTTGGAAGGAATTCAAAAACTCTAACAAAAGAAGAACGTGGAGTCGAGTATAAACATACATAAATAATTATATAATACAAACATAAATTTATTTAGGCGTGAACAGTTTTTTACTAGCATTTAACACCATCGCTCTAAAATGCCTTTATTTTTCTTTAATAATTCATTTTAAAGAAAATAAACTTTTTAAATTGTTTTAGCTGCAAAACTCGAACTTAATGCCCGCTTTTATATTTGAAGGTGTCCGTCAACTCCTCGTGGACTACTTCTTAATAAAGAGGAACTTAACTTTGTTTTTATACATTTTACTGTGTAATTTTTCACTATTTCCTCTTTATTTCATTTTACTCTCCCAACTCTAAAAAGATTATAGTGCCCTTTCGTTATTTTTATGAAGACCCCTGATTTCTTTTAACGAACCAAGAAAAAAATTGTGCCCATAATAATTGTGCACACATACATAAAATGCTGCTCTCAAGGCGAAAACATATGCTATTTGTTTGTTAAATGACTATTCTCTTGGTTCCGAATGTCTATTCTCTTTATTCAAATTAAATAATATTTAGACTTAAGCATATTCAATTTTTGTCCTTATCATAAAACAGTTTTCCGAAACAACATACAAGCGGTTTCACAGAAATTGTTCTCTTTTGATTCTTTTGCTGTGTTATGTTGATATTTTTCGTCAACTCTCCCGGTTTCCATCTCTATTTCTTTCTCTATACTCTCTCTCTCTCTCTCTCTCTCTCTGTCGCTTGGACTAAAATATCACAAGCATATTGAGAATTTTCAAAGAAAAATTCTAAATGTTGTTATAAAACATCAACATAATATAAAACGAGATATTGAACGAGAAAAGGACGGAATAAAATCATACTTAGACAGTAAACTTAATGAAGAAGAAACGAATTACCTTTGGACAAGAGAAAATAAAATTACAAGGGAAATTAAAGAAAAGTCAACCACAACACACAAGAAAAAATTATTAAAACTTCAAGAACAACAAAAAGAGGAATTGGACATAAAGATAAACGAAAAATGGTTTATTAATACAACAGATACTCAATTTCCCGAAAATGTAAAATGGTTACTGTCGCTAGGACAAAAACATGGTCTCCCAACATCAAAAGCCGAATTTCCACTTTTTAAATATATAAGTGATGGGGAACATATAATACAATCTACAAAAAAAGAAAAGGAAGAACAGGAAACTGCGAGAACAATGTTTGCAACAACTTTAGAAACTCATTTAAATAAAATGAAATACAACAGTAGGGAGAAGTTCGTTACAAGAACAGTGGAGCAAACTCGACAATTTCTAAAGAAAAATAAAAATATATTAATTTTAAATGCAGACAAAGGCAATACAACAGTTGCTATGGAAAAAAGTGAATATCAACAGAGAATGATGAATATTATAAGCGACATGATGATGTATCAAAGAATCAACAAGGATCCAACGACATCGTTGCAAAGAAAAAATAACGAATTAGTGGAGGAACTGGACAGAAACAACATGATTTCGCCTGCAGAGAAAAAGCGACTAAAAATGGACGTAGCTACAGCACCAAGGATTTATGGCTTGCCAAAAACACATAAAGATGGTTATCCATTACGGCCAATTTGCTCATCTATAGATTCACCTTCGAGCAATCTCTGCAAGTACATTGGAAACCTTTTAAAAATTTTAACACAGGACTCGAAGTACAATATAAAGGACTCCCTGCAATTTAAAAATAAGATCAAGAACCTGACTATCAAGGAGGATGAAAAATTAGTATCTTTTGACGTTGTGTCCCTATTCCCAAGTGTACCGGTTGACTTAGCTTTAAAAATCATCGAAAGTAGATGGCAAGAATTGGAGGGCCATACTAGACTTACAAAGAATATATTTATGAAAATTTTAAAATTCTGCATAGTGGAGAATAGATACTTTACGTATGAAGACAAAACATATAAACAAAAGAGAGGACTGCCGATGGGATCATCTGCTTCACCTATTGTAGCCGATATAGTTATGGAACATTTACTGGACAACTGCATGGAAAACTTGACAACAAAACCAAAAATCTTGACGAAATATGTGGACGATATATTTGCTGTGGTTCGGGAAGGTGCAATACATGAGATCTTGACAACATTAAATGGCTTCCATAATAGCATAAAATTCACGGTAGAAATAGAGAAAAACGGCAGAATTCCATACTTAGACACGCTGGTTATCAGGAAGGAAAATTATAAACTTGGTTTAGATTGGTACCAAAAACCAACAGCATCGGGGAGAATAATGAATTATTTTTCACAACACCCAAAAAGGATAGTGATTAACACAGCAAAAAATCTTATAAACAGGGTGTTAAACATAAGTGACAAAGAATATCATTCTAAAAACAAATCCATTATTAGAGATATTCTACACAACAATAATTTTCCAAAATATTTAATTAATGACTTAATATCACAATTTAAACCGGAGGGGAAAAACCAAAACGAAAATAAAAACGAGGAAACAATATACAAGTCACTAGTATATGTCAACAAATTATCAGAACGAATTACAAACTCTGAAATCTTTGATAAAGGACAATACACTTTAGCACACAAGTCAAACAATACTCTCAAAAAATTATTTTCCAACATGAAAACCAAGATCCCCACTATGGAAAAACATAATACGATTTATGAAATACCGTGCGGTGGAAATAATAAAGAAAAATGTGAAAAAGTTTATGTAGGAACATCCAAAAACAAATTAAAAACAAGAATTTCAGGACATAAATCGGATATTAAATTACGCACCAACTCGAATACCACAAAAACGGCACTAGCAGACCACTGTGCGAGAAACAATCATACCCCAAACTTTGACGACGTAAGAATATTAGAAAGAGAGAATAATTACAGCAAAAGGTTTACACTAGAAACACTTCACATAAACAATGTACCTGCAAGCAAACGAATGAACTTCAAAGTTGATACAGAAAACATCGCTCACTGTTACAGGCATTTGCTTCGGAAAAGGAAACAACAAATACATGGTAGTGATCATCGTGCAATAGTAAAAACAACTCAGTGCAATACAGACAGCTGACGAGGGTAGTGAATCTACAGTAGCTTTAAGTATTTTGTGTTGTGGATACTATACATGTAAGTCATTGGTTGTGTTGCTGTTTTAATTTTTCTGTTCGCCTGATACTTGAAAAATGAGATTAAGATATGTCTGTCCGATTTTTGTATAATTATATTATCCTATAATACCATTTGAGATTATTAACTAAAAGTAATTAAGATTTACACTTATTTAAATTATCAAATGTTTAATACTGTGATATTTATGAAATGTAATTTCTATAAATCTATTGTAGACCCCTGAGGAAGCGATTCAATATCGTAATCGCGAAATATTGGGAATAATAAATAAAATATTAAAAAAAAAGACCTCGAGCTTGAAGAACCATTAATTTATAATTCTAACAAAAAGGTCGACCAAAAATCAAACCAAAACATTTGTATGTTTAGTCGAAATTTGTAAATTTATATATGTTTGCATTCACACATACGATTTTTATGAAACATTCATGCCCCAAACAGAATATATTCTAACATATTAATATAGATGTCCCAAAGATTTTGTGTTAGTTTAGGAACATTACATGTTTGCACTTAAATATATTGTGTTTTAAAATTGTGCACGAAACACATTTTGTTTATATCGGAACATATGAAAAACATATTTTTCTAACAGTGCATATAAGCGACCCCCATATTTCAATTCTAGGTCTCTACTACGTATGGAATTTAGAAAACGATGTTAAGAAGTTTTAAGATACCACAACCCAAGTAATTCGATTGTGGATGACAGTCTTTCGTAGAAGTTTCTACGCAATCCATGGTGGAGGGTACATAAGATTCGGCCTGGCCGAACTTACGGCCGTATATACTTGTTCATACTTGTAACGGGTAATTTTAACTTTTTTGTTTCAAATAGGTTAAAAACAGAGTAAGAATTCATAAAATGGTACAAATCATTTAAATTTTGTCGAAAAAATGCTAAATCCAATCTAGAAATATTGTGAATTTTTGAAAATATTTCAGGTCAAACGTTTCAAACAAGCGTTACAATCCACTAAAAATTATAAAAATTATTTATTTGACAAAATATCACAGAATTTTTTAATTTACATCCAAAACATTGAATTCGGATCACACCTAACGAAGTGATGCAAATTCAGTGCACCGGCTGTTGAAATGGAGGACTTTTGCTCTATGACAAGCCCATGTTAAATTCATCGCTTCTGCGTTAATTTTACACCACCAAACAGAACATTTTCATTACTTTTTTGGCGACGCTTTTTTTGCTGGGTAGTTAACTAATAGAAAAGTTCGACGCTGGAAAATCGCTCCCATTTCGCGAATTTTTAGTTCACAATATTATGTCATTTGCTTTTGTGCAATCAGCAGCTTCACTATTAAACATAATATTTGTATTAAATAATCATTACAAAATAATCCATTGAGTTAAACTCAAGGTGAGAGAAAATATAGACATAAACTAAATCTAATAAAAAAATTGATTCCTGATGGGTATGAGTTTATTTTGATTCACCATTTCGGTTTGGCAAACATACAACGTTACCTGTACTACGTACGTTTTTACGACTTGTTGCTTATAATCAAAGCAAATGCTTGAGGTGTTTATGACCATCGATGTTGGTCTATAAGCGGCAACGATAATAGTGGCAAAGAAAATATTAATTTTAATTACACACTTGGACTGGTACAAAAACCGGTATAAACATTTGTAATTTATTAGCTTAATATAAATTTATTAATATTTGCAATATATTCAATAAAGTTATAAAATTAACTAATAACTGTGTTGGCAGCAACAAGTCCAAGAAATCATAAGAGAAAACGCAACATAGTGTTATTGTTAGTTACAAGAAAGGAATATAGGGTAACTGCCACGATGTATTACCATTTACATATTCTAAAAATCAAATTTCGATAAAAATCCCATTTTTATATGGAAACCTTATTTTGCCCATCTGCCAATGTGAATTCTTGGGCATCTAAGCACCGCAACTTTTTTTCTATTTAGAAATTGGAAATTGCAAAAATATCTTTAACGCCATACGATGTTCAATTTGGATGCATTTTAGGTAAAGTTTAAATTTTTAAGAAATTCTGAACTATCCCAGCAAAAACAATTTGGAAGTTGGTTCAAAGGCACTTTCAAAAATGTCCTCCCAAAGAGGGTTTTCATTTTAAATACAAAGGAAGTTCTTTTAATTCATTTTTTTATAAATCGCCTTTTTATATTTTTATGGGTTTAAAATTACCCATAAAAATATAAAAAAGGCGATTTTTAAATGGGTGAAAAAACAGAGTAAGAATTAATAAAATGGTACAAATTAGAAAAGTTGGGAATTTTTGAAAATATTTCAGGTCAAACGTTTGCCTTAGAATGTATTAAAAATCATAAAAAATTTAAAAATAATTTATTTGGAAAAATATTACAAAATTTTGTAATTCACATCCAAAACACTGAATTAGAAGCACATCATAAGAAGTAATGCAAATTCAGTGCAACAGCTGTTAAAATGGTGGACATCCGTTGTATGAAAAGCCCATGTTAAATCCTTCGCTTCTGCGCCAATGTTGCACCATTACCGGATCCAAAAAGGAAATTTTCACTACTTTTATGGCCTCGATTTTTTTGCTGGGATATTGTTGGAAATACAAATTTATGATATAATTTTTCACTCTTTTAAATTCAAGGTTGCCGTGCTTTAGTGCACGGTTGCGACAGTTGGTAGAATTCTACCAAAAATGGTAGATTTTTTACTGTTTGGTAGATTTTTAGAATTGCTGATGTTTTGGTAGATAAATGTTCTTTTCAACTAAGAAATACTTCACAAATTTTCTATATGAATAAAATGTTGACAAAATTTCTATAGAAATAAAATTTTGTTAAAAATTTCTATAGAAATGAAATTTTTAAAAAATTTTCTATGGAATAAAATTTTGACAATTTTTTTTATAGAAATAAAATTTTGATAGATTTTGCAAAATTTTCCTCTTCAACTAAGAATTACTTCACAAATTTTCTATAGAAATAACATTTTGCCAAAAATTTCTATAGAAATAAAATTTTGCCAATATTTTCTATAGAAATAAAATTTTTCCAACATTTTCTATAGAAATAAAATTTTGCCAAAATTTTTATAGAAATAAAATCTTGTCAAAATTTTCTATAAAAAATTTTTTTTTTAAAAAAATTTCTATAGAAATAAAATTTTGCCAAAATTTTTATAGAAATAAAATGGTGCCAGAATTTTCTATAGAAAAAAATTTTGACAAAATTTCTATAGAAATAAAATTTTGACGACAATTTTGACAACATTTTTTTATAGAAATAAAATTTTGATAGATTTTGCAACATGTTCCTCTACAACTAAGAAATACTTCACAAATTTTTTATAGAAATAAAATTTTGCCAAAATTTTATGTAGAAATAAAATTTTGCCAATTTTTTTTTTATTTCTATTTCTATTTATTTATTCTATTGAACATTAATTCCATGATACATTTCATTTTATAGTAAATACCCACGAAGCCTAACAATTGGTTTGTCTGCAGATTGAAATTCAGGATGTGATGTTACAATCGATTATTTCTAATAATATTTAGAAATATTTATAGAAATAAAATTTTGCCAAAATTTTCTATAGAAAAAAAAAAATTTGAAAAAATTTCTATAGAAATAAAATTTTGACAAAATTTTTTATAGAAATAAAATTTTGCCAAAATTTTTTATAAAAATAAAATTTTGACAAAATTTCTTTAGAAATAAAATTTTAACAAAATTTTTGTAGAAATAAAACTTTGACAACATTTCTATAGAAATACAATTTTGAAAACATTTTCTATAGACTAAAATTTTTACAAAATTTTCTATGAAATAAAATTAAGACAAAATTTTCTATAAAATAAAATTTAGACAAAATTTTCTATAGAATAACATTTTGACAAAATTTTCTATAAAACAAAATTTTTACAAAATTTTCTATAGAAATACATGTTTTACACAATTTCAGAATTTTCGATAGAAATACAATTTATTTTAAAGAAATTTGTCCTCAATATTTTTTATAAAAATAAAACTTTGACAACATTTCTATAGAAATAAAATTTTGAAAACATTTTTATAGACTAAAATTTTTAAAAAATTTTCTACGAAATAAAATTAAGACAAAATTTTCTATAAAATAAAATTCAGACAAAATTTTCTATGAAATAAAATTTTGGCAAAATTTTCTATAGAATTAAATTTAGACAAAATTTTCTATGAAATAAAATTTTTACAAAATTTCTATAAAATAAAATTTTTACAAAATTTTCTATAAAATACAATTTTGACAAAATTTTCTATAGAAATAAATGTTTTACACAATTTCAGAATTTTCGATAGAAATACAATTTACAATTCATTTTAAAGAAATTTGTCCTTAATATTTTTTTATAAAAATAAAGCTTTGAAAACATTTCTATAGAAATAAAATTTTGAGAAAATTTTTCTATAACTAAAATTTTTACAAAATTTTCTATGAAATAAAATTAAGACAAAATTTTCTATAAAATAAAATTTAGAAAAAAAAATTTCTATGAAATAAAATTTTGACAAAATTTTCTATAGAATAAAATTTAGACAAAATTTTCTATAAAATACAATTTTGACAAAATTTTCTATAGAAATAAATGTTTTACACAATTTCAGAATTTTCGATAAAAATACAATTTTGACAAAATTTCCAATGGAAATAAAATTTTGACAAAATATTCAATGGAAATTTTAACAAATAACTTTTCTTTGTTTGGTAGTTTTTTGGTAAAATTTTCACCAAATTTATGGCTCGACTGGCAACCTTGCTTTAGTACCCTGCAGGGTTCACTTTCACTTTGAGTGTAGAGTTTAGATCCATAAAGAGATATGTCGAATTTGGTTTATACCGATGAGTGTGGCTTCCATGTTCATCGGTCTCCTATTTTAACTTCTTAAAGGAATAGAAGCACACTTGTAATCTAAATTGTCCAAAACTAGATGTAAAATTTTCCTATTTTACTTCTCATTCTTATTCTAGTAATGAGATTTTACATCCGTTTGTAGTAATTTTAGATTTTATGTCATATGAAAGGCGTTATTTCATCCGATTTTCTGCAAGAAAATTCAAAAACTCAAACCTACTCGTATACGATAAATTTATCTTCGAGGACCATTGGAACTTATTTTCTTGTGGGAGTATGTTCTATAAAATGCACTTGATTCTATATTATCAGGATACTCATAATGATGAGGGTGATTTTAGAAAGAAACTATTATATTTTATCCATGGTGGTTGATATTTATGATTCGGCCCTGTCGAAAATAGGGTGGAATAGTTGCTGATTCGCCAACGTAAATTTTTTGAGATATTTCAAAAAGTTTCTTTACCAAATATGGCGATTTGCCCAATATTTCAGTGTTAAAACTAGTTTTTAGTTCCTAATTCCTTTGAAGATTTTCGAGGAACCCAGAGTCATTTGTACTTGATTTAAAATTTACACCTGCATATATTTTTCCATTTTTCGCCGTGGAAAAATCCTTTAGCTGAAAATATTTCATATTCTCCCATATACTTTCATATCGATTAAATTATTTATATTATACCTTTTAGCCCGTTTAGTTTTCAATCCATTAACATCTCTATTTTGTTGAATCACAGGTGTGTTGCACAAGTTTATGTGAATTTATTGAACAGTTTTTAATTACAATTTATTTGTATCGTTTCCACTTTTATGATTGCACATAACCGACATAACCACTAGGTGGGGTATTTTCTATTATAATTGGCCATTGGATGCTGGGCCGAAAGGTACAACGACAATACTACCTCGTGTATGTATGTACAGATGACTGTTGTTTATCGCTAACGAGTATATCATAATTATTTCAAAAACTCAACACAATACATAAATTATTAGTTTATTTGTTTAATTGTTTTATTTATCGGCTTCTATACAAAGCTATCGTAAAACAATGGTAATTCATTTCTCAACCATTTAGCGGTGACATTCCCAAGGGACACCTAGTATGCTTTCGTGGCTCACAAAAGTCATTTAAATTGTGTGTAAACACTTAAGCTAATTGAGATTTTATTGAAAGACCGCAGGTGAATGCGTAAAACTAGTTTGTCATAATGTTGCCATGAAGTACTGGGAAACTTTTTCCTTAAGGAAAAAAAGTGCATCAATATAAAAACAAAAGAAAACAAGTATATATGGCCGTAAGTTCGGCCAGGCCGAATTTTATGTACCCTCCACCATGGATTGCGTAGAAACTTCTACGAAAGACTGTTATCCACAATCGAATTACTTGGGTTGTGGTATCTTAAATTGTGAGTTAGTCCATACGTGGTATATATTAGACAAAAAAGGTATGTGTAGGTAAGTCTACAAATAATTACGAATCGATATGGACTTTTGCACGGTACGTAGGGAGCCAGAATTGAAATATGGGGGTCGCTTATATGGGGGCTATATACAATTATGAACTTGATATGGACCAATTTTTGTGTGATTGGGGATCGATTTATCTGAGGGCTAACTAGGTCCGATATGGACCTAGTTAGGCATGGTTGTTAACGGCCATATACTAGCATAATGTACCAAATTTCAACTGACTCGGATGAAATTTGCTTCTCCAAGAGGCTCCGGAGGTCAAATCTGGGGATCGGTTTATATGGGGGCTATATAGACTGATATGAACCAATTCCTGCATGTTTGTTGGATACCATATACTAACATCACGTATCAAATTTCAACCGAATCGGATGGATTTTGCTCTTGCAAGGGGCTCCGGAGCTCAAATCTGGGGATTGGTTTATATAGGTTAGGTTAGGTGGTAGCCCGATGTATCAGGCTCACTTAGACTATTCAGTCCATTGGTTAGTTTATTTAGGGTCTATATATAATTACGGACCGATTTCGACCAATTTTTGCATGGGTGTTTGAGGCCATTTATTAACACCATTTTCCAAATTTCAACTGAATCAGATGAATTTAGGTCTTCCAAGAGGCTCCGAAGGTCAAATCTGGTGATCGGTTTATATGGGGGCTATATATAATTATGGACCGATATGGACCAATTTTTGCATTGGTGCTAGAGATCATATGCTGACACCATGTACCAAATTTCAGCCGGATTAGATGAAATTTGCTTCTCTTAGAGGCTCCGCAAGCCAAATCGGGGATCGGTTTATATGGGGGCTATATATAATTATGGATCGATGTGGACCAATTTTGCGTGGTTGTTAGAGATCATATGCTGACACCATGTATCAAAATTCAGTCGGATCGGATAAAATTTGCTTCTCTTAGAGGCTTCTCAAGCCAAATCGGGGGATCGGTTTATATGGGAGCTATATATAATTATGGACCGATGTGGACCAATTTTTGCATGGTTGTTAAAGACCATATACTTACACCATTTACCAAATTTCCGCCGGATCGGATGAAATTTGCTTCTCTTAGAGCATTCGCAAGCCAAATTTGGGGGTCCGTTTATATGGGGGTTATACGTAAAAGTGGACCGATATGGCCCATTTGCAATACCATCGGACCTACATCAATAACAACTACTTGTGCCAAATTTCAAGTAGATAGCTTGTTTCGTTCGGAAGTTAGCGTGATTTCAACAGCCGGACGGATATGCTCAGATCGACTCAGAATTTCACCACGACCCAGAATATATGTACTTTATGGGGCCTTAGAGCAATATTTCGATATGGTACAAACGGAATGACAAAGTTAATATACCCCCATCCTATGGTGTAGGGTATAAAAATCGTAACATAGTTATTACACAAATTTTTTTTATGATCACGAAATTAATTGATTTAATTAATTTTATAATTGATATATCTTCAATGATGGTATCAACACACAGTTTTATTTGGACATAAAAAATACTTGATTAAAAAATTAATTGATGTTATTAGCAAATGTCAATGTCCATTTCAAAATATAATTAAATTTTTAATTAAAAACTACTTTCAATAACTTTTTTAACTGACTCATCTCCATTTTCATGAAGCTCCGTTAGTGCAACGTAAGCTAACGATATTTTAAACCGTTCCGTGGATATATTGTCATCTAACCTATAAGATAATTATAATTCACTTTCTGAGGACTGTCAGTTAAAAGCTAACAGAGCTACATGAAAGTTGTTGTTACCGTTTTTGTTTGGTTAAAATATTTATTGTTTTAATTAAATTTTAATTAACAAATTGAATCATTTTTATACCCACCACCATAGAATGGTGACGGGGTATAATAAGTTTGTCATTCCGTTTGTAACGCATCGAAATATCGATTTCCGACTATATAAAGTATATATATTCTTGATCAGGGAGAAATTCTAAGACGATATAAGCATGTCCGTCTGTCTGTCTGTCTGGCTGTCTGTAGTAATCACGCTACAGCATTCAATAAATGAAATTTGGCACAGAATCGTCTTTTGTCTGCGCGCAGGTCAAGTTCGAAGATGGGCTATATCGGGCCATGTTTTGGTATAGCCCCCATATAAACCGACCTCCCGATTTGGGGTCTTTCGCTTATAGAAACCGTAGTTTTCATCCAATTTGCGCGAAATTGAAAATCTAGAGATATTTTGGGACCTTGAAGAGGTGTGCCAAAAATGGTGAGTGTCGGTCCATGGTTTGGTATAGCCCCCATATAAACCGACCTCCCGATTTGGGGTCTTTCGCTTATAGAAACCGTAGTTTTCATCCAATTTGCGCGAAATTGAAAATCTAGAGGTATTTTGGGACCTTGAGGAGGTGTGCCAAAAATGGTGAGTGTCGGTCCATGGTTTGGTATAGCCCCCATATAAACCGACCTCCCGATTTGGGGTCTTTCGCTTATAGAAACCGTAGTTTTCATCCAATTTGCGCGAAATTGAAAATCTAGAGATATTTTGGGACCTTGAAGAGGTGTGCCAAAAATGGTGAGTGTCGGTCCATGTTTTGATATAGCCCCCATATAAACCGACCTCCCGATTTTACTTCTTGGGCTTATAGAAACCGTAGTTTTTATCCAATTTGCCTGAAATTGGAAATCTAGAGGTATTTTTGGGCCATAAAGAGGTATGCCGAAAACGGTTAGTATCGGTCGGTATTTTAGTATAGCCCCCATAAGAACGATTTCCCGATTTAACTCCTTAGGTTTCTAGAAACCGTAGTTTTTATCCGATTTGCCTGAAATTGTAAATATTCTCGTATTTAAGGCTCACAGAAACGTGTATCGGATTAAGTTTTTATCGGTCCATTTGGTAATGCCTCCATATAGACCAATTTCACTTCTTGTGAGTATAGAAGGCGCACTGATCATGAAAATTGCTTGAAACTCAATGTAAAATTTCCAGATTTTATTTTTCGGGTGAAAATCTACAGATTTAAAATTTCAAATCAAGACGTTATTTTATAATTTTCTTGCACACTTACAAGAGATGTTAATGATTCCTCTAAAACTCAAACAAAAATGGTTCTTATAAATCCAGAATCTGATATAGTCCTCATAGGTGAAATCTTTAAATGTATCTTCGGGAAGTGTCCTCAAGTCCTCCTGAAATTTCAAAGGAAATCCTAATATTTGGTTCATGGTAGTGGGTATTTAAGATTCGGCCCGGCCGAACTTACTGCTGTATATACTTGTTTTAACTGACTTAGTCTAATTGGAAATATTTTGGTGATATTTTTTGTGTGTATCCAGCATCTAACTTTTTATTGTCGTTATCGAATTTCAACCATGTATGTAGGTAATTATATTCCGATTCCGATCCAAAAAAGCTTAAAGTGAAATTAGAATAAAAATTGGAACACATATTTTATTTATTAAATTTTTTGTATTTATTTTTTATTTATTTCTCATTTATACTTCTAAGTAAATAACACATTTCTTTACTTCACATTTCCACCATTTGTAAGAGAAAAACGGAAGTATAGTTTTAGGCTGAGAAATATATAAAAGCTTTTGTTAAGTTCATACAAATATCTTGCATGCAAACACAACCGTTTAATATTTGAATCATAATATTTTATTTGAAAAAAAAGAGTTTAACGGTTATTTTGATCGTTCGGTATTTCAGTAGTTATCACTTTGAAAGCTTCAATTTGTTCACACATGACAAGTTAGGAACTAAGTCATTGGCAAAAAAGTAAGAAAAGTCTAAAGTCGATATGAACTTTTGCAGGGTAATAAAAGAGCCAGAATTGAAATATGTGATCGCTTTATACGGGGGCTATATACACTAATGAACCGATATGGACCAATTTTGTGTGATTGGTGATCGGTTTATATGGGGGCTAGTTTGGCATGGTTGTAAGCAGCCACATACTAGCACAATGTACCAAATTTCAACAGAATTGGATGAGTTTTATTTTTTTATTTTTTTATATACAACATATTTTAAGAAATGCGTATCGTATATAAAACACGAAAAATAAAAGAAAATTGCAAAAATGATAGTCAAAAAGTTGTTCATAATTTTATAGGCTACATTTCTTCCCTTGATTGTTTAATAACATTTTCAATAGTTCAAGAGCTGTACTCGAAAAACGGAAAAAAATCGGTTAAAAATGGTAATTTCTTATGATTAAATTTTTCCGAATTACTTATTCAGTATTTTTGTTGGCCGACTCAAGAGTTGAAGCTCGTTGCTGAAGATTGCGAAATAAGTGTTGTAGCAAACTGTCTTAAACAAAAAGATTTAAAGGACAAAAAGACTTAAAGGAGCAAAATTATAGCTAAAATGCTACGTACTTATCGGCCAATTTTCACACAAAATTTAACTTTAGTTAATCTGGTTCAGAGTTAGATAAACATTCTACGAATCGTCATCGTCTTCAAATTCAGTACAAATTTTGTTTCTTATAAACTTCTCATGACCGATATGGTTAGTTTAGGGTACATTAGGTACAGTGACAGACTGATATTTTCAGGCTCACTTAAATTATTCAGCCAAATTTTGTTTCTTCAGTACAAATTTTGTTTCTTATAAACTTCTCATGACCGATATGGTTAGTTTAGGGTACATTAGGTACAGTGACAGACTGATATTTTCAGGCTCACTTAAATTATTCAGCCTATTTAGTACCACAGTGGTGAAGTTCTCTCCGATATGTTTAGAGTGCTGAAGATTCCCATCTATGCTTCTGTTCGTATACTAAAATTAATTTGGCCTTAGCAAATATATATTTTTTTCGTTTCTTATGTATATCTGCCTATGGAAAGAAGATGTAAATTACTTACACTTACGTATGTATAAAATCCAAAAAAAAAATTATCGTTGTAATTTCATTCATTTTCAATTTTCTAAATTATTTCACGTCTGCTACTCTTTTATATCCTTAACTTCAACACTATTACTACGATAGTGCTGTTCGCAATTTACTGATTAACACACGCACACACTCACATCGATATAGCATTTTGCTTATCTCAATTTGTTCAACTATCCTTGTTAGCCTTCAATGGTCCCTTCGCTGGGACCAAACAGACGCCAAATGTCTGCCAATAGAAGTAGTAAATCCTTGAATTATGAGCCCTTGACTATCAACCAATCTTCTATTTTTACTTTTTTACTTAGCAATAAATTAAAAGGAAATTGCGAGTAAGAAAAACACCAGCTCCATGGATCTCATAAAATCTGTTGTATACAATCTTAAAAGTTTATCTAAAGTGTTTTCGTTGATGTTGTTAATCAAATTTGCATAAAATAATATCAAAATCAAAATTGAAATCAATTCAGACAACAATCCGCCTCACGATAAGCAAGGCCATTTTTTTATAAAATGACAGCAATTTGCTTTTGGTAATACATAACCATAAACAGCAATAAATATGAATGTCTTTCAAAACAAAAAAGGACATGTATTAAATAATGTCATTACAAGGATAATGGATCTATTTAGCTGTGACATGGCAATAATGTGATTCGAATAATCTATGGAACTATAATAGTCCAAAAAATATATAAGTTTTTAAGTGCGTTGGCTTACAAACTGTATAGTCCGCTGTCCGCAATATTAGCCAAATAATATAAAATATTTTTTTTTTGAGCTAGTCTTTATGAAATCGTTTTTACATCCTGTAAAAGAATCTACACTCAAACAAGAGTTTACTTGGATCCAAAGATTTTGACCTTCCTTTAAGAATTTTGGTATTGATTCCGAGACAAAGATGCGGGTTCTTTAAGATAAGGAAATTTTTTTGCTACCTATCTTGCTTTAAATCTAGGACCTATAAAATTAAAATTGGGATATAGATGTCATTAATCGAATTGTCATTCTATTTTTCCGGTATATTAATAAAGCTATTCACGTACAAACAAATGCCAGTTTAAAAATCCATATTGTAAAGTATACTCCGAAGTAAAAAATATTTTCTTAACCCTCTAATGCCCAATCCCGCCTTTAGGCGGTCTACTATAAAACGGGACGCTTATAGCGTAGCACTCTTAAAGACAACAAAAATGCGTAAAATAAGAGCCAAACTTAGTCAAAACTCTACAAGAGACTTTGCAGAATACACCGAAATTTTACCGTATTGATTTTGCTTGTTTCGTTCTCTGGCTTTTGTGTCGTAAACTTAGACTATTTTATCAGATAGCAGAAAAAATGGGGCATTAGAGGTTTAATTCCAAAAAAAAATTTAAACCAAAAATGCTAAATCCTCAAAATAAGTCTTAGCCTATATTTGAAGCGTTTTTATCTTAAATATAAAGAATCAATATTTAAGTTAATTGTTGGACGATTTCTTTAAATCAAAAATGAGTTTCTTTCTTTAAGGAAAATTTGCCATAGTTTAAAGACATGTAACATTAACCAAGGCACGCAAGTTTTCAAAATGTGTGTCCTAAATTTAATGAAAAAATTTTGAAGCAAGGATTATAAACTTTCTTTTCATTAAAATTTCATTATTTTAAAGAAATTTGTCCTTAATAGTGTGTAAATTGTGCATCCTGAAATTGAGGTTGCGTAATCTTTAATATCACGTAAATATTTTTTCACTGTACGTTAATAACAAAAATTATATACTTTCTTCCCAACAACCATATTTACTTGACTAAAATTTCGTTTGAGAGGAAAGAACTATTTTTTTTTGTGTACATACAGTGTGGCTAATATGTAATGCAACAATTTAAAGCGCTCTATTTGTATACACACCACCATAGAATGGTGATGGGGGTATAATACATTTGTCATAGAAATATGTCCGTCTGTCTGTTGTAAACACGCTACAGGTTCCAATAATGGCACTATCGTCTAGTTAGGATCGGATATAATGAATGTAGCCCCCATAAAAACGACTGCCCTAAGATCCGGCAGTCTTGGGCTTCTAAAAGCCATACATTAGTTCTGAAATTGGAAATCTAGAGGTGTTTTAGGGCCAAAAATATGTGTACCGAATATTTCAGATATACCGGTATGAAGTGAGCTTCAAAATACAAATGTCTCGATAGGGAACATTTTTTGTTAACGAGCCCTTCTATTTGAGCAGATAACATCAGATTTTTTCATCGTGTTAAAAATGTCGAATTTTGTACCAGAAAGTAATGAGTTGCGAAAGCATTAATTTTTTGTTTTCATTTGAAAAAAAGAGCTGCAGAGTCGGATCGAATGCTTGTCGAGGCCAATGATGATCATTCTCTATTAGAAGCAACATGCAAAAGATGGTTTCAACGGTTCAGAAATAATGATTTTGATGTGAGAAACGAAGAACATGGAGGACCACCAAAAAAGTTTGTAGGCGCCAAATTGGATTGAGATGACACGTTGCGTCAAAATCAAATGGTAACAATGTTAAATGTTGCACAACAATCAATTTCTGCGCGTTTATTAGCTATGGGAAGGATGCAAAAGTGTGGAAAATGGATGCCATATGAAAAACGCTCATTTCATACCGGTAGTGCGTATCAGTCCATGTTCTGGTATAGCTCCGATATAGACCGAAGTCGAAATTTTTATCCGATTGTCCTAAAAGTTGATATTTATAGGCATTTTAGTTTCCGGAAATAAGCGGAATAGGGTGTGAATATGTCCTTGTCATTCTATAGGTCTTTGTCAGACCGATCTCCCAATTTGGCTTCTTGGACTTCTAGAAACCGATTTTTTATCGTTAATTGAAAATGTAGTGTTTGTGTTTATGGTGTTTTGGGTCCATGTTTTAGTACAGCCCTCACATAGGCTGGTCTTCCGATTTGATTTGTTCGCCTTTTTGGAGCCGTAACTTGTATCCATTTTTCCTGGAAATTGATGTATAGAGGTCTAGTTTAGCACATTTAATATTCGTAGGTGTGCCGAATAGGGTTCATGGTTATCGGTCCATGTTTTCGTATAGTATCCACACTGAAAAAAATATTGTCGTGAGGCCAAAGATTTCATGTCATTAAAATACGAATGCAAATTTTGCTTAGCATAGAAGACGAATTTCTCTAATATAAGGTTTATTTCCTTATCCAAAAGTCAATAAACTTTTCAATGAAGTCGTGTTGTCTTTATAATTAAGTGATTGGACTTAAAAATGGGTATTATAACATGAAAGAACATTTTTTTGGGCTAAGATCAACTTGACTTTAATAATTCAGAAAAAATCTTTAAAATCAATGATATTGTCTTTAAATTTGTTGTATTTTTGCATCTTGACTACAAACCAAAAAATCATTAAAAAAAATAAGACATGTTTTTCAACACTTTATTTTAAAGACGTTTTTTACGAAACATAGTAAAAATTCTACTGGAAGTCGACTCTAAATTTGGAAAATAAAATTATCTTTAAATCTTTTTTAAGGGACTTTGATGGCTTATGAAGAAACAAAACTGAAAAAAAACCAAAAAATTAAATTTGCTTACTAGAAGCAAGTACACAAAACCCAAATTTAAAAGAAAATTTTGTCTTAAAAGTATCCTTACTTCTTTGGCTCGGAATCAATACCAAAATTGTTAAAATAAAGACAAAACCTTTGGAACAGGGCATGCTTTTTTCAGTGCATATAGAGCGTTCCTCCGATTTGAGTTCTTGGGCTTCTAGAATCCATGATGTTTACCCGATTACCTTGAAATAAGAAATCTAGAGGTATTTTAGGACCACAAATAACTCAGCCAAATATGGTGTATATCGGCCTATGTCTTGGTATAGCTCTCATATAATCCGATCACTTGAGCTCCTAAAAACCGTTGTTATTATCCGATTTGCTTGAAATTGGAAATATAGAAGTATTTTACACCCATAGAAAAATTCATGAACGGCATGGTCATTTCAAAACGATCCGTTCATGAATGTGAATCACATCACAAGTGTTGTCATACTGAGAACAGACGGGGGTCAATCAGAAAACGTAAAACTGACACCATGCGTTGTCAAAATAACAACCAGTTGCCTTAGCATGTTGCACCACCTTCGGAGTTGACATAACAACGTCTAATGATTATTTTAAGACTTTTCATGACCAAAGAAAACCAAATTCCGTTCATGAAATCGTGAACGCTCGTGGACGAAATCGTGAACATAACGTATTGATTTTTGTGTACGTTTTCGTTTTATTTTGTCACCGTCCGTTCATGAAATCGTGAACGCCCGTGGACGAAATCGTGAACATACCGTTTTGATTTTTGTGAACGTTTTCGTTTCATTTTGTCACCGTCCGTTCACAATTGTGGAACGCAATTTTTATACCCACCACCATAGAATGGTGACGGGGTATAATAAGTTTGTCATTCCGTTTGTAACGCATCGAAATATCGATTTCCGACTATATAAAGTATATATATTCTTGATCAGGGAGAAATTCTAAGACGATATAAGCATGTCCGTCTGTCTGTCTGTCTGTCTGTCTGGCTGTCTGTTGTAATCACGCTACAGCATTCAATAATGGAGCTATCGTCCTGAAATTTGGCACAGTCTTTTGTATGCGCGCAGGTCAAGTTCGAAGATGGGCTATATCGGGCCATGTTTTGGTATAGCCCCCATATAAACTGACCTCCCGATTTGGGGTCTTTCGCTTATAGAAACCGTAGTTTTCATCCAATTTGCGCGAAATTGAAAATCTAGAGATATTTTGGGACCTTGAAGAGGTGTGCCAGAAATGGTGAGTGTCGGTCCATGTTTTGGTATAGCCCCGACCTCCCGATTTGGGGTCTTTCGCTTATAGAAACCGTAGTTTTCATCCAATTTGCGCGAAATTGAAAATCTAGAGGTATTTTGGGACCTTGAAGAGGTGTGCCAAAAATGGTGAGTGTCGGTCCATGTTTTGGTATAGCCCCCATATAAACCGACCTCCCGATTTGGGGTCCTTCCCTTATAGAAACCGTAGTTTTCATCCAATTTGCGCGAAATTGAAAATCTAGAGGTATTTTGGAACCTTGAAGAGGTGTGCCAAAAATGGTGAGTGTCAGTGCATGTTTTGGTATAGCCCCCATATAGACCGATCTCCCGACTTTACTTCTTGGGCTTATAGAATCCGTAGTTTTTATCCAATTTGCCTCAATTTCAAATTCTAGAAGTATTTTAGAACCATAAAGAGGTGTGCCAAAAATGGTGAGTAGCGGTCCATGTTTTGGTATAGTCCCCATATAAACCGATCTCCCGATTTTTATACCCACCACCATAAAATGGTGACGGGGGTATAATAAGTTTGTCATTCCGTTTGTAACACATCGAAATATCGATTTCCGACTATATAAAGTATATATATTCTTGATCAGGGAGAAATTCTAAGACGATATAAGCATGTCCGTCTGTCTGTCTGTCTGTTGTAATCACGCTACAGCCTTCAATAATGGCGATATCGTCCCGAAATTTGGCACAGATTCGTTTTTGGTTTGCAGGCAGGTCAAGTTCGAAGATGGGCTATATCGGTCCAAGTTTTGATATAGTCCCCATATAAACCGACCTCCCTATTTGGGGTCTTGGACCTATAAAAACCGTATTTTTTATCAGATTTGCCTGAAATTGGAAATCTAGAGGTATTTTGGAACAGTAAAGAGGTGTGTTGAAAATAGTCCGTATCGGTCCATGTTTTGGTATAGCCCCCATATAGACAGATCTCCCGATTTTTCTTCTTGGGCGTCTAGAAACTATATTTACCATCCGATTAGCCTGAAATTGGAAATCTAGAGGTATTTGAGGACCATAACAAGGTGTGACGAAAATGGTGCTCATCGGTCCATGTTTTGGTATAGCCCCCCTATAGACCGATCTCCCGATTTTGCTTCTTGGGCTTCTAGAAACTATATTTTCTATCCGATTTTCCTGAAATTGAAAATCTAGAGTTGTTTTGGGACCATAAAAAGGTGTGTCGAAAATGGTGCCCATCGGTCCATGTTTTGGTATAGCCCCCCTATAGACCGATCTCCCGATTTTGCTTCTTGGGCTTCTAGAAACTATATTTACCATCCGATTTGCCTGAAATTCTTGAGCTCCTATAAACTTTATTTATTACGCGATTTGCCTGAAATTCGAAGTCGATATGTATTTTTACACCACTAATAAGTGTGCCGAAATTGAGGTATATCGAGGTCCATTTTTTGGTACAACCCCCATATAGACTGATCTCTCGATTCTTGGACGTCTAGAGACTATATTTTTTAGCCGATTTGTTTGAAATTGAAAATCTGGAGGTATTTTAAGATCACAAATATGTGATTAGCAAATGATGCCTATCGGTCCATGTTTTGGTATAGCCCCAATATAGATCGATTCCCGGCTTTATTTCTTGGGCTTCTAGAATCCGTAGTTTTTATATGATTTGCTGGAAATTAGTAATCTATAATGAAATTTTAGACAAACGAAATTTCCTTTTCTTATAAAGTATTTTCGTTTATTCGACGATTGTCTCTAAAATTTGTGTCAAAAAAAACTTTGCTTGTCTAAAATTACGTTTCTCAAAAAAGAAAACACTTATTTCATGGTCATGAAAATTGCTTGAAACTGAAAGTAGAATTTCCAGATTTAACTCATCGTATTTGTTTAAATAATGGCGGAAAAAATCTACAGATATAAGATTTCAAATCAAGGCGTAATTTCATCATATACACGATATGTTTATAATTCTCTAAAACTTAAACATATTTGGTTCTCATAAATCCAGAATCTGATCTGGTCTCATAGATAAAATCTTTAAAGTTTGTCTTCGGGAACTGACTTGCTTGGGAGAAGATTTGTCATCAAACCCCCTACAATTCTATATATTATCAAGTAACCCACTACGACGAAGAGTTTTCAAAGTAAACTATTATATTTGATTCTTGGTGGTGGGTATTTAAGATTCGGCGCGGCCGAATTTACTGCTTTATATACTTGTTTCTATTAGTGTAGGACCACAAATTGACCCATATCCAGAACTGTCTTTTTGTGCTTCTAGAAGCCAAAATTTTTATACGATTTTACTGAAAATTGATGAAAATTTAATATGGTGTATAACGATCCATGTTTTGCTATAGTCCCCATATAGACCGATGCTCCTATTTGAGTTCTTCAGCTTCTAGAAACTATGATACTTTCCCGATTTGGCCAACTAAATATAGGTTTCTGTTAAATAAAGTTTCTTAACATCGGCTCATGCGCGCCCAGAACTATGCTCTATATGACAAATATAATGGTTTACTGTATATGTTGCTGGTGCGTTGATAGCTATAGCGATAATTGTCTGTTGATGCTGACAGCTACGTAGCCTCAAAAAGCGGACCCAATTATTGGGCGGACCCTAATTATTGGTCCGCTTTTCTATTCTGGGTTTTGTCAAAGTATTTCCCATTTAGACCTATACACTTTTGCATGCGTTTGAACCAATTTTTGAAGCACTTTGATTTAGGTATCTTCAAAATATGCATTCCAAACGCATCAACTGTTGCTGCAGTTGATGCGTTTTGACAGCTGCTTACCTTGGGGCTCATACACGTAAATACACCATTCATAGCTTGTCACGATGTCATAGATGTGTTTCGAAACATAGCGATAATTTTTATACCCTGCGACACACTGTGGAACAGGGTATTATAAGTTAGTGCATATGTTGCAACACCCAGAAGGAGACGAGACAGACATATGGTGTCTTTGGCAACATTGCTCAGAGCCGTCCCCTCAGTCGACCCAGCCACGTCAGTCTGTCGTCTGTCTGTGAACAATTTTTTTGTGATCAAAGTCTAAGTCGCAATTTTAGTCCAATCGACTTTAAATTTGGCACAAGTATGTGGGTCAGAATAGAAACCTATTGATTTTGGAAGCAATAGGTTCAGTTTTAGACATAGCTCCCATATGTTATATAACTTTCGCCCGATATACACTTATATGGTCCTAGAAGCCGAAATTTAAGCGTGATTTGCTTTAAATTTAGCACAATGAGTGCAATTAATGGTGTCGTAAAGTGTGCCGAATTTGGTGGAAATCGGTTCAGATTTAGATATAGCTTGAATATATATCTTTCGTCCCATATACACTTATATGGCCCCAGAAGCCAGAGTTTTACCCTGATATGCTTTAAATTTTGTACAGGGAGTAGAATTAACGTTCTCGATGACATTTCTCTATTTCAGACTTACTCAATTTGAACCATGGACGTCGTGAATGGGCAGAATGGTTCCAAGAAATGGCAACAGTGGATGATCAATTTTCGAAGAAAATCATCTTCAGTGATGAGGCATATTTTCACCTCAGTGGATTCGTCAATAAACAGAATTGCCGCATTTGGGCGAATGAGAATCCAAGAGTGATTGTCGAAAAACCAATGCACCCACAAAGAGTGACTGTTTGGTGCGGTTTCTGGGCTGGCGGCATCATCGGGCCGTATTTTTTCCAAAATGAGGCTGGTCAGGCAGTTACTGTGAATGGTGTTCCCTTTCGTGAGATGATAACGAACTGTTTATGGCCCGAATTGGAAAATATGGATGTGGACGATATGTGGTTTCAGCAGGACGGTGCCACTTGCCACACAGCTAACGAAACAATGGCTCTTTTGCGCAACAAATTCAATGGCCGTGTTATCTCACGTAATGGCGATGTCACTTGGCCGACAAGATCATATGATGTGACACCGTTCGACTTTTTTCTTTGGGGTTATTTGAAAGAAAAGGTGTACGTCGATAAGCCAGCAACAATTCAAGAGCTAAAGGTTGAGATAATTGGGCACATTAACGGCATAGAACCTCCATTATGCCTCAGCGTCATCGAAAATTTGGACCATCGGATGAAGGTGTGCCGCCGAGGTCGCGGCGCCCATTTGGCCGATATTTTGTTCCATACATAATTGAGTAATACCAATATATCATAATAAAATAAAATTACAATAATTTCCTAAATAGTTTGTGTTTTATTCAAAATCAACATCGGCCCTTGAAATTTTAACCACCCTTTAGTTGCCCCCCGTCGTACTTTATACTTTCCTTACTTGTTATACCCTCCACCATAGGATTGGGGTATATTAACTTTGTCATTCCGTTTGTAACACATCGAAATATTGCTCTAAGACCACATAAAGTATATATATTTTGGGTCGTGGTGAAATTCTGAGTCGATCTGAGCATGTCCGTCCGTCCGTCTGTTGAAATCACGCTAACTTCCAAACGAAACAAGCTATCGACTTGAAACTTGGCACAAGTAGTTGTTATTGATGTAGGTCGGATGGTAATGCAAATGGGCCATATCGGTCCACTTTTACGTATAGCCCCCATATAAACGGACCCCAAAATTTGGCTTGTGATTGCTCTAAGAGAAACAAATTTCATCCGATCCGGCTGAAATTTGGTACATCGTGTTAGTATATGGTCTCTAACAACCATGCAAAAATTGGTCCATATCGGTCCACTTTTACGTATAGCCCCCATATAAACGGACGCCCAAATTTGGCTTGCGATTGCTCTAAAAGAAGCAAATTTCATCCGATCCGGCTGAAATTTGGTACATGATGTTAGTATATGGTCTCTAACAACCATGCAAAAATTGGTCTACATCGGTCGATAATTACATATAGCCCCCATATAAACCGATCCCCCGATTTGGCTTGCGGAGCCTCTAAGAGAAGCAAATTTCATCCGATCGGGCTGAAATTTGGTACATGGTGTTGGTATATGTTCTCCAATGACCGTGCAAAAATTGGTCCACATCGACCCATAATTATATATAGCCCCCATGTAAGCCGATCCCCAGCCGATCCGGAGCCTTTTAGAGGTGCAAAATTCATCCGATCCGATTGAAATTTGGTACGTGGTGTTAGTATATGGTCTCTAACAACCATGCAAGAATTGGTTCATATCGGCCCATAATTATATATAGCCCCCATATAAATCGATCCCCAGATTTGATCTCCGGAGCCTCTTGGAGGAGCAAAATTCATCCGATCGGGTTAAAATTTGCAACGTGGTGTTAGTATAAGGCCGTTAATAACAATGCCAAAATTGGTCCATATCGGTCTATAGTTATATATAGCCGATCCCCAATCACACAAAAATTGGTCCATATCGGTTCATAATCATGGTTGCCACTCGAGCCAAAAATAATCTACCAAAATTGTATTTGTATAGAAAACATTGTCAAAATGTTATTTCTATAGAAAATTTTGTCAAAATTTTATTTCTATAGAAATTTTTTTTCAAATTTTATTTCTATAGAAAATTTTGTCAAAATTTTACTTCTATAGAAAATGTTGTCAAAATTTTATTTTTTAGAAACTTTAAACTTAATTATATACGTATTTAATCGGCCCTTTTGTAGTTTAATATATACCACGTATGGACTATGTGGTATATATTACGTTGTTAGGAAGTTTTATGATACCTTCAGTAGACTTTTCTACGCTATCCATGGTGGAGGGTACATAAGCTTCGGCCTGGCCGAACTTACGGCCGTATATACTTGTTTTTAAGTATAATCTGTCTATTAATTCACAACAATTCACTTAATTAGTTTGTTCGTTCGTAGTTTATATCCTTTAAAAACGAAAGCTTTATATTGACAGTTGTATACAATTTTCTATCTTATATTCTTTGTTTTTTTATCTTCATCAATTGTTTGTTTAGTAAACTTTGTGCAACTTTGCAGACATGCATATTTGTTAACACTCAATTATATGAAAATAAAATAAAACTTTGAACATGACAAGACAATAGAAATGCGCTTTAATATAGAGAATCCCAATGCAAATAGTTTTCTACAAACAACACCAACTGATAAAATACCATTTTTGCTGTGGTGATGACATACAATGCTGTTGCATCTAGTCATTGTCCCAGTTTTATTATTCTTCTCTCCATCTCCCTTCACAGAGAATTGCGTACCCGCAGCAATATTTCTTTTACAGCCACCTCAACCAGTCGGTGAAAGGAGCTTACGCCACAATGGAATATATAAAATAAAATAACAAATATTTGTCTCGATGGTAGCATCAAAACATGGTTATAAGTTTTTCAACAAATAGTGGCAGTCATCAAGTGTGGAATGCAAAGAAACTTGCGGTCTATGCTCTGAGAACGTTGTCATAGGGATTTATGCATTTTGCATAAATTGATTGATTCAAAGTTTACAAAATTCTATTTGTCAATACTATCAAAAGCATTAGACAGAAAGGACAACACCATCTCAACAAATAAGAGGAGGCTAATATCAGACGTAGCCGAATATACATTTCGCATAAATAAGTATGAGCAAATTAAAATTTCATATCAAATTTTCAATTTATTGAGAATTTTGATCCTTTTTGTGTGTGCACGAAATTGCGTCCCTTTTGCTGTAGGGCTCACATTTTAAGAAATATCTGCAAAAGAAGATGTTGAAATAAGAAGATGTTGGGGGGTTTACATGATGACCAACCGTCAATAATGCGAAAAAAAAACTCAAAATAAAATGAAAATTTTATAAAAAAACTAACACTTTTGCTCATATTTCTTTCTAGATTAAAATTGAGGCTAATTCGTTATCACTTGAGGCTAATTCGTTATCACAATAGACGGGCAAAAGTTCGGTCGGGCCGAATTTTACACACCTACCACCCTGAAACGCATACAAAAATTTTCCTTGAAAACATATGCTCGTGATGGATTGCCACATACAGTGCTGTTCAAAACATTTGCAACCACATGGAAAATAAACCGTAATTATAATGAAAATAAAAAAAATTAAAACCAAAATTTTAATGCAATGTTGTTGCTTACTATGTCAATTTGAAAGATTTAGGAAATAACGACCAAATTTTTTTGATAATTTATAAATTTTTTAAAAAATAAGAGTTTTCGTCTGTTCAAAACATTTGCAACTAATCTTAAGTGTCACAAATATTTAAAAATAATTAAAGTTTTTGTAACTTTTAACGATAAATGTTAATTGTTAATACTATAGCAATGCCGTTTGATTACTTCTGCGCAACTTTTTTGCCATTGGTTAGGATTAAATGATCAATGATATCCTCAAGCACCCGTAATTTGTAATCGGAAATCCATTGTTTTACCATGTTACATGTGTACTAGAATGTTTACGGCAATATCACATAGGACAATATGTTTTTGTAGACTTCCGACAGCATAATACCTTCGACTCTATAAATCGGGCTAATAACTTGTCCAGAAAAATAACCCCTGACCCTAATATTGGCCCCACCATGAATAACGTAAATGTTTGTATTTCTTGGATTAAGGCTTTCCTTGCAGCCTTCGTACTAACTTTCTGCCATCCGAACCAAGCAAGTTAAATTTTGAGTCGTAGGAAAATATAGCACTTATCCACTGCTCCTGAGGCCATTTAAGATATTTTTATGAAAATTGAAGGCGCGCTAACCTAGTTTTCTTTGAAATAAGTGATTTTTGACATTTTTGTATAATGGCACTCCGACTTCTAATGCTCTACCTCGTTACCGTTATGGTACACTGAAAAAAAAGCATACTCGGTTCCGAAAATTTTGTCTTTACTTTAAAAAATTTGGTATTGATTCCGAGCCAAAGAAGCGGAGAATACAAGTAAGAATACTTTTAAGACACAATTCTCTTTTAAATGTAGGTTTTGTGTACTTGCTTCTAGGAAGCAAATTTTAATTTTTCGCTTTCTCAGCTTTTTTTCTTCATATGCTATCAAAGTCCTTTAAAAACGAGTTAACAGAAACTTTATTTCCCAAATTAGGACTCGACTTCCAGTAGAAATTATGCTATGTTTGAAGTAAAAAACTTCTTTTAAATAAAGTTTTGAAAAACATGTCCTATATTTGAACGATTTTTTGCTTTGTAGTCAAGATGCAAAAAGACAACAAATTTAAAGACAATTTCATTAAATTTAAAGAATTTTTCCGAATTATTAAAGTCAAGTTGACCTTATCCTATAAATTTTTTCTTTCATGTTAAGATACCCATTTTTAAGTCAATTCACTTAATTATAAGGACAATACGACTTCATTGAAAAGTTTATCGACTTTTGGACAAGGAAAATAACTTTATTTTAGAGAAATGCGTCTTCAATGCTAAGCAAAACTTGTATGCGTATTTTAAAGACATGAAATCTTTGACCTCACGACAATATTTTTTTCAGTGAAGTCGTATTGTTCTTATAATTAAGTGATTTCACTTAAAAATGGGTATCATAACATGAAAGAAAAAATGTTTGGGCTAAGGTCAACTTGACTTTAATAATTCAGAAAAATTCTTTAAATTTAATGAAATTGTCTTTAAATTTGTTGTCTTTTTGCTTCTTGACTACAAAGCAAAAAATCGTTCAAATATAAGACAAGTTTTTCAACACTTTAGTTTAAAGACGTTTTTCATTTGAAACATAGCATAATTTCTACTTGAAGTCGAGTCTCAATTTGGAAAATAAAGTTGTCGTTAACTCGTTGTTAAACGACTTTGATAGCATATGACGATAAAAAGCTGAAAAAACGAGACAAAACCTAAATTTAAACGAGAATTGTGTCCTAAAAGTATCCTAACTTGTATTCTCCGCTTCTTTGGCTCGGAATCAATACCAAAATTTTTAATGTAAAGTCAAAATCTTTGGAACCTGGCATGCTTTTTTTTCAGTGTACCCCAGTGTATAGTTTTGGTGCATCCACTGTTTGTAACTCGAAAAGCGTTGGTTTTTGCATATTGCACTCTACCGAAACTAATTTTTGTAATATCCCAATTTTAAAATCATCGATATTTGGCTTTTTATTATGTTGATTATGCTTATTGCCGGTAATTTTATCGAATTATTCAAAAAATAGGGCATTAAGGCCTATGGCGATCAGTTTATGACCAAATTAAACAATGAACTTGACAATATCCCTACAATGCTATTTTTATACCCTCCACCATGGATGGGTGTATATTAACGTTGTCATTCCGTTTGTAACACATCGAAATATTGCTCTAAGACCCCATAAAGTATATATATTTTGGGTCGTGGTGAAATTCTGAGTCGATCTGAGCATGTCCGTCCGTCAGTTGAAATCACCCTAACTTCCGAACGAAACAAGCTATCGACCTGAAACTTGGCACAAGTAGTTGTTATTGATGTAGTTCGGATGGTATTGCAAATGGGCCATATTTTTATACCCTCCACCATGGATGGGTGTATATTAACGTTGTCATTCCGTTTGTAACACATCGAAATATTGCTCTAAGACCCCATAAAGTATATATATTTTGGGTCGTGGTGAAATTCTGAGTCGATCTGAGCATGTCCGTCCGTCAGTTGAAATCACCCTAACTTCCGAACGAAACAAGCTATCGACCTGAAACTTGGCACAAGTAGTTGTTATTGATGTAGTTCGGATGGTATTGCAAATGGGCCATATCGGTCCACTTTTACGTATAGTCCCCATATAAACGGACCCCCAAATTTAGTTTGAGGATCCTCTAAGAGAAGCAAATTTCATCCGATCCGGCTGAAATTTGGTGCATTCTGTTAGTATATGGTCTCTAACATCCATGCAAAAATTGGTCCACATCGGTCCATAATTATATATAGCCCCCATATAAACCGATCCCCAGATTTGGCTTGCGAAGCCTCTAAGAGAAGCAAATTTCATCCGATCCGGCTCAAATTTGGTACATGGTGTCAGCATATGGTCTCTGACAACCATGCAAAAATTTGTCCACATCAGTTCATAATTATATATAGCCCCCATATAAACCGATCCCCCTATTTGGCTTACAGAGCCTCTAATAGAAGCAAATTTCATCCGATCCGGTTGAAATTTGGTACATGGTGTAAGTATATTGTCTCTAACAACTATGCAAAAATTGGTTCACATCGGTCAATAATTATATATAGCCCCTATATAAACCGATCCCCCAATTTGGCTTGCGGAGCCTCTAAGAGAAGCAACTTTCAACCGATCCAGCTTAAATTTGGTACATGGTGTTATTATATGGTCTCTAATGACCATGCAAAACTGGTCCACATCGGTCCATAAATATATATAGCCCCCATATAAACCGATCACCAGATTTGACCTCCGGAGCCTCTTGGAAGACCAAAATTCATCTGATTCAATTGAAATTTGGTACGTGGTGTTAATATATGGCCTCAAACACCCATGCAAAAATTGGTCGATATCGGTCCATAATTATATAAAGGGTGATACGGTCAAAATTTGGTCAAGGGAAAACGCGTGTAAATCGGTGAAATCGTTTATTTAAAAAATTAAATTAAATTCCTTTTTCAAGTTCAATTAGAATAAAATTCAGGAAAAATATTCAGTTAGGCTTTCGCTTTTCCAAATCCGAATTGCCGGGCCTCACGCTTGACACCTGCCATCAGATTTTGTGCAGCCACCTTGTCCACCATCTTCGCCGCAGAAAGCCAGTTTGCCTTGAACTGCTGCTCGTCCTTAGCAGTTTTTTTGGTCTTCTTTAGGTTCCGCTTGACAATAGCCCAGTATTTCTCAATTGGGCGGAGCTCTGGCGTGTTGGGAGGGTTCTTGTCCTTGGGAACCACCTGCACGTTGTTGGCGGCGTACCACTCCATGGCCTTTTTACCGTAATGGCAAGATGCCAAATCCAGCCAAAACAGTACGGAACAACCGTGTTTCTTCAGGAAAGCAGCAGACGTTTATTCAAACACTCTTTCACGTAAATTTCTTGGTTGACAGTTCCGGAAGCTATGAAAATGCTGCTTTTCAAGCCACAGGTACAGATGGCTTGCCAAACCAGATATTTATTTGCGAACTTTGACAGTTTTATGTGCTTGAAAATATCTGCTACCTTTCCCCTTCCTTTTGCCGTATAAAACTCCTGTCCCAGAAGCTGCTTGTAGTCGGCTTTGACGTAGGTTTCGTCGTCCATTACCACGCAGTCCAACTTCGTCAGCATCGTCGTGTACAGCCTCCGGGATCGCGCTTTGGCCGTCGCTATTTGAAGTCACTACCTTCTTGTAAGTCGATAGTCCGGCTCGTTGTTTGGCTCGATGCATGGTTGTAGACGATACACCCAGCTTATTTGAGGCATCTCGGAGAAAGAGGTTAGGGTTTCGCAACTTTCTTTGTCATCGCAGCGGCTTCCGGTTTTCGATTTCCCCCCGATCCAGACTTCCTGGCTGTCGACAAACGTTCCCCAAACACTTTAATTACATTTGTAACGGTTGATTTGGCAACTTTTAGCGATTTTGCCAGCTTTGCGTGCGAGTAGCTCGGATTTTCGCGATGCGCGAGCAAAATTTTGATACACTGCTCTTTTTGCTTGGATGGCATTTTGACAACTGAAGAGTGAATTCCAAAATCAAAAGAGGAGCAACATTCTACACACACACCTTCAAAATGAGGGGTGTTCAGGATTTTTAAATGCAAAATTGAAAGAAATACGCCAAGTTTTTAATGACCAAATTTTTGACCTTATCACCCTTTATGTGACATATATTACGGTGTTAGGAAGTTTTAAGATACCTTGCCATCGGCAAGTGTTACCGCAACCAAAGTAATTCGATTGTGGATGATAGTCTTCAGTAGAAGTTTCTACGCAATCCATGGTGGAGGGGACATAAGCTTCGGCCGTATATACTTGTTTTTTTTTTTTTTTTTTTTTAATTTTACTTCATAGTATAAGTTAATAAAAAGAATGTGCCACTTTTTTCGGCGATTGGCACTTTTTGTGTCATTGTATGAAAATTCCCAACGGTAACGCTGCACCAGCCCAAAAAGCGCATCAAACTGCGAATTTTTGTGGATGGCTTGGTTGCTGATCTTCACTCCAAACTCAACAATTTGGTTATTTATGTACCAATTGAGTCAAAAGTGAGATCGCGATAAAGTTTTTTCTTTTTGGTTGAGCTTATATAATTCTTATCATCAAAAATATTGTGTACATGTCCTATTTCTTGTTCTCTGTCTTTTCTATCCTTATCTCTCTAAGAGCTACGTTTTCTCTTTACTAGTAGTGCAACGTATCGGTGCATACTTCTGGTCATAAAGAACCACTCTAGGACTAAGCCAGACCGTCATAGTCATTCTTATCTCACATTACGTCTAGCGGCCATTTTCATATAGCTCCGTTAGGCTTTAACTCTTAGTTAGAAAAAGCTATTTTGAAGATATTTTTGTTGCTTTTTTATTTTAACTGAAATGGTTTTGGCTGTAAAGGTCCTAACTAATATGCGTGTTTATAGATAGAAATGCATACGTATCCGTTGTGTGATCAGAGAATGAAGCCGCCGAGTCGCGCCGCCGATTTCAGTCGCCGCCGGCCATTTTTGTCAGTCGACGCCGCCGAAGAATATGTCGGCTCATTTCGACTCAAATTTAGTCGCCAATTAATGAAAAATATTAGTTTAAATCAAAAAACTTTTTTAATAATTGTAGTAATTTTAGTCAAAATTTTGAGCCTTTCACCCCCAATCAATCTATTTCAAAGTGTTATAATAATTTTGCAAAAATTTACCTCAGAAAATTTGGATGAAATGTAAATTTGATTGTAAGATTGGTTGTACAACTAATCTCATTACCATTCGAATAACTTCAAATTGATTTTATAATGGATAATTGTCGGCCGCCGAAGAGACTTATTTATATCGGCTTAGCCGTCAAGCCGCCGCCGCCGGATGCAAAAATTTAATGTCAGCCGCCGCCGACAAAAATGGGTCGGCTTCATTCTCTGTGTGTGATTTAACGAATCTTCATGAAAATGGGGCTATTAAGTCGTATAGCTTGCCTATCGTTAGCCATCCAAGGCTTTTGTAGTTTGTCCCTTTTGGAAGTAGTGCCAGATATATTTTATCAGAGACCAGGGAAAAATGTGTGAAGACCTTATTATATATAATAAGGTCTTCACACTATAGTCTCTCTCATATAAATCTACCAACGAATGTGAATGTGTAAATGAGATATGTTTTCATCAGAACCATTTCAAAATATCTGCATAAATTCTAAATACATAGTGGCCGAGAAAATAACATGGTTGTGACAAAAATGTTACATGTTCACCGTCCGCTCTAGAAGGAGATCATATTCCTTCTCTGCGTGTACTTATATCAAAAACATGTTCCTATTAGCGAACAATCTTGACTAATTTCTCCATACTAAACTCACGTTTTTGATTCCTATAAATTTTACACAAATCCATTCTTATTTATTTTTTTTTTTTGTAAATCTTATCTTCTACACATTAAACATCCCATGGAGAATTGCTAATGTTATACAGCTGCTAATTCTTCCTCGTAGAGTTCTCTCAACTTAATTGCAAACTTAATAGCCAACCAGGAAAGCAAAAAAAATTAAAACGAAGGAAATATGTTAAACACGTACTCTGATGTTTAATTTTATATTTTTGGAGAGAAGTGGGGTATTTTTATTTGATGCCAGCTTTGTTGTACTTTCATGTTTCTGTTTTACTTTCGAAAGGGTTCACATTTTAAACAAAACAACATTCCTCCCAAACCCAACCTGAGCTCATATCCAGGGGCAATTTCCTTCCTGTGCCAAAATGTCAATTAACATCATTGTAGTTATGTATGTAAGGGGGGACAAGGCGAAAGAGGGACAGAGAGAGAATGTCTTGCCATTGTTGCCGGGGGAACGGCTAGGATTGGTGATTCCTTTCATGCTTGAGGTTGTTTATTCTTTGTTATTTGCCTTCTTCAATGTCTTCTTCGCCTTTGGAATTTTGACGTTTGCTGAATTTTAAGTTAAACATGTCCCAAAAACTGTGGTCGACCAGGCTCATAGTTGATGGGCGTGATTTGTGTGTGGTTTTATTCTCAAGTTAGGACGAACAAGTGCCCATGTCAAGGAAGAATTCTTAAATAGTGTATCGAAATGAATTTCATATTAAATTAGCTCTTAAATTTAATTCGTCCAGAAAAATGGTACACAAGACATAATCAACAGATGGTTTGGGGAGTCCCAAAAGCAACAAAGATTGGATGTCCCATAATATTAAGAAAGATATAAATGATTTAAAACAGTTATTGTACATAGTTGATTCAAAACTTTGAAAGTGGTAACAAAGTAATTAGTTACATTTCATGGCAATTTTTATAGAATACTAGCGTAACCCGGCCCGCATCGCTGCGCCTTCCGAAGCGTATTTGTAGGAACATATTGCGTTAACTTAGTCAACCATATCCTTCGTGCTGAATACAAATTCGAAAAGATTTGAATTCTTGCAAACAAATCGGACTAATTGCTTTTTCGTTTATAGGTACAAATACGGCGGATATGCATATGTAAAACGGTTCGTCTTAAAAAATGTCGGGGAGAGGGTGTACCCTTTCCTCCAAATTTTTTAAATAATGTTCTGTATTCAAGTAGTTGGACAATCTTCTATATTTCTTGTGAATTTTAAGTGTAGTTTGTCAAGGAAAGGTATCCTTCTCCTCAACATATCTGAAAATTAAGCACTATATTATAATAACATACAAAGAATTACTGTTTCCCATCCAATAAATCGGAAAAAGCAAAAGTAGTAAAAAAACATTAACATTTGCTAAAATGTTGGAAAATGATGCACCCTCTACGTTGGCTGCCAAGATAATGTAAATGTAAGTTCTTTATTAAAAGAAGTCTGGCAGAAGCCTGTGCAAAAATATTAAAATATGTACCGAGTTCCCATTTACGGACAACCCTCTACTTTCAATTTAAGAAAAAAAAAAACGGACAAAAGGGAACCCTCTCCCCCCTATATTAATTTCACAACTACTCAATGGTCCCTATAAATTCTATCGAAGTAAATCGACAAAGTTTATTTCAATTTTCCCCTTCCCCAATCAACTATCGATAAATCACATACTAATTTAAAAATCATGTAAAAATTTAATCACCTCCTCCCACGTTCCCTGTAAATTTCAAGTAGATCGGAGATGTTTAAATTTTGCTCTACTACAATATCGACAAACACCGTAGTGAATAGCACCCCTAACCTTCCCTGAAAATTCTTGAAACTTCCCTTCTAGTGTGGTGCAAGGAAGGTTGCCTCTTCGTTCATAGCCTTACCCCACTGCCTTTGTAAATAATATAATATAACGGATTTTTGTCTAGATGCCAACCCCAACATTCAATGAAAATTTCAAGCAAATCGTATAATTTTGTTCCAAGTTTCAAAAAGTAGGGCAAGGGGGAGGTCCCCCTCCCCTTCCACATATGAAATCATCAGGTACCCCATATTAATTCCATAACCTCACCGCATGTTCTCTGTAAATCTCAGATAATTTAGAAAAATTTAGTTTTTTCACTGTACTTTAAAAATAGTCGAACAAAGGGGAGGTCCCCCTCCACCACCAAATATCGAAATATAAAGTGGCGGATTTTTGTCTAGATGCCAACCCTAACCTTCAGTGAAATTTCAAGCAAATCGGTTAACTTTGGTCCAATTTTCCAAAAGTCCGACAAAGGGGAGGTTCCCCTCCGCGACCACACCCTCACAAAAAATCGCTTCTGTAACATATACTCCCAAACATATTTTGCTTCAAGCATATACATTTTTGGGTATTGACCAAACATTTATATGTTTGATCTCTTCCAATATATAATATGTTTGAAAGCATATTGGTCTAAACAATATATGTTTGGGTAGTCTAAGTTCCAAACATTTTGTATTTTTGCATCCAAATTCAATAATGTTGTCTTCCAAAAAACAATATGTTATTATGTGAACATATGATATGTTTGGAAGCATTTTGCACCCAAAAATATTATATGCTTAAAAAAAATTCTCCCAAACAATATTGTGCTCAAAATTTTATTTATTTATTTATATATTTACAATCATAATGAATTATGAAAATAAACAGGTAATATAGGTGCTAACAACATAGGTTTTCGACCTGAATGCCAAAATTTTGTTTCTGCCTAATTGTATATTCCCCACATCTTTCTCACTTCCACGAGATTTTTTAGTTCTTAGCACCTTTTTCTGTAATACAAACATTGTAGAAGAAATTGTATGATTTTTTTGTATTTTAATTTTACCTTTTGCCGGACGGGGATTCGAGCAGCGGACCACACAGTTTGTAAGGATCAAAGAAGTAGCTGATCAATTGCCCAAGGAAAAATAAAATGTTAATTTTGTAATAACAAGCAACAACCACCAACTTAATTCAATATCGCTCCCTGTTAAATAACGCTCCAAGCTACTAAACACATATATGTTTATAGGCTATTTCTAAATTAATATATGTTTGCATCCAAGCATATTATATATACAAACATTTTATGTCCCAAACATAATATGTTCTAACATATTAACATATATGTCCCAAACATGTTATGCTAGTTTATGAACATTATATGCTTGCACTCAAAAATATTGTGTTTAAAAATTTGTGTTCCAAACATATAATGTTTATAGCCAAACATATGAAAAACAGTCTTTTTCATCCGTGCAGGTGTCAAAAAATGACACCTGGTCGCCACATGAACGCCCCCTACGATCTCTGAAAGTTTCAAGTAAATCGGTTCAGCTTTTTCGGAGCCAACTCGGAACATACAAACAAACAAACAAACAATCAAACAAACATAGATTGAATTTTATATATATAGATTGGAAACTTGTAAAAAGGCAAAACAATATGATATGATTTAAAGATGATTTCAGAAAAATTGACGAATTTTTGAGATGTAGTAAAACCAAGTCAAATCAATGAAATTTTCATTTAAGACCCATACCCATTTTATTCTCGAAACAAGGGCATAATGGCTTCAACGAAAAGTTTAACTACTTTTGGCCAAGTACAGTATTTATATTCGGACCTGAAGTCTTTGAGCTTCCGTCAATATTTTTTTCAGTGTGTGCAAAATTATAATGAAATAGATGTGAAACTTCTAGGGTCTGGGGTCTTATATGAGTTAACGGGGCGATAGATATATACATATATAAGAGCTACATATGAATCACAATCGATTTCAACCAAATTTGACACTCTTAACGAAATGTGCAAATTTTGAAGCAAATCAAAGTGAATATCCTCAGGGCTGTGGAGTCGAAGTCATTCTTCAACTTCAACTCCGGATAAACCAAAATTGTAAAAACAATTCATATTTTGCCATTAACAAAAATACTTATGCAAATTAGATTACATTGAGTTCTTCAAATGATCAATGAATGTTGTGACTGTTATTGCACTGGAACTTCCAATGATGGAGATTATTCTACGTTTTCTACATTTCAGATTTTGATAGAAACCTATAGAAGCCCCCTTATTCAATCGATAAGATAGGATCGTACGTTTATTTTGGTGTCACAAAATCAAATTAGTGTTTCGATGTGAGAAATGAAGAATGTGGAAGACCAACAAAAAATTTGAAGACGTGTCGAAAATGGATGCCACTTCAAAAAAAAAAAAAAAAAAAAAAAAAACGCTCATTTCATACCGGTATACCTGGTATACCCTCCACCATAGGATGGGGGTATATTAACTTTCTCATTCCGTTTGTAACAAATCGAAATATTGATCTAAGACCCAATATTTAAAGTATATATATTCTGGGTCATGGTGAAATTCTGAGTCGATCTAGCGATGTCCGTCCGTCTGTCTGTTGAAATCACGTTAACTTCTGAACGAAACAAACTATCGACTTGAAACTTGACACAAATAGTTGTTATTGCTATAGGTTGGATGGTACTCAAAATGGGCCATATTTGACCACTTTTAGGTATAGCCCCCATATAAATTTGAACTCCGGAGCCTCATGGAGCAAATTCCATCCGATTCGTTTGAAATTTTGTACGTTGTGGCCTCTAACAACCATGCAAAAGTTGGTCCATAATTATTATATATATACCCCATATAAACCGATCTCCAGATTTGATCTCCGGAACCTCTTGGAGAAGCAAATTTCATCCGATCTGGTTGAAATTTGGTACGTGATGTAAGTATATGGCTTCCAATAAGCATGCAAAAATTGATCCACATCGGTCCATAATTATATATAGCCCCCATGTAAACCGATCCCCAGATTTGGCTTGCGGAGCCTCTAAGAGAAGCAAATTTCATTCGATCCGGCTGAAATTTGATACAAGGTGTAAGTATATGGTCTCTAACAACTATGCAAAAATTGGTCCACATCGGTCCATAATTATATATAGCACCCATATAAACCGATCCCCCGATTTGGCTTGCGGAGCCTCTAAGAGAAGCAAATTTCATCCGATACGGCTGAAATTTGGTACATGGAGTTAGTATATGGTCTCTAATAACCATGAAAAAATTGGTCCACATCGGTCCATAATTATATATAGCCCCCATATAAACCGATCCACATATTTGGCTTGCGAAGTCTCCAAGAGAAGCAAATTTCATCCAATCCGGTTGTAATTTGGAACATGGTGTTAGTATATGATCTTTAACAACCGTGCCAGAATTGGTCCATATCGGTCCATAATTATATATAGCCCCCATATAAAACATTCTCCAGATTTGACGTCCGGAGCCTCTTGGAGGAGCAAAATTCATCCGATCCGGTTCAAATTAGGCACGTAGTGTTAGTATATGGTCGCTAACAACCATACCAAAATTGGTCCAATCACACAAAAATTGGTCCATATCGGTTCATAATCATGGTTGCCACTGGAGCCAAAAATAATCTACCAAAATTTTATTTCTATAGAAAATTTTGTCAAAATTTTATTTCTATAGAAAATTTTGTCAACATTTTATTTCTATAGAAAATTTTGTCAACATTTTATTTCTAGAGAAAATTTTGTTAAAATTTTATTCGGTTCATAATAAAATTTTCATCATTGTCAAAATTTTATTTCTATAGAAAATTTTGTTCAAATTTTATTCGGTTCATAATCATGGTTGCCACTCGAGCCAAAAATAATCTACCAAGATTTTATTTCTATAGAAAATTTTGACAAAATTTTATTTCTATAGAAAATTTTGTTAAAATTTTATTTCTGTAGAAATTTTTGTCAAAATATTCTTTCTATAGAAAATTTTGTCAAAATTTTTATTTCTATAGAAAATTTTCTGAAAATTTTATTTCTATAAAAAATTTTGTTAAAATTTTATTTCTGTAGGAAATTTTGTCAAAATTTTATGTCTACTTTGTCAAACTGAATTATATACGCATTGGATCGATCTTTTTTGATTTAATATATACCACGTATGGACTTACATACAATTTAGAAGATGGTGTTAGGAGTTTTTAAGATACCTTGCCATCGGCAAGCGTTACCGCAGCTTAAGTAATTCGATTGTGGATGGCAGTGTTTAGATGAAGTTTCTACGCAATCCATGATGGAGGGTACATAAGCTTCGGCCTGGCCGAACTTACGGCCGTATATACTTGTTTTTGTCTAATATATACCACGTATGGACTAACTCATAATTTAGAAAACGATGTTAAGAAGTTTTCAGATACCTTGCCATCGGTAAGTATTACCACAACCCACGTAATTCGATTGTGGATGACAGTCTTTTGTAGAAGTTTCAACGCAATCGTTGCATCATTGCCAACAGTTTCAATCCATAGGAAATCTTCGAACGATTTGACAAGTTCTTGTTGTGTTTGACACTAGTCCGCATGGAATAATACCTCCAATTCTGTTCTTCGTTGCATCTGCCTCTATGCATCTTCTAACTTGAAATCCTGTATTTGTCATTTTCACAATTTCCTTAAAAAAATAATTTTTAAATAAAACTACACGGATGAAAAAGACTGTTTTTCATATGTTTGGCTATAAACATTATATGTTTGGAACACAAATTTTTAAACACAATATTTTTGAGTGCAAGCATATAATGTTCATAAACTAGCATAACATGTTTGGGACATATATGTTAATATGTTAGAACATATTATGTTTGGGACATAAAATGTTTGTAAATATAATATGCTTGGATGCAAACATATATTAATTTAGAAATAGCCTATAAACATATATGTGTTTAGTAGCTTGGAGCGTTATTTAACAGGGAGCGATATTGAATTAAGTTGGTGGTTGTTGCTTGTTATTACAAAATTAACATTTTATTTTTCCTTGGGCAATTGATCTGCTACTTCTTTGATCCTTACAAACTGTGTGGTCCGCTGTTCGAATCCTCGTCCAGCAAAAGGTAAAATTAAAATAAAAAAAATCATACAATTGAATAATTTCTTCTACAATGTTTGTATTACAGAAAAAGGTGCTAAGAACTAAAAAATCTCGTGGAAGTGAGAAAGATGTGGGGGAATATACAATTGGGCAGAAACAAAATTTTGAGCATTCAGGTCGAAAACCTATGTTGTTAGCACCTATATAACCTGTTTATTTTCATAATTCATTATGATTGTAAATATATAAATAAATAAATAAAATTTTGAGCACAGTATTGTTTGGGAGAATTTTTTTTAAGCATATAATATTTTTGGGTGCAAAATGCTTCCAAACATATTTTATGTTCACATAATAACATATTGTTTTTTGGAAGACAACATTATTGAATTTGGATGCAAAAATACAAAATGTTTGGAACTTAGACTACCCAAACATATATTGTTTAGACCAATATGCTTTCAAACATATTATATATTGGAAGAGATCAAACATATAAATGTTTGGGCAATACCCAAAAATGTATATGCTTGAAGCAAAATATGTTTGGGAGTATATGTTACAGAAGCGATTTTTTGTGAGCGTGTAGAGCTTTACTAGACACTTGTCTGGCAAGTTGTTCTTATGTTTGACAAGAGACATCATGGAGTAATACTTCCAATTCTGTTCCCCGTTGCATCGTCTTAATTGAATATCTGTGCTGGTCATTTTCGCAATTTCCTTAAAAAATTGTCTTTTAAATAAAAATAGAGCTTTACTAGACATCTTCAACGTCAGAGATGACCATCACTTTGAATTCAACGAGCGGAAGTTCGAAATAAACCCAATGAACACAGAGAGATGCTCATACCACCAACATAAATACTATTCCTCTTATGTGCATCCAGATGCCTCTTTGCAGGACATCAAATGTTTTACAGCAAAAGTTTTTATGCTCATTTTCTCAGAAATTTAATGTTCAAGACTTGCACTCGAGGTATTAAAAAAAACCTAATTAAATGCACACTGCGACTAAAGAGGAATGCTGTTAAAGAGGAATTACCTGTAAAGAACAGCCATATCCCAACTAGCTGGAGATGAGATAAAAAAGAATTTAATGAAGTCAGAAAAAATTATTTAAAATTTGTGAAAAATCGCCACATTTCGATTACAGAATTACAAATGTACACTAATACTCTTACACTATTAGAAAAATCGTCTGGAATCTGGAATTCTAATTTCGAACAATTTTGATAACCACTGCGTCTTCTATCCCCTCAAGAAGTGAAATCGGGAGATCATTCTATATGGACATTTTATCACAATATTGATAGATAAAATCAAAATTCTACAAAGGTCTTTGTAGGCTAACCACATTCGGCATATCCATTTGTGGTCCTAAAATACCTGCAGATTTCCTATTTCCAAGTCCGAGAAGTTAAATGGGGAGATACTTCTATATATTTTGTCTATACCAAACTATGGTCTGATACACACTATATTCGGTACACCTATTGTCAGATCACCAATAACTCTAGATATCCATTTTGAGGAAAATCGGATAAAAATTTACAATTCAAGAAGTTCCAGAAGTCAAATCGTGAGGTCGATCTATATGGCAGCTATACCCTCTAAATACCTCCAGGTTTCCATTTTCAGAAAAAATTGGATAAAAAAACCGGGTTTGTACACTAATAGAAAAAATTGCGTTCCACAATCATGAACGAACGGTGTCAAAATGAGACGGAAACATTCACAAAAAATCAAAACAGAATGTTCACAATTTCGTCCACGGGCGTTCACGATTTCACGAATGGCATTCGTTATTCTTTGGATATGAATAGCCTTAAAATAATCGTTAAACGTTGTTATGACAACTCCACCGGTGCACTATGGTCTGGCGGCCCCAATTTTTTGGCCAAAAATCATAGCGCTTAAGTGGTTGTTCTGATCACCACAAAATGTTCTAGACATTGATTGAAACGGACAAAACCTTTAAGACTAATCCATTTTTGGACCCCCCTGCCCCAATACAGGGTTGGAGACAGCGTGTCAAATTATACTGCTTGCATAGTTTTATACCCACCATCATATAACCTTACAACCTACAATAATGGTGCTATCGTCATGAAATTTGGCACAGATACGTTTTTTGTCAGCAGGCAGGTCAAGTTCATAGTTTGGCTATATTATATCAGTCCGGATTTTGATATACACGCATAGAAGGAATATGGTCAACCCAACCATGTTTCAAGAGCACAATGTTACTTTTTCACGGAAAATATCCCTACCGGAAATGGATCAACCACAGGATCGGAACATGACAAGTCCCTGGTGTGTATGGACCAGTCCCAGTTCTGGTCAAACCGTATGGAAGGGACCAGTCGCTTTAACATGGGTTTGTCATTGACGGGGTAAATTTCCACTTTGGGACAAGACTTGGACTCATCCCAAAGGACACGTCCTGGGACAATTTAGCAGGAGCATTCCATAGACAGGTCCTCAGGAACCAGTCAAACTCTAGAAACCGGACAAACTCTAGAAATCTATTTCATTTTGGACAACCGAATCGCATCCGAAATAAAAAAAACTTTTGAAATATGGAACAATAGGTTACATTGATAATTTTATTTCACTAAATGTGTAGATCCAATAAGATTTTAATATCAAACGAGTACGGAAATCAATAAATTATGACTATTTAAAAATTGCAACTAACTGGAGCACCGGTACCAGTTCTGTCATAGGTCCGTCAGTGGCTATTTGCACCAATTTCCCGTAGGGATGTAACATATTTGTCGAAACCATGTTATTTTCTCGTAAATAATATGTCTGATTTTGGAAAGCATGTTATGTGTGACGAGAAAATAATATTTTTGCGACCAAAATTTCACATGGTCGCCGTGAAAAAGTAACATGGTGCTCTTGAAGCATGTTTGAGGTGATCATATTCTTTCTCTGGGTGTAAATCCCATATAAACCCACCCTCGATTTGTGGTCGTGGGATTCTAGAAACCGTAGTTTTTATCCGATTTGCTTGAAATTGAAAATCTATAGGTAATTTAGGACTACAAATATGTGTGCCGAATACGGTGAGTATCGGTCCATCCACCCAGAGAAGGAATATGATCACCTCAAACATGTATTAAGAGCAAAATTTTATTTTTGTGTGGTGACCATATGACATGGTTTTCGCAACCATGTTATTTTCTATGAAATTATGTATCTGATTTCGGCAAGCAGGTTATGTTTGGCGAGAAAACAACATTTTTGTGGCAAACATGTTACATGGTCACCATACAAAACTACCATTTTGCTCTTGAAACATGTTTGAGGTGACCATATTCCTTCTCTGGGTGTGTTTTGGCATAACCCCTATATTAACCGATCATTTTATTGCATTAAAAAAAATACATATATTCCCTACTGGAAATGAATCAACCACAGAACCGGTGCAGGACTAGACCCCGGTGTGTATGGACCAGTCCCAGTTCTGGTCAAAACGTATGGAAGGACCGGTCACTTTAACATGGGTTTGTCATTGACGGGGTAAATTTACATTTTAGGATGCGTCTTGAACTCATCCCAAAGGACACGTCCTGGGACAATTTAGCAGGAGCACCCCACAGTCAACTCCTCAGGAACCAGTGTCGGACAAACTCCTAGAAATCTGTTTCACTTTGGGCAATCGAACCCGAAATGAAAAAAAAAAAAACTTTTGAAATATGTCGAACAATAGGTTATTCTGATAGTTTTATTTAACTAAATGTGAAAATGCTTGATATTAAAATCTTAATGGATCTAAGATTTTAATATCAAGCTAGTACGAAAATAAATAAATTACGACTATTTACAAATTGCAACTAACTGGAGCACAGGTACCAGTTCTGTGATAGGTCCGTCAGTGTCAATTTGCTCCAATTTCCCATAGGGTTGTATTTTTGTCTATTTCAGTTAATTTTCTTTCCAATATTCTTTTCCAACGATCAAATTTGACAGAAGAATTGTTATCAACGAGAGGTTTGAACAAAAGTTCTGCCTGAAGCCAAGCATTATTGTGTAAATTAAATCTGTCGATTTGTCTGCCTACTTTTTGCCACTTTTGATCCAATTTTACACAATAACTTCGCACTTTTATTTTAATATAGTTAATATATTCCGCTGAAATGCTAAGATCTCCATAATTTCTAGCAATATGGTTAAAAATTGAATTCAACCAAACATTGAGCAAATCCCGGTTTTTAAAACAAAAAGAGCCTAAAATGAAAACGCATTTATTCTTCAAAAAGCTGATAGTTAAAAGCAGATGGTTAAGGCGGAATTTAAAAGAATCATCCTGTTTTAAAGCCAAGGTAAAATAAGGTTCTTGAAAATGTTCTTGATATGTTAAAAATCACATCACGTGTTATAGTTAAAATGCAGAAAATTGCACATGTTGTCAGCCCTGGCCTGGTGGTCAGAGTATAATAAGTTTGATCGGCCAAAAAATGTGCCTACCAGAAATATTGATTTTAGACCCCATAAAATATATACCGATCGACTCAGAATCACCTCCTGAGTCGATCTAGCACTTGGTGTCCGTCCGTCCGTCCGTCTGTCCATGTATTTGTTGTTCACAGGATTCCGGTCGCAATTATTAACCGATTTTGATGAAATTTGGTATAGGGAGTTGTTTGGGAACAAAGACGAACGCTATTGAATTTGGAAGAAATCGGATCAAATTTATATATAGCTCCCATATATATATGTATAGCCCGATTTCGACAAATGGGGTCACGTTGCGTTTGTTTTCAAACGGATCGTCACCAAATTTTGCAAAAAGTAATCTTTTTCATCGTTCTTCAAGTCTGCAAAATTTCATCTAAATCGGTTCAGATTTAGATATGGCTCCCATATATATGTATCGCCCGATTTTCCAAAATTTGGCCATAAAAACCTTATTTATTAAGCGATCTTACTCAAACTTGGCTTACTCTAATCTTTTATGGTACTGACAATATGTGCCAAAAATAATCGAAATCGGTTCAGATTTAGATATAGCTACCATATAGATGTATCGCCCGATTTTGCCAAATTTGGCCGTAAAACCCTTATTTATCAACCGATCGCACTCAAAGTTGGCTAAATGTAATGTTCTATAGCTCAAACTGTATGTGCGAAATTTCATCGAAATCGGTTCAGATTTAGATATAGCTCCCATATATATGTATCGCCCGATTTTGACAAATTTGCCCCTAATAACCTTAATCTTGACCATATGGGCCTCATTTATTAACTAATCGTATTCAAATTGTACACAAAGTGACCTTCTGTGGTATCAATCGTACCTGCAAAATATTATACAAAGTGGTGTACTAGCTGATCGTATTTAGAGTTACATGTAGCTCTTATATAAATCTATTCCCCTATTTGCAGAAATTTGGATTTATTACCCACAACTAATTGACCGATTTCCTCTTTTTTTTTAATAATGGACTCAATATTAGTGGCATACTAACTCTTTTGGTGCAAAACAAACTATAGCTCCTAATATTAGACATTTCTGCTCAGATTGTGACAAGACACCCATAAACATGTACCCCCCTTTATGTTCTCCAAAACCTATACCAATGATACCCCACAAATGCTTATATTTACTAATTCAGTAGGGGTGGTTTAGGGTATAATATAGTCGGCCCCGCCCGACTTTCTACTTTACTCACTTGGTTTTTATGTATATTTGAACAAACTATATTTTCTGCCATCTGAAAGTATTTATTATCGTATGACAGTAATAAATTTTGAATTTAGAATTTTGATTTTTGGTCAAAAAATTGGGTCCGGCAGACCATAGTGCTAAGGCACATTGCACCAACATGCAGAACACAGGTTCGAGTCCCAGGTTCGAGATTGACCCCGTCTGTTCTCAGTTCGACAACTTTTGATTGTTGATTTGTTGATGTACTTTCATGAACGGATCGTTTTGAAATGAGCACGACGTTCAGGATTTTTTCTATGGGTGTAGAAATACAAGAAATCAAATAGTGAGATCGGTCTTTATGGGCGCTATACCAAACTATAGACTGATACACACCATATGTGTGACTCTAACAACTCTAGATATCCAATTGGAGATAAACCGGATATAAACTATGGTTTCTAGAAGCCCAAGGAGAAAAATCGGGGGATCGGTCTATATTTGGGGTAATACGAAAATGGGGATCGATACTTACCATATTCGTCAGTTTATCATCTTGTGGACAAAGAAAAACACTTTGGACTCACGACAATATTTTTTCAGTGTGCAATGATAAAACTCTATAAAAGACTATATTTCAATCATGCTCATGAGTTATCTGTATTTTTGTGGTCTTAAGTGAATACTTGAGGTTAATTTTTCCACTTTATTTCCCCTTACACTCTCGGCAACTCATTTCACTAGCTACCAACATCAGCTCATTGGCTTAAGCCCATTGATGAAATTACTATCGGATAAATCCCTTGCCAAATTTCAATAACCCTATCTTTGTTTTCTTAAGTGAATGGTTTCCTTCCTTTTAACCACTTTAATGGAAGAATGCATGCATCGAATTACAAGAAAATTTAGATTGCGACGAACTTCATCAGAGGATGTCAAAAAGGCCAATCAAAGCAAAAAGTAGGTGGATGTCCTTAATGCTGACACAGCGGTTTTTTCGCTTTGGTTGTGACTAAATTGGCAATATTATGGCAATGTCGTTGAAGGTAGAAAGTTTCACCATGACTGATTATAAGTTGTATGGTTTCTTTGCAATTTGTCTCTTTTCGTCACCGCTATAACTGTCTTTTGTTATTGGGAAACAATTTCTTTTCATCACAATGATTATGATGACGGGGAGGAATCCACCATTTATTACAGGTATTGTTTTCTTTACTTAAGATCCTTTATAAGACATCTTTATTTTGATACTCTATACTGTAATAAGCCTGTTTTATCTCGGCAAAGATACGCAATCCATTCCATGAATGGTTTTATAAGTCATTCGCATACCATTGTACTTCAGTATATTTAAATTTATAAGAAAGAACTTGTGTGTAAAACCTTCGCAATTTGTTTCAAATAATATGCTACGATGATTTCTCTTTTCAATTCTGATGGCACACAGATATGATGGACTAGATTTTAATGGAAATATAAGAAACGTTTGCGTAGACTTAATGCTTAAATTTAGACAATGACCAGTGTTTATTTATTAAGTATTAGAGGGACCAGCATACATTCAATATTGCATGAATATTTTACCGTCAAAAAATTTGTTCGCGTTGGATCCCACACAATTTGTTAATCCATGAAGATTGTTTGAAAAAATGCTCTAATATATGATCCTGGTGCTTCGAAATACGTCTAGGACATCTTGGCTTTACGCGTATGAAACCGAAAGTAAACAGCAGTCGGATGTATGGGTGTTTCATGGTGAGTATAACATAGATCTTAATGGGGAATATTTTTGGGAAACAATACGCGATTTTCGATGATTAATATTTGGATTTGTTCTCTAATTTCGAAATATAAAAGGCAACCCTCGTAGATGATCCAATTCGATTAGCTGGTGCTTATGAAAAGTTTAATCACTATAAACTTTTCACAATCAGCACGTTTTAAATTTATAAAAAAAAAAAACAAGTGAGTAAAGTAGAAAGTCGGGCGGGGCCGACTATATTATACCCTGCACCACTTTGTAGATCTAAATTTTCGATACCATATCACATCCGTCAAATGTGTTGGGGCTATATTGGGGGCTTGTGCAAAATTTCAAGCTAATCGGGATAAAACTCTGACCTCTGGGTCCATATAAGTGCATATCGGGCGAACGATATATATGGGAGCTATATCTAAATCTGAATCGATTTCAACCAAATTTGGCACGCATAGCTACAATGCTAAATCTACTTCCTGTGCAAAATTTCAACTAAATCGGAGCAAAAAATTGGCCTCTGTGGTCATATGAGTGTAAATCGGCCGAAAGCTATATATTGGAGCTATATCTAAATCTGAACCGATTTCAGCCAAATTTGGCACATATAGTTACAATGCTAATTCTACTCCCTGTGCAAAATTTCAACTAAATCGGGGCAGCGTATAAATATAGGAAACATTTAAATCTGAAGCAATTCTAAGGAAACTTCGCAAACGTTTATTTATGATTTATCGCTCGACATATATGTATTAGAAGTATAGGAAAATTAGAATCATTTCTACAACTTTTCGACTAAGGAGTGGCGATTTTACAAGGAAAATGTTGGTATTTTGACCATTTTTGTCGAAATCAGAAAAACATATATAAGGGAGCTATATCTAAATCTGAACCGATTCCAACTAAATGTGGCACGCATAGCAACAATGCTATTTCTACTCCCTGTGCAAAATTTCAACTAAATCGGAGTTAAAAATTGGCCTCTGTGGTCATATGAGTGTCAATCGGGCGAAAGCTATATATGGGCTATATCTAAATCTGAACCGATTTCAACCAAATTTGCCACGCATAGCAATAATGCTAAATCTACTCCCTGTGCAAAATTTCAACTCAATCGGAGTTAAAAATTGGCCTCTGTGGTCATATGAGTGTAAATCGGGCGAAAGCTATATATGGGAGATATATCTAAATCTGAACCGATTTCAACCAAATTTGGCACGCATAGCAACAATGCTAATTCTACTCCCTGTGCAAAATTTCAACTAAATCGGAGTTAAAAATTGGCCTCTGTGGTCATATGAGTGTAAATCGGGCGAAAGCTATATATGGGAGCTATATCTAAATCTGAACCGATTTCAATAAAGTTTTGCACACTTGAGTACACTGCTAATTATACTCCCTGTGCAAAATTTCAACCTAATTGGGGTAAAACTCTGGCTTCTGGGACCGTATTAGTGCATATCGGGCGAAAGATATATACGGGAGCTATGTCTAAATCTGAACCGATTTCAATGAAATTTGTCACATAGTACTAATTGTTCTTCTTGTGCAAAATTTTAAGCCAATTAGGGTAAAACTCTGGCTTCTGGGGCCATATAAGTCCATATCGGGCGAAATATATATATATGGGAGCTATATCTAAATCTGAACCGATTTCTTCCAAAATCAATAGGGATCTATTCTGAGCCAAAACACATATTTGTGCCAAATTTGAAGGCGATTGGACTAAAACTGCGACCTAGACTTTGATTACAAAATGTGTTCACGGACAGACGGACATGGCTATATCGACTCAGGAGCCCACCCTGACCATTTTTGCCAAAGACGCCATGTGTCTATCTCGTCTCCTTCTGGGTGTTGCAAACATATGCACTAACTTATAATACCCTCCACAGTGTGGAGCAGGGTATAAAAATAACGAAGACGTCCGTATATCTGTCTGTTGTAATCACGCTACAGCCTTCAATAATGGCGCTATCGCCCTGAAAGTTGGCACAGATTCGTCTTTTGTTTGCAGGCAGGTCAAGTTCGCCAAGTTTTGATATAGTCCCCATATAAACCGACCTCCCGATTTGGGGTCTTGAACTTATAAATACCGTAGTTTTTATCCAATTTTCCTCAAATTACAAATCTAGAGGTATTTTAGGACCATCAAAAAGTGTACTGAATATGGTTCCTATCGGTCCATGTTTTGATATAGCCCCCATATAAACCGATCTCCCGATTTTACTTCTTGGGCTTCTAGAATCCGTAGTTTTTATCCAATTTGGCTGAAATAATAGGAAAATAAATAGGAAATAGGAAAATAAAGAATAAATAAAATAGGAAAATAAAGAGATGTGCCGAAAATGGTGATTATCGGTCCATGATTTGTATATCATTTAGTTTTAACGGTCCATTTGGTAAGGCCTCCATATAGACAGATTTCACTTATTGAGGTTATAGAAGGCGCACTGATCATGAAAATTGCTTGAAACTGAATGCAAAATTTCCAGATTTTACTTCTCGTAATCATTTAAATAATTGGGGTAAAAATCTACAGATTTTAGATTTCAAATCAAGGCGTTATTTCATCATTTTCTTACACACACTTACAAGAGATGTTTATGATTCCTCTAAAACTCAAACAAAAAATTGTTCTTATAAATTAAGAATCTGATCTAGTCTTCATAGGTAAAATCTTAACATTTATCTGTGGTTAGCGTCCTGGTTGAACTGATCTGCTTGGGAAAATATCTGTAATCAAACCCCACTGAAATTTTTAATGGAAACTATTATATTTGATTTATGGTGGTGGGTATTTAAGATTCGGCCCGGCCGAACTTACTACTGTATATACTTGTTTTTTAATTACAAAAAAAGTCAAATGGCAGCCAAATTGGATATAGCTCCAAACAGAATAGTTGTTCTGTAGTCTTTAAAGATTTTGTAACAGTTAACAAGCTCTTTCTTCTACAATAAAAATTAAATAATTCTATTAATTAGTTCCTTTGAGCTTGTTCACTTGGATGGACGTAGGAAGGTTCTGAATAGAGCTCGACAGAAGCATCTGCATTCGGCCAACAATCTATAATCGGCCACGAAGCGGCCTTCGGAGTCCAGAGGCCGATTATCACAATAACAAACTACTTAATTTGAAATACTACGCTGAAAAAAATATTGTCGTGAGGTCAAAGATTTCATCTCTTTAACATACGAATGAAAATTTTGCTTAACAATTGTCGAATTGTCGTTATAATTAAGTGATTTGACTTAAAAATGGGTACCATAACATGAAAGAAAAAATTGTTGGGCTAAGGTAAACATGACTTTAATAATTCAGAAAAATTCTTTAAATTTAATTTGTTGTTTTTTTGCATCTTGGCTACAAAGCAAAAAATCGTTCAAATATAGGACATACTTTTCAAAAAAAAAGAAGTTTTTTACTTGAAACATAGCATAACTTCTACTGGAAGTCGAGTCTTAATTTGGAAAATAAAGTTGTCGTTAACTTCTTTTTAAAGAACTTTGATGGCATATGAAGAAAAAACAAGTATATACGGCCGTAAGTTCGGCCAGGCCGAATCTTATGTACCCTCCACCATGGATTGCGTAGGAACTTCTACTAAAGGCTGTCATCCACAATCGAATTACTTGGGTTGCGATAACACTTGCCGATGGCAAGGTATCGTAAAACTTTTTAACACTGTCTTCTAAATTGTAAGTTAGTCCATAAGGGTATATATTAAACAACAAAAAAGGCCGATTAAATACGTATATAATTCAGTTTGACAAAATTTTCTATAGAAATAAAATTTTGACAAAATTTTCTATAGAAATAAAAACTTGACAAAATTTTCTATAGAAATAAAATGTGGACAAAATTTTCTATAGCAATAAAATTTTGACAAAATTTTCTATAGAAATAAAATGTTGACAAAATTTTCTATAGAAATAAAATGTTGACAAAATGTTCTATAGTAATAAAATGTTGACAAAATTGTCTATAGAAATAAAATGTTGACAAAATTTTCTACAGAAATAAATTTTTTACAAAATTTTCTATAGAAATAAAATTTTGACAAAATTTTCTATGGAAATAAAATGTTGACAAATATTGCTATAGAAATAAACTTTTTACAAAACTTTTACATAAAATTTGACAATTTTTACATGGCTGTTAGAGGCCATATACTAACGAAATGTACCAAATTTCAACCGCATCGGATGACTTTTGCTCCTCCAAGAGGCTCCGGAGGTCAAATCTGGGGATCGATTTATATGGGAGCTATATATAATTATGGACCGATATGGACCAATTTTTGCATGGTTGTTAGAGACCATATACTAACACCACGTACTAAATTTCAATTGGATCGGATGAATTTTGCTCATCCAAGAGGCTCCAGAGTTCAAATCTGGGGATCGGTTTATATGGGAGCTATATATAATTATGGACCGATATGGACCAATTTTTGCATGCTTGTTAGAGACCGTATACTAACATCAGGTACCAAATTTCAAACGGATCGGATGAATTTTGCCCCTCCAAGAGGCTCCGGAGGTCAAATCTGGAGATCGGTTTATATGGGAGCTATATATAATTATGGACCGATATGGACCAGTTTTTGCATGGTTGTTAGAGACCATATACTAACACCACGTACCAAATTTCAATCGGGTAGGATGAAGTTTGCTCCTCCAAGAGGCTCCGGAGGTCAAATCTGGGGATCGGTTTATATGGGAGCTATATATATTTATGGACCGATATGGACCAATTTTTGCACGGTTGTTAGAGACCGTATACTAACATCAGGTACCAAATTTCAACCGGATCGGATGAATTTTGCCCCTCCAAGAGGCTCCGGAGGTCAAATCTGGGGATCGGTTTATATGGGGGCTATATATAATTATGAACCGATATGGACCAATTTTTGCATGGTTGTTAGAGACCGTATACTTAGACCACGTACCAAATTTCAACCGGATCGGATGAATTTTGCTGCTCCGGAAGGCTCCGCAAGCCAAATTTGGGGATCGGTTTATATGGGGGCTATACGTCAACGTGGGCCGATATGGCCCATTTTCAATACCATCCGACCTACATCAATAACAACTACTTGTGCCAAGTTTCAAGTCGATAGCTAGTTTCGTTCGGAAGTTAGCGTGATTTCCACAGACGGACGGACAGCCGGACAGACGGACGGACGGACATGCTTAGATCGACTCAGAATTTCACCACGACCCAGAATATATATACTTTATGGGGTCTTAGAGCAATATTTCGATGTGTTACAAACGGAATGACAAAGTTAATATACCCCCATCCTATGGTGGAGGGTATAAAAACCTGAGAAAGCGAAAAATTAAAATTTGCTTCCTAGAAGCTAGTACACAAAACCCAAATTTAAAAGAGAATTGTGTCTTAAAAGTATTCTTACTTGTATTCTCCGCTCGGAATCAATTCCAAATTTTTGAAAGTAAAGACAAAATGTTTGGAACCGGGCATGCTTTTTTTTCAATGTATAAAGTCTGTTAGTTCTAAAAAAATATTTACGTGATATTAAAGATTACGCAACCTCAATTTTAGGATGCGCAATTTACACACTATTATTTATTGAAAATAATGAAATTTTAATTAAAAGAAAATTTTTTCATTAATTATAGACATACATTTTGAAAATTTTCGTCCTTTCGTTAAAGTTGCATGTCTTTAAACTAAGCAAATCTTCCTTAAAGTAAAGAAATACATTTTTGATTTAAAGAAATCGTCTTTAAATTTTCAGTTAATTTTTTTATTGAATCTTTAGATTTAAGATAAAAACGCTTCAATTATAGGCTAAGACTTATTTTGAGGATTTAGCATCTTTGGCTTAAAGTCTTTTTGGAATTAAGAAAATATTTTTTACTTTAAAATATCCGTCATAATTTGAATTTTTAATTTGGTATTTGTTTGTACGCGAATAGCTTTATTAATATACCGCGAAAAGAAAATGAAAATTCGATAAATGATATCTGTATAATTTAAATTTTACTTATCATAGATTTAAAACCAGATATGTTGCTAAAATATGTCTTTATTTTAAAGAAGCCGCATCCTTGGCTCGGATCAATACCAAAATCCTTAAGGTAAGGTCAAAATCTTTGGGTCCAAGTAAACTTTTTTTTGAGTGTGAACTGAATTACCTTTTATTGTTGTTTTTATAACATTGTTGAAAAAGTATACTAGTATTGAACTAAAACACACCAAGTTTCTTTAATTACAAATTTGAGGAAAATAATCGGCTTTCTACGAACATCGGCTTCGGCCTGAAAAAAAAATCGCTTCGGTCGATCTGTAGTTCTAAAGTACTCTAGTGGTTGTCGTAGCATCTGCCTTGGAGCTAGTTGGCGTAATTCAAACTGCAGGGGGACCATCCCTACTTTTCTGGGGATTCTCCACCAATCCCTCCTTGGTTTTATTTGCTTAGATCGGATTGTGGGAGAACATCGTCTAAGATCACTTATCTTTCTACAAGTCTCGTAGGAGCTTATTCACAAGGATTGCAGAGAGAGAGAATGTTTCTAGAGTAAAATGTTATTTTTGGACGGGTTTCTCGGCAAACATATTCAAGGTTGCCTAAATCATATGCCTAAATCACATGCATAACTTTCGAAAAGATTACATGGTTGCGACATGTATGTTCCATGTAGTAAATACCGTTTCTAGAAGCCCAATAAGTAAAATCGAGAGATCGGTCTATATGGGGACTATACCGATACTCACCATTTTGAGCACATCTCTTTATAGTCCTAAAATACCTCTAGATTTTCAATTTCAGCCAAATCGGATAGTTAATACAGTTTCTAGAAGCCCAAGAATTAAAATCGGGAGATCGGTCTATATGGGTGCTATACCAAAACGTGGACCGATACTCACCATTTTTGGTGCACCTCTTTATGGCTGATAAGTCCCCGGTCTGACAAATAGATGGCGTCGCTAGTATTAAATGCATATTATTTTTATATGGTACTAACCTTCAAATGATTCGTGTCAAAATTTGACGTCTGTAAGTCAATTAGTTTGTGAGATAGAGCGTCTTTTGTGAAGCAACTTTTGTTATTGTGAAAAAATGGAATCATGACTACAAAGCAAAAAATTGTTCAAAAATAGGACATGTTTTTCAACACTTTAATTTAAAGATGTTTTGTACTTGAAACATAGCATAATTTTTATTTTTTACAAATTTAAAAGAGAATTGAGTCTTAAAAGTATCCTTACTTGTATTCTCCGCTTCTTTGGCTCGCAATCAATACCAAAATTGTTAAAGTGAAGACAAAATCTATGGAACAGGGCATGCTTTTTTCAGTATATGCATATCGTTATTGTTTTATTGAATATAGAAAATGGTGTACTTAGTTTCATTTTCTCTGTTATATTTCAATTTTTAATTTATATTTATTATGTTATGAAAGTACTTCTAAAACACAAAACAGTATGTAATCTCTCTCTATTTTCTTTTATACATCTACATTGAATTCTTATTGAAATTTCCATAAGATGTCGATATTCTACTTTTCGGCATTGGGTATTTGTTTTTAACACAAAAGATTACAGTAAGTGTTTTTTCATACTGCTTTATATACAGCATGAGCAATTTAAAAACAAATATATTCATTAAAAAAATGAAAAGAATCTTATTGATGTATATGTCATATTTTATGATTGCTTTTCTCATAAAACCAAATATCTTTACACGAGCTACTGCCATAAACCATCAATTCCAATGAATTTTTTTTATTCTTCAAATATAGAGCTATTTAAAAATCTCTGTTGCTGCTGCACGGGCTGTTCTTAGTCTTACGTTTCAGTTTATAAACCATGCTAATATTGGCAAATGCCCAGAATGTATTTGAAAAAGAGATTGACATAAATTGTACGCCATTATGGCTTTATTTTATCGTCATACTTTTGAATAAGGATGAATTCTTAGTCGTTTTAAAAGTGAATACATTCAGTGAAATGTATTTGCCATAAGGCTGAGAGATCAACTACAACTTTGACTACATGGAATTTAATAATTTTCCTTTGAAATGCTCTCAATAAATTCCATTATTTTTGTGATTATATTGCTGTTTATATTTGCATGAGATATTGTGAACATCAAACTTTTAATTTGATGTCGGTATCTGAAAATTGATTTCACACTAACCAATAAATGAATGACATGAAATTACACAATAATGCCTTTAACCAACAACAATAATAAATATTCAGAGACAAAAACAATGTTTCCAAACACTGAGAAAGAGCTCATATATATTGGCAATATTGCTCAGGACTGACCCCTAAGCACGGTCGCCACTCGTGCCAAAATTATTCTACCAAAATTTTAAGAATATTTTACGAAAAATCTACCAAATTTACAAAATATTATTTTGAAGTTTTTGATCAAATTTTTGGTGTGGATATAAAATAAATGTTTTTGTTTCTTTGAATGAAATGTTTTATTATTTTATTATATATTACGATTTTATATAGTATATATATGATTTTTATACCCTTCACCACTACTGTGGTACAGGGTATAATAAGTTTGTGCATTTGTATGTAACGCCAAGAAATAGTGGTCATAGACCCATCTTTTAGTATACCGAACGGCTTAGAATTAAATTCTGAGTCGATTTAGCGATGTCCGTCTGTCTGTCTGTCTGTCTGTCCGTCTGTCTGTATATGTAATTTTGTGCACAAAGTACAGCTCGCAATTTAAGTCCGATCGTCCTCAAATTTGGCATAGGGCCGTTTCTTGGGACAGAGACAATCGCTATTGGTTTTGGAAAAAATCGGTTCAGATTTAGATATAGCTGCCATATATATTTATCCCCGATGTGGTCATAGTTAGCGTGTTTATCAACCGATGTTCTTCAAATTCAGTATATCCGAATATTTTATGAGTCTCGAAAAACTTGCAAAATATCAGCTAAATCGGTTGAGATTTAGATATAGCTCCCATATACATCTTTCGCCCGATATGGACTTATATGGCCCCAGAAGCCAGATTTTTGGCCGAATTTGGTTGAAATTTTGCACTAGGAGTACAATTAGTAGTATAGTCAAGTGTGCAAAATTTGATTGAAATCGGTTCAGATTTAGATATAGCTCCCATATATATCTTTCGCCCGATATGGACTAATATGGTCCTAAAAACCAGAGTTTTGGCCCAATTTGGTTGAAATTTTGCACAGGGAGTAGATTTAGCATTGTAGCTATGCGTGCCAAATTTGATTGAAATCGGTTCAGATTTAGATATAGCTTCCATATATATTTTTCGCCCGATATGGACTTATATTGCCCCAGAAGCCAGAGTTTTGGCCCCATTTGGTTGAAATTTTGCACTATGAGTACAATTAGTAATATAGTCATGTGTGCCAAATTTGATTGAAATTTAGATTTAGATATAGCTCCCATATATATGTTTATCTGATTTCGACAAAAATGGTCAAAATACCAACATTTTCCTTGTTAAATCGCCACTACTTAGCCGAAAAGTTGTAAAAATGACTCTAATTTTCCTAAACTTCTAATACATATATATCGAGCGATAAATCATAAAAAAACTTTTGCCAAGTTTCCTTAAACTTGCTTCAGATTTAAATGTTTCCCATATTTTTTTTACTAAAATTGTGTTCCACCCTAGTGTATTAGCCAACTTAAATTTTGAGTCTATAGGTTTTGTAAAAGTCTATCAAATTCTGTCCAAATCGAGTGATATTTAAATGTATGTATTTGGGACAAACCTTTATATATAGGATGTGGTATGGTATCGAAAATTTAGATCTACAAAGTGGTGCAGGGTATAATATAGTCGGCCCCGCCCGACTTTAGACTTTCCTTACTTGTTATATATTATCATATATTTTCTAAACATATCACTTGAATTGCAAATATGTCTAATTTTAAATGTTTTACCGATTACTATTTCTACCAAAAGGGAGAACTTACTCACATTGGACTTTGATAGTATGACCTAACACGAAAATTTAAATTTTTAAAGATATTGAATTTATAGAATACTTTGTCAAAGTTTTATTTTTATTTTCTAAAATATGTATTTTTATAGAAATTTTTCTCAAAAATGTATTTCTATAGAAAATTTTCTCAAAAATTTATTTCTATAGAAAATTTTCTCAAAATTTCATTTCTATAGAAAATTTTCTCAAAATTTTATTTTTATAGAAAATTTTCTCAAAATTTTATTTCTATACAAAATTTTCTCAAAATTTAATTTCTATTGAAAATTTTCTCATAATTTCATTTTCATAGAAAATTCTGTCAGGATTTTATTTCTATAGAAAATTTTCTCAAAATTTTATTTCTATAGAAAATTTTGTTAAAAACATATTTCTAAAGAAAATTCTGTAAAGATTTTATTTCTATAGAAAATTTTTCCAAAATTTTATTTCTATAGAAAATTGTGTTAAAATGTATTTCTAAAGAAAATGTTTATATCTTATATCTTTTTATAGAACAGTTTCTCAAAATTTTATTTCTATTGAAAATTTTCTCAAAATTTCATATCTATAGAAACATTGTTTTTAAATTTATTTCTAAAGAAAAACATTTCAAAAATTTATTTCTAAGAAAATTTTCTCAAAATTTGATATTATAAAAATTTTCTCAAAATTTTATTTCTATAGAAAATTTTCTCAAAATTTTATTTCTATTGAACATTTTTTCATAATTTTATTGCCATTGAAAATTCTGTTTAAATTTTATTTCTATAAAAATTCTGTCAAGATTTTAATTCTATAGAAAATTTTCTCAAAATTTTATTCCTATAGATTAACTCTAATTTGGAGAGGAATATTTTGCAAAATCTACCATTTTTGGCAACTATGCCCTTGAGTCGATCTATACATGCATGTCTGTGAACAAATTTTTGTAATCAAAATCTAGGTCGCTATTTTAGTCCAATCCACCAATCAAATTTGGTAGAAGTATGTATTTTGAGTCAGAATAGAACCCTATTGAATTTGAAAGAAACCGTTTCATATTTAGATAAATATCTTTCGACCGACATGCACTCAGAGAAGAGTGAACATGGGCGAGTTATTTTTAACTAACCAGTGTTAATATTGAACTTCGTATATCGCTAAAGAAGCATGTACCCATAGTAAGTTCAACATTTTCCTATGGGTTAGTGATTTGTTTTAACTTTTGTCAAGTACAAATTTAACTGTTCAGAAGTAAAAAATTAACTAAATAATACATTTTTTTAAAAATGGAAGACATTGGATTTCCTAGACCACCTGATGACATGGAGCAAGGAGACCTCTCAAGGGGGAGGATTTGAGTTATTATATCACCATTTCTACATGTCATATTATATTTAGTTCAAAGCACTTACTCTTTTGTAATACAAATCCTTTATAATCATTTATTAGATTTTATTTTTATCATTTTATAAAATTTTATCTTTTGTCGGGACGAGGGATCGAACCGCGTACCATCCGTTTTCTAACTAAACACACTATCCACTGGGCCACTTAGCTCTTATACTCATCAACAACCAAATGTTACTTTGTTTATTTTTTTCTTGCTTGGCTGCATGTATTCATTAACACATACAGTCAAGGGTGTCTATTTATAGAACAGCACACGAGCACATGTTTCAGAGACGAACTATTGTCTAGAAATAGATTCACTTAACGGTAGTTAGAATTGACATTCATCGTTAGTTTATTTATACTAAAAATGGAAATTTCGTGTCCAACTAGACTTCATAATATTGCACAGTAAAAGTTGAATAACGCTGAGAAACTTCTTCGTACATTCGAGAAAATACGTATTCCCTGTTATTATATTTGCTTCAGTCCATTTACGAACTCATTGGGAGTTCTTAATCATTTTGCTGGTAATGGCCGTAAGTTCAATTTACTTCCACTGAGTTAATTTTGTTCATCAATAGTTCAATTTAACTAACTGTGAGTAAGATGACGTTCAATTTTCTGAGTGTGGCTCCAACCAGGTATTTACCTCGATTTACTGATAATGTAAAGATTATTTCTTGAAATCAAAAATGATTTTCTTTATTTTAAGGAAAATTTGATTTACTTCGAAGACATATAACATTTAGGGAGGGACGAAAAGCAAAGATTCACATTAAGTCAAAATTTTTTTCAGTGTGGTAATGAACTGTTTGCCAATTTCAATATTTTAAATATTTATTAAGATAACTTATGGTTTGGAAATACTGTCTCTCATACAATTAAACGGACTAATTGATCATTTTGATTTTGTGGATTTTCCAAGAATTTTCTTAATCGCATTAGTGGCAAAAGGGTTTGCAATTTAATGACGACATATAATAGAATAATTGAATATATAGAAATATGTTATATCAATCATTCCAAAGATGCACATATTTTGGTAAAAACCAGTAAGGAAAGTCTAAAGTCGGGCGGGGCCGACTATATTATACCCTGCACCACATTTAAATCTGAAGCAATCTTAAGGAAACTTCGCAAAAGTTTATTTATGATTTATCGCTCGATATATATGTATTAGAAGTTTAGGAAAATTAGAGTAATTTTTTCAACTTTTCGACTAAGCAGTGGCGATTTTACAAGGAAAATGTTGGTATTTTGACCATTTTTGTCGAAATCAGAAAAACATATATATGGGAGCTATATCTAAATCTGAACCGATTTCAACCTAATTTGGCACGCATAGCAACAATGCTAATTCTACTCCCTGTGCAAAATTTCAACTAAATCGGAGCAAAAAATTAGCCTCTGTGGTCATATGAGGGTAAATTGGGCGAAAGCTATATATGAGAGCTATATCTAAATCTGAACCGATTTCAACCAAATTTGGCACGCATAGCTACAATGCTCATTCTACTCCCTGTGCAAAATTGCAATTAAATCGGAGTAAACGATTGGCCTCTGTGGTCATATGAGTGTAAGTCGGGCTAAAGCTATATATGTGAGCTATATCTAAATCTGAACCGATTTCCACCAAATTTGACACGCATAGCTATAATGCTAATTCTGCTCCCAGTGCAAAATTTCAACTAAATCGGAGCAAAAAATTGGCCTCTGTGGTCATATGAGTGTAAATCGGGCGAAAGCTATATATGGGAGCTATATCTAAATCTGAACCGATTTGGATGATATTTTGCAAGTTTTTCGAGACTCATAAAATATTCGGATGTACGGAATTTGAGGAAGATCGGTTGATATACACGCCAATTATGACCAGATCGGTGAAAAATATATATGGCAGCTATATCTAAATCTGAACCGATTTTTTCCAAAATCAATAGGGATCGTCTTTGAGCCGTAACAGGACCCCATACCAAATTTTAGGACAATCGGACTAAAACTGCGAGCTGTACTTTGCACACAAAAATACATCAACAGACAGACAGACAGACAGACAGACAGACAGACAGACAGACGGACAGACAGACAGACGGACATCGCTAAATCGACTCAGAATTTAATTCTAAGACGATCGGTATACTAAACGATGGGTCGCAGACTTTTCCTTCTTGGCGTTACATACAAATGCAAAAAACTTATTATACCCTGTACCACAGTAGTGGTGAAGGGTATAAAAAGGAGTATAGCTTTTTACTATGAAGAGAAGTATTTCATACACAGAAAAAACGTGAAGTGTTTTATAGCAAGAATGAACTTCCTCGTGCGAAACTTGAACTAAATTATACTCCACATTTTGAGATTTTCACAAAGCGTTGTTAAAACCAGGAAAATTTAATGTCCTGTTTTACTTTAAACTGCAGCTCACGAACTCACATCCTCTCATAGAACAACAAATTAACAAAAGGACATTTTCCTTGGGCTGTGGAAAATTTCGAAAACAAATAAAATAATCTAACTACAAAAAAATAAAACCATTCAATAAATATAAATTAAATTTAGAGTTAGTTTAACTACGTTTTTTTTCAATGTATAAAATTTTAATTTTTTGAAATATTTTCATTCAATTCTGAATTTTTAGGTGTGATTACGAATTAGCCGCCTCCAGGACGTGATATGAGAAAAAAAATGTTTTCATAAAGATCTTCGATTTTTCAATAAAGTCGTTTTTATACCCACCACCATAGAATGGTGACGGGGGTATAATAAGTTTGTCATTCCGTTTGTAACACATCGAAATATCGATTTCCGACTATATAAAGTATATATATTCTTGATCAGGGAGAAATTCTAAGACGATATAACGATGTCCGTCTGTCTGTCTGTTGTAATCACGCTACAGTCTTCAATAATGCAGCAATCGTGCTGAAATTTTGCACAAACTCGTCTTTTGTCTGCAGGCAGGTCAAGTTCGAAGATGGGCTATATCGGTCCAGGTTTTGATATAGTCCCCATATAAACCGACCTCCCGATTTGGGGTCTTGGGCTTATAGAAATCGTAGTTTTTATCCAATTTGCCTGAAATTTGAAATCTAGAAATATTTTATGACCATAAAGAGGTGTGCCAAAAATGGTGAGTATCGGTCCATATTTTGGTATAGCCCCCATATAGACCGATCTCACGATTTTAATTCTTGGGCTTATAGAAACCGCAGTTTTTATTCAATTTACCTGAAATTGGAAATCTAGAGGTATTGTAGGACCACAAATACGTGTGTCAAAAATGGTGCGTATCGGTCCATGTTTTGGTAGGGTCCCCATATAAAACGACCTCCCGATTTGGGGTCTTGGGCTTAAAGAAACCGTAGTTTTTATCCAATTTGTCTGAAATTGGAAATCTAGAGGTATTTTAGGACCATAAAGAGGTGTGCCGAAAATGGTGAGTATCGGTCCATATTTTGGTATAGCCCCCATATAGACCGATTTCCCGATTTTATTTTTTGGGCTTCTAGAATCCGAAGTTTTTATCCTATTTGCCTGAAATTGGAAATCTAGAGGTATTTTCGGGTCATAAAGAGGTGTGCCGAAAACGGTGAGTATCGGTCCATATTTTAGTATAGTCCCCATAAGAACGATCTCCCGATTTAACTCCTTGGGTTTCTAGAAACCGTAGTTTTTATCTGATTTGCCTGAAATTGTAAATATTCTGGTATTTTAGGCTCACAAAAACGTGTATCGGATTAAGTTTTTATCGGTCCATTTGGTAATGCCTCCACATAGACCGACTTCACTTCTTGAGGGTGTAGAAGGCGCACTGATCATGAAAATTGCTGGAAACTCAATGTAAAATTTCCAGATTTTACTTCTACAGATTTAAGATTTCAAATCAAGACGTTATTTTATAGCTTTCTTGCACACTTACAAGAGATGTTAATGATTCCTCTAAAACTCATACAAAAATGGTTCTTATAAATCCAGAATCTGATATAGTCCTCACAGGGAGCCACCGTGGTGCAATGGTTAGCATGCCCGCCTTGCATACACAAGGTCGTGGGATCGATTCCTGCTACGACCGAACACCAAATAGTTTTTCAGCGGTGGACTATCCCACCTCAGTAATGCTGGTGACATTTCTGAGGGTTTCAAAGCTTCTCTAAGTGGTTTCACTGGAATGTGGAACGCCGTTCGGACTCGGCTATAAAAAGGAGGTCCCTTGTCATTGAGCTTAACATGGAATCGGGCAGCACTCAGTGATAAGAGAGAAGTTCACCACTGTGGTATCACAATGGACTGAATAGTCTAAGTGAGCTTGATACATCGGGCTGCCACATAACCTAACCTAACCTAACCTAGTCCTCACAGGTGAAATCTTTAAATTTATCTGTGGAAAGTGTCCTCAAGTCCTCAAGTCCTCAAGCCCTCCTGAAATTTCAAAGGAAGCCCTAATATTTGGTTCATGGTGGTGCACACAAAATTTTTTTTTCTGATTCAATCACGAAATTAATTTTTTAATTGAAATGTCTTCAATCACGAAAATGATAGTATCAATCACAGTTTTAATTGGGCATAGAAAAAATTCTTGATTAAAAAATTAATTGATTTCATTACCAAATTTCAATTAATTTTTTTATTGATTCAATTAAAAATTTAATTGATATTGATTGCAAAACTCAATTAATTTAGTAATTAAAAAAAGGTAACTATTTTCAATTACATTCTGAATTGGCTTAGAAATTTTATTTGGATTAACAATTGATTGTTTGAAAAAAAATTTAATTAAAAATTTAAAAAAAATGTTCATCACTTTTTTAATTGACTTAGTCTTCCGAATTTGATTAAAAGTTAATTGTATTAATTAACTTTTTAATTAAAAATTTTAAAATTTTCAATCACTGGCTTAATTAACTTAATGTTTCTATCTTGATTAAAAAGTTAATTGTACCAATTAATTTATTAATTGAACAAAATTTCAACTTCAATTAACTTTTTAATTGGAAATATTTTGGTGATATTTTTTTCTGTGTGGGTATTTAAGATTCGGCCCGGCCGAACTTAGTGCTGTATATACTTGTTTCTTATAGTTAGGTGATTCGTCTTAAATTTGGGTGTCCTAACAAGAAAGAAAATTTTATTTTAGTAAGATCAACGTGGCTTTAATACATACGAAAAAATTTTCAAAATTAATAAAATCGTCTTTAAATTTATTGACTTTCTGCATCTTGCATATAAAACTGAAAAACGTTTAAAAGTAGGAGATATTTGTTAACACTTTATTTTGAAGACGATTTTTACGTGAAACGTACCATAATTTCTGCTTGAGGTCGAGTCTGAATATGAACATTTAAATTGTCATTAAATCTTTTTTAATGGACTTTGATAGTACATGAAGAAAAAGGCTGAAAACGAATAAATTTATATTTGTGTCCAAGAATCCAGTACGCAGAATTTAAATTAAAAACGGAATTGTGCCTTAAATGTGTCCTTCAATTATCCGCTTCTTTTGCTCGGAATCAATACCAAAATCATTAGAGTAAAGACAAAATCTTTATAATCGGGCATGTTTTTATTTCTCACACACTACGTTTTTCTTATATCTTGTCCACGCTTACAATTAAGCTTTTTGGTAATGCTGCAGAGAAGTACTTTCCCAATCTTTTCGAAAGTAATCAATATTTCCATTTAATAGAAATTATTTAACAAGATTATTTGGTAATGAACGATTTTAAAGGACTACTACAGGTCCGATATTAAATGAATTTTAACCATATTTTATCCGCAGCATAAGTCGTCATAATATCCAAGTCAAAAAACCGTCGCCAAAAAGTAGTGAAAACGTTCTTTTTGGATCCGGAAGTAATGCAAAATTGGCGCAGAAGCAATGAATTTATCATGGGTTGTCATAGGACGGATGTCCACCATTTCAACAACTGCATTTGCATCACTTCTTACTCTGTGATTCAAATTCAGTGTTTTAGATGTGAATTAAAAAATGTTGTCATATTTTGAAAAATAAATAATTTTTATAATTTTTTATGATTTTTAACGCATTCTTAACACTTGACCGAACCGTTTGAATTAAAATATTTTGAAAAAATCGCAATATATCTTGAATGGATTTAGAATTTTTTTCGGCAAAATTTCAATAATTTGTACAATTTTATTAAAGCTTACTCTGTTTTTAACCTTTTTGAAACAAAAACCAGTAAGGAAAGTCTAAAGTCGGGCGGGGCCGACTATATTATACCCTGCACCACTTTGTAGATCTAAATTTTCGATACCATATCACATCCGTCAAATGTGTTGGGGGCTATATATAAAGGTTTGTCCCAAATACATACATTTAAATATCACTCGATCTGGAAGAATTTGATAGACTTCTACAAAATCTATAGACTCAAAATTTAAGTCGGCTAATGCACTAGGGTGGAACACAATGTTAGTAAAAAAATATGGGAAACGTTTAAATCTGAAGCAATTTTAAGGAAACTTCGCAAAAGTTTATTTATGATTTATCGCTCGATATATGTGTATTAGAAGTTTAGGAAAATTAGGAAAATTAGAGTCATTTTGACAACTTTTCGACTAAGCAGTGGCGATTTTACAAGGAAAATGTTGGTATTTTGACCATTTTTGTCGAAATCAGAAAAACATATATGGGAGCTATATCTAAATCTGAACCGATTTCAACCAAATTTGGCACGCATAGCTACAATACTAATTCTACTCCCTGTGCAAAATTTCAACTAAATCGGAGTTAAAAATTGGCTTCTGTGGTCATATGAGTGTAAATCGGGCGAAAGCTTTATATGGGAGATATATCCAAATCTGAACCGATTTCAAGCAAATTTGGCACGCATAGTTACAACGCTAATTCTACTCCCTATGCAAAATTTCAACTAAATCGGAGCAAAAAAATTGGCCTCCGTGGGCAAATTAGTGTAAATCGGGCGAAAGCTATATATGGGAGCTATATCTAAATCTGAACCGATTTGGCTGATATTTTGCAAGTTTTTCGAGACTCATAAAATATTCGGATGTACGGAATTTGAGGAAGATCGGTTGATATACACGCCAATTATGACCAGATCGGTGAAATATATATATGGCAGCATATCTAAATCTGAACCGATATTTTCCAAAATCAATAGGAATCGTCTTTGAGCCGAAACAGGATCCTATACCAAATTTTAGGACAATCGGACTAAAACTGCGAGCTGTACTTTGCACACAAAAATACATCAACAGACAGACAGACAGACGGACATCGCTAAATCGACTCAGAATTTAATTCTAAGCCGATCCGTATACTAAAAGGTTGGTCTATTATTACTCCTTCTTGGCGTTACATACAAATGCACAAACTTATTATACCCTGTACCACAGTAGTGGTGAAGGGTATAAAAAAATACCCATTAAAAATAAGAAAAAAGCGAGCTATAAATAATTGAATTAAAAGAACTTCCTGTGTAGTTAAAATAAAGAACATCTTTGGTAGTACATCTTTTGGAAATGCTTTTAAAGTTGTGTCTTTGGAAGAACTTCCAAATTTTTTTGCTGGGATATAGTTACTCTATACAGTGCTGTTCAAAACATTTGCAATATCTCCGATAACAATAATTTTATTATTTCGCTTCCACTTAAAAAATAATCGTTATGGAGTGGAATTACCAAATTCTGATTGGGAAAATAAATGGGCTGATATTAAAAATAGATATTTCACGATAGGTAAAGAATCGTATGATTCGACCTGTTAAAAACGTTTGCAACTACCTATCACCCTGTATTATTTTCTTCTTTAAGGACATTATTTTTTGTATTTTTTACCTGAAATAGTTATAAGGATGGATTAAATGTACAACAAGTATATACGGCTGTAAGTTCGGCCAGGCTGAATCTTATGTACCCTCCACCATGGATTGCATAGAAACTTCTACGTAAGACTGTCATCCACAATCGAATTACTTGGGTTGTGGTATCTTAAAATTTCTTAACATCGTTTTTTAAATTGTGAGTTAGTCCATACGTGGTATATATTAGACAAAAAATCGATATGGACTTTTGCACGGTACGTAGAGAGCCAGAATTGAAATATGGTGGTCGCTTATATAGGGGCTATTTACAATTATGAACTTGATGGACCAATTTTAGTGTGATTGGGGATCGATTTATCTGAGGGCTATATAGAACTATAGAACGATATGAACCTAGTTAGGCATGGTTGTTAACGGCCATATGCTAGCACAATATACCAAATTTCAACTGACTCGGATGAATTTTGCTCCTCCAAGAGGTTCCAAAACCAAACCTCGGGATCGGTTAATATGGAGGCTATATATGATTAGGGACTGATATAGACCACTTTCGACTTGGTTGTTAAATATCATATACTACCACCACGTAGCAAATTTAAACCAGATCGGATGAACTTTGCTTCTCCAAAAGGCACCGGAGGTCAAATCTGGCGATCGGTTTATATGGGGGCTATATATAATTATGGACTGAGGACCAATTCCTGCATGGTTGTTGGATACCATATACTAACATCACGTACCAATTTTCAACCGAATCGGATGAATTTTGCTCTTCCAAGGGGCGCCGGAGGTCAAATCTGGGGATCGGTTTATTTTGGGGCTATAAAGGGTGATACGGTCAAAATTTGGTCAATATAAACTTGACATATTTCTTTCAATTTTGCATTTAAAAAACCTGAACACCCCTCATTTTGAAGGTGTGTGTGTAGAATGTTGCTCCTATTTTGATTTTGGAATTCACTCTTCAGTTGTCCAAATGCCGTCCAAGCAAGAAGAGCAGCGTATCAAAATGTTGCTCGCACATCGCGAAAATCCGAGCTACTCGCACGCAAAGCTGGCAAAATCGCTAAAAGTTGCCAAATCAACCGTTACAAATGTAATTAAAGTGTTTGGGGAACGTTTGTCGACAGCCGGGAAGTCTGGATCGGGGGGAAATCGAAAACCGGAAGCCGCTGAGACGACAAAGAGAGTTGCGAAACCCTAACCTCTCTCTCCGAGATGCCGCAAATAAGCTGGGTGTATCGTCTACAACCGTGCATCGAGCCAAAAAAAACGAGCCGGACTATCGACTTACAAGAAGGTAGTGACTCCAAATCGCGATGAAAAAGAAAATACGACGGCCAAAGCGCGATCCCCGACGATGCTGACGAAGTTTGACTGCGTGGTAATGGACGACGAAACCTACGTCAAAGCCGACTGCAAGCAGCTTCCGGGACAGGAGGTTTATACGGCAAAAGGAAGGGGAAAGGTAGCAGATATTTTCAAGCACATAAAACTGTCAAAGTTCGCAAAGAAATATCTGGTTTGGCAAGCCATCTGTACCTGTGGCTTGAAAAGCAGCATTTTCATAGCTTCCGGGACTGTCAACCAAGAAATTTACGTGAAAGAGTGTTTGAATAAACGTCTGCTGCTTTCCTGAAAAAACACGGTTGTTCCGTACTGTTTTGGCTGGATTTGGCATCTTGCCATTACGGTAAAAAGGCCATGGAGTGGTACGCCGCCAACAACGTGCAGGTGGTTCCCAAGGACAAGAACCCCCCCAACACGCCAGAGCTCCGCCCAATTGAGAAATACTAGGCTATTGTCAAGCGGAACCTAAAGAAGACCAAAAAAAATCTGCTAAGGACGAGAAGCAGTTCAAGGCAAACTGGCTTTCTGCGGCGAAGAAGGTGGACAAGGTGGCTGTACAAAATCTGATGGCAGGTGTCAAGCGTGAGGCCCGGCAATTCGGATTTGGAAAAGCGAAAGCCTAACTGAATATTTTTCCTGAATTTTATACTAATTGAACTTGAAAAAGAAATTTAATTTGATTTTTTAAATAAACGATTTCACCGATTTACACGCGTTTTCCCTTGACCAAATTTTGACCGTATCACCCTTTAGTCCATACGTGGTATATATTAAACTAAAAAGGCGATTAAATACGTATATAATTAAGTTTAAAGTTTCTATAAAAATAAAATTTTGACAAAATAAAATTTTGACAACATTTTCTATAGAAGTAAAATTTGGAAAAAAATTTCTATAGAAATAAAATTTGGAAAAAATTTTCTATAGAAATAAAATTTTGACAAAATTTTCTATAGAAATAAAATTTGGAAAAAAAATTCTATAGAAATAAAATTTGGAAAAAATTTTCTACAGAAATAAAATGTTGACAAAATTGGGGATCGGCTATATATAACTATAGACCGATACGGACCAATTTTGCCATGGTTATTAGCGGCCTTATACTAACACCACGTTGCAAATTTCAACCGGATCGGATGAATTTTGCTCCTCCAATAGGCTCCGGAGGTCAAATCTGGGGAACGGTTTATATGGGGGCTATATATAATTATGGACCGATATGGACCAATTGTTGCGTGTTTCTTAGAGACCACATTCTAACACCATGTTCCAAATTTCAACTGGATCCGATGAATTTTGCTCTTCCAAGAGGCTCCGGAGGACAAATCTGGGGATCGAATTATATGGGGGCTATATATAATTATGGACCGATATGGACCAATTGTTGCGTGTTTATTAGAGACCACATTCTAACACCATGTTCCAAATTTCAACTGGATCGGATGACTTTTGCTCCTCTAAGAGGCTCCAGAGGTCAAATTTGGGGATCGGTTTATATGGGGGCTATATATAACTATGGGCCGATGTGGACCAATTTTTGCATGGTCATTAGAGAACATGTACCAACACCAACGGATCGGATGAAATTTGCTTCTCTTAGAGGCTCCGCAAGCCAAATCGGGGGATCGGTTTATATGGGGGCTGTATATAATTATGGACCGATGTGGACCAATTTTTGCATGGATGTTAGAGACCATATACTAACACCATGTACCAATTTTCAACCGGATCGGATGAAATTTGGTTCTCTTAGAGGATCCGCAAGCCAAATCGGGGGATCGGTTTATATGGGGGCTATATGTAATTATGGACCGATATGGACCAATTTCTGCATGGTTGTTAGAGACCATATACTAACATCATGTACCAAATTTCAGCCGGATCGGATGAAATTTGCTTCTCTTAGAGCAGTCGCAAGCCAAATTTAGGGGTCCGTTTATATGGGGGCTATACGTCAAAGTGGACCGATATGGACCAATTTTTGCATGGTTGTTAGAGACCATATACCAACACCATGTTCCAAATTTCAGCCGGATCGGATGAAATTTGCTTCTCTTAGAGCAATCGCAAGCCAAATTTGGGGGTCCGTTTATATGGGGGCTATACGTAAAAGTGGACCGATATGGCCCATTTGCAATACCATCTGACCTACATCAATGACGTCGTTCGGAAGTTAGCGTGATTTCAACAGACGGACGGACGGACGGACATGCTCAGATCGACTCAGAATTTCTCCACGACCCAGAATATATATACTTTATGGGGTCTTAGAGCAATATTTCGATGTGTTACAAACGGAATGACAAAGTTAATATACCCCCCCTCCTATGGTGGAGGGTATAAAAATATATATATTTGCGAATTCATACAAATTGGAAAACAAATAATATTTAAAATTATTTTTAAGCGTTTATAAAATCTTTGGACATTTTAATTATATCTATCAATTCATTTACGATATAAAAATAATTTATACCATAATTGGTTTTTGTGTAACACGGATCTTCTATAATTCAATTCTTTTTCATCTATGTCATAAAAAGTACGAAAAATTTTCGTAAAAAGTACGAAAATTTTTCATAAAAAGTAAGAAGTTGTTTCCTACACCACCGTGGTGCAATGGTTAGCATGCCCGTCTTGCATATACAAGGTCGTGGTTTCGATTCCTGCTTCGACCGAACACCAAAAAGTTTTTCAGCGGTGGATTATCCCACCTCAGTAATGCTGGTGACATTTCTGAGGGTTTCAAAGCTTCTCTAAGTGGTTTCACTGCAATGTGGAACGCCGTTCGGACTCGGCTATAAAAAGGAGGTCCCTTGTCATTGAGCTAAACATGGAATCGGGCAGCACTCAGTGATAAGAGAGAAGTTAACCAATGTGGTATCACAATGGGCTGAATAGTCTAAGTGAGCCTGATACATCGGGCTGCCACCTAATCTAACCTAACCTTCCTACAAACTACGAAAAATACTTTCGGTGTATTCTACTATGTCGTGGAGCTACCACAACTACTCTGAAACTTTTTTGTTGACGTTCAACATAGTAGTCTGTGTCATTCTATTCACAGAAGAGGAAAATTCTTCTATGGGAATGTCCTTTCAACTAAAATGAGTCCACATAAATATGTCGCCAATTTCATATAAATAGAATCCTAAAGTTAGACTAAAAAGAGTAGTAGGATCTTTTACACATGCATCCAAGGTTGTTGGGCGATCTTCTGCTAATAACCTCACTTTAAACCTTTTTGTAAAATTCAGGTACACAATCACCTAGAAGGGTTTTCAATTCTTATTAGCACCTACGCACTCTCAAAAGT